>NC_056744.1:1477150855-1477270855 GCF_019279795.1 Protopterus annectens
TGAATCTCATTAACAGAGACATTGAAACCTCCAAACCCACTCAGCTTGGTCTGCAAAGCTATGGAGTGCATCATCATGAATCTCATTAACAGAGACATTGGAAACCTCCAAACACTGGACCCAACCCAGTTTGGCTTTGTTAAGGGCAGATCATGCCTCCTATAACTGGTGAACTTCTTTGAGACAGTTACCAAGGCTATAGACGAGGGAAAGGTGGTCCACACAGCCTACCTAGACTTCACAAAGGCCTTTGACACTATTCAGCACTCAGGTATTATAGACAAGCTCACCAGCCTGAACATAAACCCTTACATCACGAGATGTGTTGCCAACTGGCTCATGGACAGCACCCACATGATAAGAGTTGCAGGAGCTAGGTCTGACTCTAAACCTTTTACAAGTGGTGTTCCCCAGGGCTCAGTTCTAGGACCCCTCTTGTTCAGCATATACTTCTCAGAGGTACAGGCAAGCACAGGAGGACTATGGCTCACCAAGTTTGCAGACGACTGCAAACTAGGGGCTATAATTGACTCTCCGGCTGACACAGACATCCTCCAAAATGGTCTCACTGAGACAGACACCTGGTGTCAAAACCATGGTCTCAAGCTAAATGCCAAAAAGTGCATGGTCATCCCCTTTGGAAAAAACAAAGTACCCACAAACTACCACATAGGTGGTAGCCCCCTAAATACGGAAGACGTAATAAGGGATCTGGGGAAACAAGTAGATAGTAACCTCTCCTTTGATAATCACATTAGAAAATCCACCTATGTGGCCCACCTAATCACAAAAGAGTTTGCATCCAGATCGAAAGAGGTCATTGGGACCCTCTACACATCACTCATCAGACCCATCATAGAGTACAATGCCCCATTTGGGATGTACCTTACAAGACACCTGCAACAACTGGAAAGACCACAGAAGTTCCTCACCAAGAGGATCACTGGCTTCAAGCAGATGCCCTATGCAGCTCGACTGAAGAAACTCCAGCTGTACTGAGTTGCATACCGCCTACTCAGAGGTGATCTCTGCCTGACATACAAGGCCATGTCCAACCCAGAATTGATGGACATGCTCCACCTAAAGAAAACCATATCCCCTCAAGCCACACGCTCCAGGGATCTAAACCTCACCACAACAATAAATAGGATGTGCTGGAGGGATAGATTCCTGTCCCACTGACTTCCCATGCTCTGGAACAAGATTCCAATCTACATTAGGCAGAGCTCCTCGCTTACCCTCTTCAAGAGAAACCTTGACGAGTGGATGGGAAACAGAAAGTTTACCCCAGGGATCACATCAATGGCTCTGCTGGACAGAGGCACAGGGAACTAATCTAAGTGGGTGGTGAAAGCCAACACATTCTGGCTAGGCTTATAAATGCCTTCGAGCAGATAGCCTAGTACCTACCTATGAACCTATGTATAACTGAACAAATGGCAGTAAGTGTGTACAATTTAAAATAAATGAACATAATCAGATAAAGGTATCTGACTATATATACGTGTGTGTGTGTGTGTGTGTGTGTGTGTGTGTGTGTGTGTGTGTGTGTGTGTGTGTGTGTGTGTGTGTGTATGTATATATATATATATATATATATATATATATATATATATATATATATATATATATCTTAAATAAATAAATGTTGGCAAATAATTGGGATATTACTCTGTCTCTGATAAAAGAATACAGGAATAACTTATATCCTTACAATTATATGTTTTACTATAACTATATGACTATGTGTTTATTCAATTAATTCTGTATTTTATCTGCTCTGTGAGCCTGAGTTGTGGCTGAGTGGGAGTCAGTTGACCAGCCTATCTATGCAGGAAAAAACAGTAAAGAAATAAATAAATAAATATCCCTGTATCAGTGCCACTGGTTATGTTTGTATACTGCACTGTTCATATATATTAAGCTGGATACCACGTTTGCCAGTGATGCATTTGCAGTCTACCTTATATACTAATGTTATGAACTAGTGTCTGTTTTAAATGTAAATAATAGTCATTCTACAAGGCTGCTCTTGTTTGTGCATGAATCATGCCTCCAAAATGATGTCTACAAATAGGTAAGAAAAGCAAGTAAATGTGGGCAGTTTAAATAAACAGAAGCTACTAGTATATACTAATGGAACAGATTTGTAAAGGCTTGTAGTGTCATTAGATGTCAAAAGTAAAGCAGCATGCCAAGGTATTTTTGTTAACCATGGTAGCAGATAGAACTATGGTGCTGAGCTGGAGCCCCTCCAGATAGATGGATTTTATTTGTTTTATATTTCATTTTTGCAAAACAGGTAACTTTCCCACTCAGAGTCTCAGAACTCATGCAGAGAGTTTCAGTTTCTACTTAAAAAACTGCAGCATAACTGGTTGAGCTTCCTTTAAAACTGCCCTGTATTTTGGTATAATCCTCCATATTGAATAAGGCAATCACTCCTTATCGTCTTTTGTCTCCTGATTTGCAGGGTACAAATGGTACTTAAGCGGGACCATTTTCACTGTAAGAAAAACAGCAACCAACAGTTCCTCATTAGCTCTTGTTGTGTCAGGTGAATGGTGCCTGAAGCAACTTGAGAATCAAAAATGAAAAAAAAAAACTTCATTGATTTGTAAGTGGACTTGGCAAAAAAAATAAATAAATATAAGAAGTGTTTTTTTTTAATTAAATAATACTCCACTGTTAAACTTCCATCATCATAGAGCAATGGACTGAAATACAAACACATTACAGAGGACAGTACGAATTTATTTATCTACTCATTTAATTCACCACAATTAGATAGATGATGTGAACACAGTGTGCACAGTCAATAAACTGGAAGCTGTAATTTGTGAGATTGTGTGTGTGTGTGTGTGTGTGTGTGTGTGTGTGTGTGTGTGTGTGTGTGTGTGTGTGTGTGTGTGTGCCTCCAGTGGGTTGCACTGCATATGTCTAATATTAATGCACTAAAATATATTACTATTGCTATTTTTTATTTATTCAATCATTTGATTAGTATTAGGTATCTGATATGAGCTGTGATAAAATGTGAAGGCTGCCAGCCTAGCTAGATAGAATTTTGTAAATAATTCTTTGTCATTGTAAATATTAATATGATCCACAGGCTTATTTTACAAATGTAAGAAAACTGTTATGTGCTGAGCTTCAAAAATGTAATCACAGTGCACCCTGCTGGAAGAAAGCAGAAATGTGTATAAACTCTATCCCCCGGATTTACGAAAGCTTGCACGTAGTGTAAGAAGAGTGTAGGAGCTTACACAGGCAACATGTCTGCCGTGAGATCCAGGAACAGCCGGCAGGGGCGTGCACGAGAGCTGCTAAAGCTACTCTTGCACAGACAGCGTCATGGTATGCAAATTACCTCATTTGCTGGTGAGCCATGAAAATGAGGTAAATTTGTGATCCAGGAAACACTAACCTGTCTGTGGAAGATTAGTGCTAGCTGCAGAAATGTATTCTGTTGGTAATGGAGTACATTTCTGCAAATAGATAAATGGAGCTATGACAGCTCCAAATAAAGGATGCATACAGTTGAGGAAGCATGCCAATGGCCAAATATAAGGCCATTGGCATTTTAAAATGTTTAAAAATACAACAATTTAACTTTTTTTCCCCGATCTCCCATGTTTAAGCATAGCGCAGCACCGCGCAAATGTGTGGCGCTTATAAAAACAAGAAAATAATTTAAAAAAAGCCAAAAATAGGCATTTTCACTAAAAAGCTTATTCTGCCATGTAGGTGAATGGCAGGCTGAAGACAACATGGCCACTGACTAGTGGTTGCAAATGGGGGGAAACTCAGTGTGAGAGATGTAACCATGCATTACTAGGAAACCCTATGCAAATGAGGATAAGGATAGTGAATCCCAATTTTCCCCAGCATGTGATGCATGTCCCAAGAGTGTAAGAGTAGGAATAGGTGAGTAGAAGAGTAGAATATAGGTGACATCATGAGGGGGTGTGTCAGACAGGCTGTAAGCTAATTGGAGCACAGTGGCTTGTGTTAGCCCTGAGTTGCACAGGATTGCAAGAGGCGTGTATACCGTTGTCCTATTTGAAAACCTCAAATCAAAGGTGCACACTGTTAAAAGATAGGAAACTCCTTGCAAACATGCACACAGTGTGTGCGCTCATGTGTGCTCGCGTGCACTCATGTGTGCGTGTGCGTGCACATTTGTGCTTGTTTGCGTGGTGCCCCCCCCCCCCCCGGGTGGAAACAGAAAGGCAAAAGTAAGGAAAAGAAGTAGTAGGAAGTTAACCAAGGAGAACTAGCAGAACTGCCAGGTGAAATATATCAGAATCTGCCAATTACACAGGCAGTAGACTAGCAAACTCTGCAAACACCATTCCCCCCTTTTTTTTCTCAAGAACTCTGCAACACTGCAGTATACAAAGAGGGAAAGCTTAAAAAGCTTAAGTCAGACAAAATGTTAGGGGCTGCTCTTGCTATCATTAACCAACATATGCAAGGTGCTGAGGGTGGTGATGTTGTGAATGCTGCTGCGCAACCCACAGTGAGGAGACGGAGAAGAGTGTACAGACCCAGGGTAACCTACCAGGGGCTACATGAGCTGGAGATAGTGGAGCACTATAGGGTGGACCGAGACCTCCTACAGCAAATTGTTGAGCTGTGCCAGCCACGCCTCACACACAGAACCAACAGAGGGGAGCCCATCCCAGTGGATACCAAGGTATGTGTTGGCCTAAGAATACTAGCTACAGGTACCTTCCAAAGACCAACTGGTGATATGATGGGGATTTCACAGGCATCAGCATCCAGGGTACTCCACCAGTTCCTGGATGCCATGTCAGGACATGTCAGTGACCACGTATATTTCCCCAATTCCCATGAGGCATTGGCCAGCAATATGCATCTTTTCCACCAAATAGCAGAATAGCCTGAGGTAGTTGGTGTAATAGACTGCACGCACATACACATCAAAGCACCACCCGGTGAGCGGGGTAGGGTATACATCAACCGCAAGGGCTTCCCCTCCATCAACTGCCAGGTTGTGTGCGATGCCCAGGGCATAATAATGAATGTGTGTGCTGGCTGCCCTGGAAGCTATCACAATTTCCACATCTGGCATCTGACGCAGCTGTACCAGAGATTTGCCAATGGGGACATCCCTGATGGTCACCTAGTGGGGGATGCTGGATACGCACTGGAGCCATGGCTGATGACACCCATCAGAAATGCACACACACCTGAACAAGAACTCCATAATGAGGCACACGCACAAACAAGAAACATAATTGAGCAAGTGTTTGGGATGCTCGAGTCATGGTTCCGGTGCCTGGACACATCTGGTGGAGCCTTGCAGTACTCTCCAACTACATGTACCCAATTTGTTATGGTATGTGCTATGCTACACAATATGATCATGCGGAAACAGTTACAGCAGGAACAGCATGGGGCAGGGCCAAACAGCCCCCCGCCATTGCCAAGGCCTGCACAGGCACAGCATGACTCGGAGGAGGAACAACCTGATCCTGCTCCAGTAGGCAGAAGGAGGTGTGCCCAGTACGCCCTGGCCTTGGCAAAGAGGCAACGCATAGCACATACACTGACTCAGTAGGAACCCTGGAAATTACACCTCTCTCCGACTTGCACATACAGTAAAAGGGATGCCTAACTTGACACTACCTGTTTTCAAACATGTATAGAGAGTGTACTATGTGCATCCAACATAGGCAGCCCTGCAGCACCAACTGAGGCATGAGTGCCCTATTTTAAGCAATATAAAGCACTGCTAAGCACATTTTACCAGTATTGAGCATATTTAAATACAATTGTGTGGAGCTGCGCACCGCGCTAACCAGCACAATGGCGGGCAACGTCGGGCAACATCGAGCAACATCGAGCAACGTTGAGCAACGTTGGCAAAGTCGGGCAAATTTGGGCAAAGTTGAGCAAAGTCGGGTAAACACACTCACACCTGCTTTACTGTTCCTTAAGCAGTCTGGTCTGCCCAGCAGGAAAATAAAAAGCAGTGACAGGGCTCGAACTCAGGATACTGTGCACTATAGTCACAGTACTGAACCACTAAGCCATGACAGCATTTCACTGGCACAGACACAACTTAAGTCACTTACACATACCAGTTGGGGGGGGTCACATACCTAACAGATACAGCCAGCAGGACAATTGTAGACAAACACAAACACAAACAAATGCTGTATCATGCCCTCTGAAGAGGCATATGGGTAACCTCCCCCCAGGCCTATGCAAACAGATAACAGCAGGCCAGGCAGTGTGATGTGGGTTGGGTAGGCTATGAATTCACAAACTAATATGCGTGTAATTGGAAGCTAAGGTCTGTAGTACAGTGGTATGCCTCAAGCCAGTATGATAGGCAACAGTACAGACTGAAATGGAGTACCTGACATAGTGCAGGCTTAGCAAATGTGTATAAGTGTCAGGTGTACCCCTCATCCTATGTACCCCCACAGTAACAATCAGGTGTGCCCCCCCAGGTAGAAATGTACAAATAATAGCTGTCCCCCTGTATGTAGAAATGTTAAGTCTATGCAAATTGACTCATGGAAGCCCTGCAGGCACAGCGAGCTTCCTGTCGATGTACAACACAAAGGTGAGCCCTGAAGTAAAAATCAACCTGATTTTTCACACACATATAATATATATGCCCATAGTGGGCATGCTCACACACTTGGACAAATTTAGCAAATTTCAGTCAGCAACATACTGAAAGGTCATACTGGGCATGCTCACACATGTAGGCCATGTCTGAGTACAGCAGTGGGACACACATATCTGGCAGTTGCAGTTCTTACTCCAGACACATGTCACTATTCACCAATCCTGTCTTGCGCACACAGTGATATGAAAACATACCCATATAATATATTGGACCCCTGTCATAATCAAACTATATAATACAAGTACTTAAGTTGTTCAAAGAAAGTTAAAATACAAAGAAGATCAATAAATCTCCGATCAGCATCATCAAGAAACAATGAGCACTCCTAGCATTATCCAAGCCAAGCTCTGCCAAACATATTGCCAAAGATTCCATAGAGAACCATGAAGCTTTCTTTAGCTATGTCATAAATATCAATGTAAACTCATATATATTCTGAGTTAGTGCAAAGTGTAAACGAATACATCTACACGACTGACATTGCCAGCATCTTGTCAGACAGGTTCATACATATTCACCCCCCCTCTCACTGACAAAAGGGCCCATTACCATACCTGGAGATTGTGAAAACACAGAAATCGCATATACAATGGTTAAACAGCTCTATCCAAACCTAAAAACATGGCGTCTATGGGATGACATGGTGTCCCTGGCTGTGTCATATGTGAACTCCAATACAAACAGACCCTGCACCTGAACAGTCTGTTGAGACTCACCCTCTGTACAGGATATGAAACTGTTGAATGGGTTACAGCAACGTTTGGCACACTCCACAAGTGTTGGTGCACAACAGTCCATGGGAAATATTGTCTTATAAGCATAATAAGCTTGATCTGCAAGGCCATGGAGTCCATCATTATGGAACTCATAAACAGAGCTATTGGGAGCCTACAAACACCCAACCCTACCCATTTTGGTTTGGTCAGGGGTGGATCATGGTCCCTAAACCTGCTAGACAGTTTGCAAGGCAGTTACCCAGGACATACATCAATGAAATGAGCTCCACATGGCCTACATAGACCTTGAAAAGCCCTTTTCCAACATCCTACATACATGTCGTATCCACAAAATCAACAACCTGTGCATAAACACATATGTCATCTGATGGATTGCCAACTGGAGCACAGATAGATCCCAAAAGGTAAGAATTGTGGTCTCCCTGTTGGACTGTATCTGGTAACCACTGCTGTCCCCCATGGCTCAGTCCTGGGACCCCTCCTGTCTGGTGTATACTATTCAGAAGTACAGTCAAACACACGAGGGCTATGGTTATCAAAGTTTGTGGATGACTGCAAAAAGGTTGTCATAATCAATGTTTGGGACAAGAAAGACATCCTTAGAAAGGGTCTCAGTCAGACAGATGTGGTGTCAAAATTATGGCCTTGAGCTACAGTCATACAAGTACCACATAGGTACCAACACCCTAAATATGGAGGTAATAATAAGGGATCTATGGACACATGTGGATAGTCATCTCTACTTCCAGAAACACATTCACAAAGTGGTTAGAAAATCATGCTATGTGTTCCCACAAATTGCCAAGGTCTTTGCATGTAGGTCAAAGGAGGTTCCCTCTACTCATCAGTCATCAGACCCATCACAGAGTACCACGACACACTTGTGATGAACCTGACTAGGCACCTTCAGCAGCTGGAAAGACCACTGAAGTACCTCAACAAGAGGATTACTGACCTCAAACAGTTGCCCCATGCAACAAGACTGAAGTAACTCAATCTGTATTCTGCTGCATACCTTCTACTTAGGCCATCTCTGCCTAACAGACAGGCCCATGTCCAATGCAGAACTGATGTACATGCTCTATCTGAAGTAAACCCAAGCTCACTGTGCCACATGCTCTAGGGATATAATCATCACAACAATAAATAGAACATGTTGGAGGGATACATTACTAACTCACAGACTTCCCTTGCTTTGGAACAGGCTCCCAACCTACATTAAGCTGAGTCCCTCACTGACACTCTTCCAAAGGAGCCTTGATGAGTGTATGTGAAACTGAACTTTCATACCATTGATCACGTCATCAGCTCTACTACACAGAGGCATAGGGAACTAACCCCAGGTGTGGTGATAGCTGCACACTCTGGCCATACTAATGTATGCCTTCAGGCAGATAGCCTATTACATACCTATGTACCTATATATGTAGGGGGAACACAGTATAATAAACCAAAGATGGATGGGCAGAGATGTGTGTAAGAGGGTGACCAGGACAGGGAGCCATCCAGGACTGTCCCACCCAGCACACATCCCAATGGCACAAAAGACATGAGGTGCACATCTCACCCACTGTACATAACAGCCACCAGTATCTGTAAGCATTACAGTGTATGTGGTGCATGTGCCTGCTGTACAGCATGACTGTACAATGAAGAACACATCTACTATCTGTAGACATGCACCTGGCACATAGGTTCATATGTATGTAGTAGACTATCTTCACAAAGGCATATATTAGCCTAGGCAAGTTGTGCAGCTTTCACCACCCCATTGGTTAGTCTCCTAAGCCCTAATTCTAATAGTTAGTACCCTAAGCCCCTTTCTAGTGGGGCTGCTGATGTGATCCCTGGTGTGAATTGTCTGTTTCCCATCCACTCATCAAGGTTCCTATTGAAGAGTGTCAGTGAGGGGCTCTGTCTGATGCACATTGGGACTCTGTTCCACAGTAAGACAAGTCTCTGGGATGGTACTCTATCCCACCAGCATGTTGTATTCATTGTTGTGATGAGGTTCATAACCCTGGAGTATGTAGTGCGACTCAATTTTGTTTTCCTTAGATGGAGCATGTTCAACAGTTATGTATTGGACATGGCTCTGTATGTTAGGCAGAGTTTGCCTCTGAGTAGGCGGTACGCAACAGAGAACAGATTTAGTTTTTCCAGTTGTGTTGCATAACACAACTGTTTGAGGCCAGTAATCCTCTTGGTAAGGTACCTTTGTGGTCTCCCCAGCTGCTGGATATGCCTAGTCAAGTACATCCAAAATAGTGCATTGTACTCAATGATGGGTCTGATGACTTAAGAGTAGAGGGCCACCACAACCTCTTTTGATCCTGATGCAAACCCTTTGTTGATTAGGTGGGCCACCTAGGATTTCCTAATCACTTTGGCAACATGGTTGTCAAAGGAAAGATGACAATCTACTTGTGTCCCCAGATCCCTTATTACCTTGTCAGTTTTTAGGGGGTAACACCTATGTGGTAGTTTGTGGGTACTTTGTTTTCCCCAAAGGGGATTACTATGCATTCTTTCGCATTGAGTTGAGGCCATGATTCTGACACCACACATCTCTCTCACAGTGTCCCTTCTGGAGAATATTTGTGTCATCCGGGGAATCTGTTATGGCAAACACTTTACAGTTCCCAGCAAACTTAGTCAACCACAACCCTCCTGTGTTGCCATGTACTTCTGAGAAGTATATACCAAACAGGAGGGGCCCCAGGACTTTACTCTGGGGGACACCAGTCATTACTGGTTTAGATTCTGACATGTAGCCAGCAACTCTTAATTTGTGGGATCTATCTGTGAGCCAGTTTGCAATCCATCTTGTGATGTATGGATTTATGCCCAGGTTGGTGAGTTCATCTATGATACCTGACTGGGGAATTGTGTCAAAGGCCTTAGCGAGGTATAGGTAGGCTGTGTGGAGCTCCTTGCAATCATCTGTAGCCTGTATAACTGTCTCAAAGAAATCCACCCAGTTCAGGAGGCATGATCTGCATTTGGTGAAGCCAAACTGGGTGTGCTCAACTGTGTGAAGGTTTCCAATGTCTTTATTGTTGACTTACATTATGATTGGCTCCATTGCCTTGCAGATCAGACTCGTCAGGCTCATAGATCAGGAATGCCAAGGGTCTGTTGTGGCCCCACCCCTGTGGAGTGGGAAGAACGTTGCTGTGCAACATTCTATGGGTACATATCCTGTAGAGAGGATGTAGAGAGAAGTGTAGGTATCCTTGATGAATATGGATACATCCCCACCCTATGTGCTATGATCCAGGTTCTGATGCTGGAAGGTATGGAATGAGTAGTATCCTGTTAGTGCTGGTGTGCTGTCTGGAGCCTTGAACTAGGTTTCTGTTACTGCACAGATATCAATATTCTCCATACTGAGAAGTGCCTGGAGTGTGTGCATCTGGAGGCTGAGACTTCTGGTAATGAGTAGCATTTAGCTCACTTTGTGGTTATTTGTGTTGGTTATGGGGTTTGGTTTGTCCTGAGTGATCGGTGTTCCACACCTGAAGTCAATGCCTCATTGGTCCGATCCAACCATAAGCTAATTACTCTAGATATCCACATTCTGCCCCCACCCCCCATTAAGGAAACCATGGTAGAAAATTTCTCCAAATCCAACTTCATGCTTCGTAAGACAGAAGTGGTGAACTTCATGACACCCATGCAGATGGACAATACATTTGCGACTACTGAATCCTACACAGTTGCACTTTATAAGCACTTACATGAGTGCATGGATTGTGCTATCCCAACCAGAACAAAGACACTATCCTCCAAAAAAAGGAAGCCAATCTGCTGGGCTCCTGCCATAAACAAACTGTACAACAGAAGGAAAAAACTGCTGCAAAAGAGAGTAAATTCCCATGAGTGTAAGAGCTCCCTCGTCAGCCTCAGTAAGAAGGTGCGATCCCTCATAAAATCTTCCAAAGCTAGTTACTAAAACAAAATTGCCACTGATTCTAAAGGCAACCATAAAGCATTCTATAGCTATGTCAAGAATCTCAATGGCAACACTCAGATCTGCTCTGAGTTACAGCACAATGGCACTAAATATACAGACCCAACTGATATTGCCAACATCCTGACAGATAGGTTAAGTGCTAACTTTACCCCCCTCTCACCCATTAAAGAGCCCATCTCTATACTGGAAGAATGCAAAGTTCCTGTAATCATGGCTGCACAGGTTAAAACCACACCATCCAAAGCCAGGAACACAGCATCCATGGGACCAGACAACATCCCAGGCTGCGTTCTACATGAACTACAGAACGAACTGGCACCCCACCTAAATACTATGTTCAATCATAGCCTCACCTCAGGCTTTGTGCCTGCTGAATGGCGCACAGCGACGGTTATCCCACTCCACAAGGGGGGAGCCACCATGGACCCCAGGAACTACCACCCCATTAGCCTGATGAGCCTGGTCTGCAAGGCCATGGAATGTATCATCATGGAACTTATAAACAAAGACAGTGGTAATCTCCAAACTCTGGACACCACCCAGCTCAGGTTTATAAAAGGCAGATCATGTCTCCTAAACCTGATAGACTTCTTTGAAGCAGTCACCAAAGCTGTAGACAAGGGTAAGGTGTTTCACACAGCCTATCTAAATCTTGCCAAGGCTTTCAACACCATCCCCCACTCTGGAATTATAGATAAACTCACTAAACTAGGTATGAATCCCTATGTCACAAGATGGGTTGCCAACTGGCTCACTGACAGAACCCACACTGTGAAAGTAGCAGACTCCAAATCCGACTTCAGACCAGTGACAAGTGGAGTACCACAGGGTTCAGTCCTGGGTCCTCTCCTGTTTGGTATCTACTTCTCTGAAGTACAGGCTAACACAGAAGGTCTTTGGCTAATGAAGTTTGCAGATGACTGCAAACTAGGAGCCATAATTGAAACACCTAACGATGTGGACATCATACAAAAGGGCCTCACTGAGACAGATGACTGGTGTCAAAGCCATGGCCTCAAGCTCAATGCCAAAAAGTACATTGTCATCCCCTTTGGTAAAAACTCTGTACCCATGAAGTACAACATAGGCAGTAGTATACTTAACACTGAAAGTGTGATAAGAGACCTTGGGACACAGGTGGACAGTAGTGTCTCCTTTGATAATCACATTGCCACAGTAGTCAGGAAATCCTTCTACGTGGCACACCTCACCACAAAAGGTTTCTCATCCAGAAAAAAAGAGGTCATTGTTCCTCTCTACTCATCACTCATTAGACCCATTATAGAGTACAACACCCCTTTTGGTATGTACCTCACAAGACATCTACAACAACAGGAAAGGCCGCAGAAATACCTCACAAAGAGGATTACCGGCCTCAAACAGATGCCCTACACAGACCGTCTCAAAAAACTCCAGCTATACTCTGTCGCATATTACCTACTCAGAAGTGATCTCTGCCTAACATACAAAGCTATGTCAAACCCAGAGCTGTTGGACATGCTCCACTTAAAGAAATCCCAATCCCTCCGAGCTACACACTCTAGGGACCTAATCCTCATGACCACAATAAACAGAACATGCTGGAGGGATAGATTCCTGTCCCAGAGACTTCCCATACTCCGGAATAAACTACCTATATATATCAAACAAAGCTCCTCATTAGCACTCTTCAAGAAAAATCTTGATGATTGGATGGGAAATAGGAAATTCACTCCGGAGATCACCTCTGTGGCTCTGCTCGACAGTGCACAGGAAAATAATTTTCTTGGGTGGCAAAAGCCAGGGTACCTTTTTAGGCTGGTCTTGTATAGTTCCCAAGGCCGATAGCCTAGTACCTACCTATGAACCTATGAACTTATGAACCTTTGAGCCTTGCCTAAAAAAGGTAATATGGGGACAGCAACAGCCTTGGTCAGTATTCAGAAGCATAGGGGTGACAGGTGCAAACCATATCTAGCGAAGCAATGAGACACGTCTCTCATGTCATCCCAGGCAGACAGAGACTGGGTACCCTTTGAATGACACCAGAAGCTCAGCCAATTGTTGAAATTTATCATCTATCTGTTATATTGCAGTATCATGTAGGTGAAGGTAAGATGCTACTCAAGGTCAGGGTCATAGAGCTAATATATATCTCTTGTCATGTTGTCCTGGGAGGTATGTCTCAGATCATTCACACTGATATGTACAAAGATCGCGTCATATATGTACCTGTTCTGGAGTGATCTAAGTGCTTGTGTTATGTGGCGGATCATAGCACCTGACATAGACAACTGACAGTAACCTTCCCCTTGTCCAGCCTAGTGAGTGGAACATCTGTGTGCCTGACTATCGAGTTACCTATTACTAGTGTGTTGGGTATGTTGTTTTGCCTTAGGTCCTGTTGTGAGGCACACTGCTTTGGTGTATTATGTGTTTTTTGGTGTGTGCTTGGAGGTGCATGTTGCTTGCTTATCTGCTTAGGAGGACACTCTCTATTTTCAGATTAATATTTGTATTCTCCGAGTATGGTAATGTGTATTTATGTTTGTGTTTTGCTGGTGCTTATATTGTAGGTCTATGTGAGACTGTTGGTGTTGTGCTTATATGACCCTACTCCTCTTGACTGCACTGTCCAGTACTGGGTTGACAGAGCTTAGCCACCTGTTTGACCCTGTGTGTGCCAGCATATGGTGCATCAATCCATATATGATATGGTCATATCCTATGCATACAGTACACTCACATATACACCTAGTATGATAAGCCTGCTGAGGTTAGCAAATGTGAAAAAAACCTTTGGGCAAACTGTCAGCGAGTAATGTCTGTATTGCACCCTGTAACTCCATATTGCTTGCTGAAGTGTAAAGAAGTATTTAGTTTGGATTAAGAACCCCGCACTTGCCAACTGTGTATGTGTGTGTCTGTCTCTCCTTGGGGAGAGAGCAACCTTTTTGGAGACTACTCACACCCCTTAAAAGTGATATACTCATCTTTGTCAAGTCTGATGATGTCACCATCCTACAAAACCACCTGTGGGAAGGTGAAATCCCAGTAATGTGTATAGCGCGTTGTGTAAATGCATACTGCTGTAGTATCATAATGTAGTTAGGTAGGGGTGTGAATTCTGCACTTGCCAACTGTGTGTGTGAGTGTGTGTTTCTCCCTGGGGAGGGAGCAACCTTTTTGAAGACTACTCACACCCCTTAAACATCTTTGTCAAGTCTGATGATGTCACCATCCTACAAATATACCTATGGGAAGATGAAATCCCAGTAATGTGTATAGCGCGTCGTGTAAATGCATACTGCTATAGTATCATAATGTAGTTAGGTAGGAGTTTAAATCCCACACTTGCTAACTGTGTGTGTGTTCCAGGTGTGTGAGAGTGTGTGACACCATTGGTCAATGTGGAGTGGGTTTTGATTTTTCTAGTGTATGGCATATCACAATGACAACTGTATGTGCATAACACATGTAAGGTAGCTGTGGGGCAAAGCCATATACATACATGTGACCTCAATTATTTCATAGGTGGGTACTCTTCTTTCTCCATGAAAGCATCTGCTATCTTTGCCAGAGCGTGCTGGCGCTTTCCAGACCTTAGGTCACTTCTGTATGCTTGTGACAAGCTTAGCCACTGCAGTGATCCCTGGGTTACATCTTCTGTTTCACATCCACTCATCACGGTTTCTATTGAAGAGTGTGAGTGAGGGTTTATGCTTGAGGTATATTTGAATCCTGTTCCAAAGCAAACAAAGTCTGGCAAAGATGACTAATCATTATAGGTGTGCAACAACCTCTGTGGATCTGCATGCAAACCCTTCCTTGCTTATGTGCTCCACAGAGGGATTTCCAAAACTCTTTGGTAATGTGATTATCAAAGGAGAAATGACTAAACACATGGCTCTGTGTATACATTAGTACCTGTTCCACATTTTGGGGGCTACTACCTATGTGGTACTCTGGGGATACTTTGTTTTCTAAAAGTGGATAACTATGCTTTCTTTGGCTTATAGCTTTACAGCATGATTTTGACACCAGGTATCTGTCTCTATGATACCCTTTTGGAGGATGTGTGTGTCATTTGGAGAATAAAGTATAGCCCACAGTATGCATTTTCATCAGACGTGGGCAGACATATCCCTACTGTATTTGCTTGTACCTAAGAAAGCTATATGCCAAACAGGAGTGGTCCCAGGACTGAGTGCAGGTGAATACCACTTGTTACTGGCATAGAATTGTACATGGAGGCTGCAGATGTTACTGGGTGTCCTACATCTGTGCGTCAGTTGTCAATCCATCATCTAACAATTGTTTATGGTTGGTCTGTTGAGGTTATGTATAATACCAGAACGTGGGATGGGTATGAATTGCTGGTGAGCTATAGCTTGGCTGTGTGGACCTCCACTCCCTCACCTATAGCCTTGTTAACTGGCTTGAAGTCTACTAGGTGTAGGAGCCATGATCTTGGGTTTAGAGAACCTAAGTGGGTATGGTGCAGTGTTTGCAGGTTCATACTGTCTCTGTTAATGAGTTCCATAATGCTGTGCTCCATAGCCTTCCAGATAACATTTTGTCTTTCTTATAGGGTGAGAGTTTCCAGGATCTGTTGTAGCTCTACCCTTATTCAATTTATGTCAACATTTGTACTGGGTGTGATGAGGATGGACAGGATTAGGAATAAGTATATTAGAGGGTCAGCCCAGGTTTGAAGGTTAGTAGACTAAGCCAGATAGGCAGGATTACATTGGTTTGTACATGTGCTGAGGAAGGATGCAGAGTATATTGTGAAATAGATGCTAAGGATGAAGCCACCAAGTAACAGGAAAAGAGGAATGCCTAAGATGAGGATTATGGCTGTGGTTAGAGAGGACATGCAGGTGGATGGTGTGACAGCGCAAGATGCAGAGGGCAGGAAGAAATGGAAACAGATGATCTACTGTGGTGACCCCTAATGGGAGCATCCGAAAGGAGAAGAAGAAGAAGAAGAAGTTGTAGCTCAACCCTTGTGGACTGTGAACACTATTACTGTGCATCATTCCACAAGTATGTAACCTGTACAGAGGCTGCATCTGAACAGAGTGTTTAGGTGAGTGGTGACTTCATATGTCAGCTTGTGTATGACACAGCCAGGGACACTGTCCAGTACCATTGCCACTGCGGTTTGGACTTTGGTAAAGAGATGTTTTGACTAGAGTGTCTGTGAATCATCAGGTTTTACATTCTTCAGGTCTGGAAATGTGGCCCTTGTGTAACGACAGGGTGGTGAAATCCGCATTCAAACTGTCTGACAAGAAATTGGTAATGTCAGTCAGATAAGTGTACTTTGTGACCATTTACATTAACTGTGACCCGATCTGAAATTTCCCCTGTAGACTGTAAACAACACTAAAGAAAGCTTTAGTGTTGTCTTTGGAATCTTTGCCAATTTGTATTTTGAAGCTTGCCTTTTATGTTTAATGAGGGCTTGTATTTTCCCAATGATACTGACCAGAGAGGTTATCCCTTCTTGGTATGTAACTCTTTTTTGGTACAACTTCACACCTTCTATTATATATTTAGTTTATGGCAGGGGTCCATGAGACTAATGCACTTCTACTGTATAAATGAGAATTTCTTATGTTTGTGATAGCATGGTCCATGCAACCCTGTAGGTGAACAGTGTGCATTACTAAAGGATTATGCAGCTGGGACAGTGTTAACCTTAGTAATGCAAACCAATGACAGATAGCAACAACAGCATCACCCACAGCACAGTGCAACCCATGTCATACACACACATGCGTACTCAAGTTCCAAAATGTGTGTAGTACAATGCATACTGGCCACCAGTAGAAACTATGGAGTGTTAACACTGGCCAATACAGGGCATGTCACCCTGCCCATGTGTCCAGTATGCATGTACATGCAGACAGTGCACCTCCACCATGTTCACAAATGGACACCTGCAAACCTGTGTTGCACACACCCCACACTTACTGTCCACTGTATAACACATGCTGACACAACTACACACATCAAGCAAGTGGCACATGGACAAACAAAACACAACTGGAATAAACACTGGTGAAAACAATACAACATTGCTAATTACAGCTTTAATGCATCATGCCTGCTCAGCTACACTTCAAGGATATCATTACACTTTACTGCTGACTACATGCTACACATCCAACCATTGCTATACTTTATTAAAGTCACCTTGTGCATCAGCACCATGTTAGCCTGTTCCTGCATCAATGTTACAGATGACAGGGGGTGGCACAGGTTTCATCATATGCACAGGGTGTGTTGTTGGTTTGCCAGAGGCCTACACTGAGCCATGCAATTGACATTTGTGTGTGAGTGTGTGTGGTGAGGGCCATGAGTACTGTTATGGGCCAATGTTGATGTCATGTGTGTGGGTATGTGTTTGCCCTAGGTTTCTGGTTTATGTGTGTGTGTGTCTGCATGCACACAGTTCCACCATGTGGCTGCCATATACGGGGATTTGTGAGACAGCTACAGACTGTTCCTGGCAGGCTTTACAGATCACAGTCTCTGGCCATGGATACAGAACCTGTGCCTGGCAGGGGTGCTACAGACAGTATCAGGTACTAATCCAGACTGAGTACTATCCAAAGAGGTTGACAAATGTCCACTGGATCCAGATCCCTGCTGGGACTAGCCAGAGCCACATGCACATGGTCTGCTAGGACGGTCTATGGACAGCCCCCCCAACATTGCTGGGGCTGGTACTGTCACTACGGGAGCAGCTGTGACTTGCTGGACATCCACTGTGACTGCCAGCTGGTGATGTTGCTGGCATACATCAACGTTGATGTCTCAACCATCCCGCACTGTCCTGACACATGGACATGACATTGTGGAGTACATCCAATGTCTCACCCCAACGTCTATCAATGACCTCAGTGTAGTTAAGTATGGCACTTGCTAGGTCACAGATACTGTCATTTACAGAGGTGTAATGAGTCCTCTGTGCCCTTAGCCCCTGCCTGGTGTACCGCTCCATTCGTGTCTATGCCTCCATGACAGCCTGGAACATGCGTGTGGTAGAAAGAGGTGTGGCACATCTGCCAGGGGCATGATGACCAGCAGTGCTCTGATGAGAACCCCTGAGCATCTGCCTATGTGATACCATTCCAGACATCTGGCTATGGCTGCTGTGTCCTGATACATGTGTCATAGATGCCACACTGTCCTGGCCAGTGCCAACCGTACACTGTCCCTCAGCTAAGGGCAATGGTGATGATGAATGTACAGGCAGTATGACTGTGTGCATGGATGGGGTGGAGACTTGTGTACTGTCAATTGCTGGCCCAGCAACAGACCCTGACAAACCTGCCTGTTGTACCTCAACACACCTATCTTCATGATCACTGTCTGTCTCAGTGACATCAGGTTCCCTGCTGTACTGAACCAGCCCCACCTCGCCACCTTTGAGAGGAAAACAGGAAACACACTTTAAGACCTGAACATGACTTCAGACCACATGCACACATGCACACATGCACACACACAAAACTACACTCCTCCCAAAAGCAGACACACACAACACCAGCAATCACAGAACATACACAATAGCAGGTGATGGTGGAGTACAGTATCACAAGCAAAACAGTCATATCACACCTGTCAGCATGCAGGGCACGTGTTGCTCAACAGCATGCAGTGCAAGTGTAGTCAATCCTTGTTACTAACAGTATACATGACTTTGATGCATGTGTTTTGTTATTTGGTGATGGCCCTCCCCCTGGAACACAATGCATACATGGACACAACATTGCTGTGCAGGTATTCATAACCCTGTGATGTACTGTGCACCATAACTCACAGGTGTACATACCATTGCTGGATGTGTATCTGTGTGTCAGATAGGTATCCAATGCTGATTACACCCTCTGTGTCTTTAGCAAATAACTGTGCACACGTGTTAATTGTGGACACGTTTTTAGCACATGCATGATGAGTATTCACACAACATCATCAGTGGTGCATGTATAACTGATAGAATACCATTCGGCCACATACCCAATGTGCTGTACATATGGTGAGTGTAGATCATATTATGGACATGCCAGTCTCATCCATGACATGGCATGCTAAAACACAACTGCATATTTAAACACTACACATGCCCAATGTGTCATATGACCTAGCCACTCAATAGCATCACAAGACATATATGTATCAGTTGTGCAAATGGTGATTGGTATGCATACTGTTTAGAGGTGCATATGTGTGCACACATGCATCATTATGGTGTGTAGCAATGACAGCTATGTGTAGTACTGTGATTACAATAACTGGATGGGGTATAATACCATAGGCCATCATCAAGAAGCATCAGGTGGTCACTCAAGGCTACAAATGTGTCACAAACCAGCACAAATCATGCTGTGCCAGAACTGTACTACCTTGGCTAAATTCACCAATTCACAACCAGTTGTTACGTGATTTTGTAAGGAGGCCAATAAGGAGCATTCCCTGCCATGAATGTGTAGTGTGTTGTAGAGTGTTTAAATGCCCCAAGACAGACCTCTACCCCTCAGGTATATTCTGTGTAATGTGTGGATGAGATTTTGGATACTGGAGTGTGCCATTACAGAGGGTTTGGGAATCCTTTATGTGTAGCATGTTAAAATGCTCTGCGTATGACATAGATGTGTATGTTATGTGCATGTTGAGTATCAACTGTGCCTATTCAATGGTCACTACAGTCTAGCCACATGTGTTTTAGATGGTCTGAGTATTGCATGTGTTTGAGGCTGCTAATCACATTAGTGAGATGTGCGTGCTCTTACACCAAACATGCACAGCATGCATTATGGGTAGGTGTGTTACATGTGTACATGGCCTACACCTTAACTATGACATGCACTTTTTATTTCCAATAATAAATGTAGAACACAATCACCAGCATCTGTCCACTGCCTTGACGTCACCCCAGAGGTACCTACATAGAGATGAGACAGTTTGTCAGTGGCCACAACTGTGGCATTGCTACTGTGTGTTTGCAATCTTACAGTACAACAACAGTTTACATTCACAGAGCTACAGCTTATGTTCCAAATGATCAGTATTGCACAACATCAGGCTCCACATCTTTGAACAACACACTCCACATCTCACATATGCATGATCTACCAATACAGATAACAGTAGTCTACAGATATGCCATGTTACCTGCATGCTCCATGTGTGCTTGCTGGGTGGCTCCAACCTCCATCATGGTGTATGTCTGTTGCTGTTGTTGTTGGGCAGGTGCCACCAGGCTCATGAGCAGCTCCTCCACTCTGATGAGGGGGGGATGTATGCTAACACCACCCCCTGTTGCAAGCTGTTCCGTACGCACATTAGCGGCACGCTGACGGACATATCAGAGAAGATCACTGCAGTGGTGTCGTTCCTGCTCATATGTGTGTTTATGCAGGCCTACCTCATTGACCCTGCGGACAATATCTTGCCACATTGCAGTACGCTCCTGCTGGTCCTGGCTGGTTCGTGAAAATAGCACACGGTAGTGCTCAATCATGATGCTTGTGAGGATATTATCTTCAGCCCTACTGTAACTTGGATTCCTGTGGTGGGCCATGATCCCTGGAAGACATGAATACAAAAATATGTCTGAGGAAGTCATATGGCACATTTAACATTATACAGTACAGATATCACTGAACTGCCATATATATATATATATATATATATATATATATATATATATATATATATATATATATACTTACATACATGATACAATATGCTGTACCTGAGCACAGATTACAATAATTACTCACACACATATATCTACATGTTGGAGTACATTTTCTGTAGTGTTGTGTGATTGTACTGGATGTTATGTTTGTGAATACATAAATGATATGTATATCTGAGATGGCTTAGTGGCAAATCACGTATGCTGTGATGTGGATGGTTGTGGGTTTTTTCCTAGTAAATGCTTTTTATTTTGTTACTGGCCAAAACAAAGGTCAGGGGCTACAGATGGAATAAGGCACATTTCAGCATTTTCAAGTGGGTTTTCAGAAGGGTGAGCACAGCTTAAAAAAGTTTAGCAACCTATAAGCTAACCGAGAGTGAACCACTGCAACTGCCACTTATCACTGCTCACCCCACAACTGCTTGAAAGTGCCTTGCTCACTCTCTATCCAATAAACCATGTTCTGCACAGCAACAAAATAAAATCACTATATAAGACTATACAACAGTACCTGACACACTGTATGCAACACGATGCACTACCTAGCCACAGCAGATATACATCAAGCTGATGTGTAAAGAAATATATCATCCATCACAATCAGTGTAAGGTCCAGTAAATGTATTAATATTATACCACACAACCTGTTAATGCCAAACCTGTGGCCAAAATATGTGCACACTTGGGAATATAGGTCACATACTGCTGTAGTGCACTATGAATGTTGCTAGATACACAGTTATATGTATTACAACACATATGTCAAAGGACATGTTACAGACATACCCACACACATGTCAGACATAATTACAGGACACAAAGGTATGACAACCCAGATAAGCTTTCAGTGTGTACTGTACAGTACTTTGTGTCAGTACTTACACAACCTTAATCTTGAGAAATGTAATCTGTGATGAATACAGGGACCACACAAAACAATGGATGCAAGCAATGTGGACATACACCATACTTTGCTGTACAGGCCCAGAGTTTCAAATAGTACTACAGTACACACAGGATTTGCATTCAACATTGGTACCAATCAATAATCATAGATGTAGTGCTTTAGCCTCCAATGACACACCCTAGTTAAAACCAAGGGACTTAATCACACTGTATGCAATAGCACTTGTTCTGCCTAGCAACAGAATACACAGCTTTTGCTAGGATCAAAGCAAGGACCCAGAATACCATAACATAAACAGTTTCCCAGTAAGCTATCCCACAGATACATATCTTTGACGTATTCACAAACATATTGATCATCACAGTCAGTCAACAGTACAGAAAATCTATTGCAACAAGTAGATGTAGGTGTGTATGAGTATATATAAATATATATATATATATATATATATATATATATATATATATATATATATATATATATATATATAGGCACATATACATTTCACCTTTCATAGTGAAAATATCAATTATACAAAGGATGTAAGGTGTACAGTAATGTAATAACATTGCACAGTCTTGGGATAAATGCATTGAAGGTGTTCACAGCCCAGGTAGCTTTAGCAGGCCTTACTGGCTTCAACATTGCAAATTGAACGAACCAGCAACAGTGTTTAACCACCACATGTCATATACCAGCACTGTATGTTGTTTGTCACACACTAAAACCTACAAAAAAATATGCTCTTACTAACCTTCACCAACATATATGTCTTCCCCCTTCGCAAACAGTTGCAATATGTCCCCTGCTCTAGGCACATATACAGATGTGAATATATATCCTGCCTGCCCCTGTGGGAGTGGTTACTGACTTGAAACTGTAGTTTTATTGGCCATTTTGGGTCAATTCCAAAACTCCTTCATCTTCCTCTCTTAAAACCCTCTTTTGCACAGTTTTGCGCGTTTTTGTGCATAGAGCAACAGCGGGCAGCACCGCCTAATTGGGTTTAAACTATTCCTGGCTCCACAAAGTCTGCTCTTCACTTTTTCCCTTCGAACTGCTCTATCTCTCAATTTAAACACCATATTCTCATTCTAAGGCCCTTCACTGGTCCAATTAAGTAATCCAACAAGTTAGCAATATTAAACCATAAGCACTACTTATTCTTATACTCTCTACGATTACCCTGTCCTCTATTGGTCCGTCTTAAATTCAGTTTCCCTATATTACTCTAGCATGTCCAAAGGTCAGTCAATGCTTTCCTCTCCAGTCCAGCTGGTGAATCTGGGAATTTTGAGACAATGTTACAACTGTCTCATGTACACGGACAACCCTCTCCTCCTCCAAACAGGTTCAAATATATGTGAGAGATGCAACTATTTAGCCAAACTGGAGGCTGAGCTCTCTCATCTCAAAACTGGTGTAACCAGTCAGGAGGAGAAGGTAACCTCACACAACACAATTCCAGTTTCACATAGTCCCACCACATCAGTGAACCAAACACATAAATACACAAAAACATACTCGGAGGCTCTAAATAAAAATCTATCTAAGCAACAGAGACCTCCAAAGCAGACATCCAAGCAAACGCTACCTCAAAACAAAACACGCACAACACATAACCCACAAAGTCAGTGTGCCAAGCAGCCACAGCCCTTAAGGCTGAATAACACACCTGATACTCTTGTAATAGGTGACTCTATTGTCAGACACACTGATGTCCCGCTCACCAGGCTGAATAAAGAGAAGGTCACGGTGAGCTGCCTATCGGGTGCTAGGATCTGCCACATAACGCAAGCACTCAGGTCACTCCAAAGCAAATACAAATATGACTCAGTCATTGTACATGCTGGTGTGAATGACCTGAGACGTACCTCCCTGGACTACATGAAAAGAGACATAGAGGAGCTCTCTGATCATGTATCCCAGGCTGGTATGACCCTGACCTTGAGCAGCATCTTACCCTCACCTAGAATGATGCCACAGTACAAAGACAAAATGATCGATTTTAACAATTGGCTAAAATTTTGGTGTCATTCAAAGGGGATCCAGTGTCTGTCAGCCTGGGATGACATGCTCGACAAGCCACGTTGCTTTCTTAGGGATGGTTTGCACCTGTCACCACTGGGCTTTGGATATTGGCAAAGGCTCTTGCCACCCCATAGTGCCTTGTTTAGGCAAGGCACAAAAGTCAAACCCACCCCCATAGACAGCACAAGGAACAAGAAACTAAGGGTAATGCTGCTAAATGCCAGAAGTCTTAACCTCAAAATGCATGCACTCGAAGCTCTCCTCAGTATGGAGAACATCGATATCTGTGCAGTGAAAGAAACCTGGTTCAAGGCTCCAGAGAGCACCCCAGCACTACCAGGCTATACCTCATATCATGCTTTTCGGCCCCAAAACCCGGACCGAACCACAAAAGGAGGGGGAGTTTCCATATTTATCAAGGATATCCACACCTCCAGGTTAGTGGCATTGCACGAAGTATCGGAGACCAGCCATGTGCAACTAACAGTGGGCAAGACTGCTTTTCAGTTTATAGCATCCTACAGACCACTCTCTCAAAAGTCAGGAATCCCACTCTGCTTTCCTGAAAACATTGGAGAACATGAAGATCTCTCTGAACACCATTATATTGGGCGACTTCAACTACCCAAACATTGACTGGGAGCACTACTCAAGCCCCAGCACCTTAGCCCAAAGGTTCCTGGAAATTATAAACTCAAATGCTATGGAACAACTAGTCACCACTCCCACAAGAGGGGACAACATACTAGACCTAATCATTACCAACATGGGGACTCTATGCTCCACACCAGAAGTATATCCCACATTGGTAAGATCAGGCCATAAATTAATTTCACTGGATGTCCACATCCCGACCCCACCCCCAGCCCAGAAAACCACAGTGAAAAACTTCTCAAAAGCAAACTTCTCACTTCTCAAAACTGAAGTGGAATCTTTCAAGGCCCCAGGGCCAGTGGAAACTACGGCCCAAACTGCAGAATCCTATATAAACGCATTCTACGGACATCTCCAGGAATGCATGGATCATGATATCCCAAACAAAACCAAGACCCAATCATCCAAAGGCAGGTGTCCAGTCTGGTGGACCCCTGCCATAAATAAACTGTACAACAGAAGGAGGAAGCTACTACATGATAGAGCAAAATCCCTAATAGGGAAGGTATCTCTGATCAGTACTAGCAAAAAATTACGATCCCTCATAAAATCCTCCAAGGCCAGCTTCGAGAGAAAAATTGCACAGAACACCAAAGACAATCATAAGGCTTTTTTCAGTTATGTTAGAAACCTGGGATGCAACTCCCAGACTTGTTCTGAGTTGATTCTAAACGACAAAAAATACACTGAACCCACAGACATCACCAATATCCTGGCAGACAGGTTCAGTGCAAATTTCTCCACCCCCTCCACCCCAAAAGATCAAGTATCTATCCCGGCAGAGGGCTGCCTCCCATACATCTCTGATGCTCAGGTGAAGGCTGCCCTCTCCAAAGCAAAAAACACTGCTTCCATGGGACCAGATGGCATCCCAGGTTGTGTCCTACATGAACTCCAAGAGGAACTAATCCCTCAAATAAAACAGCTATACAATCTCAGCCTCACTACAGGATATGTGTCCACAGAATGGCGTACAGCAACAGTGGTCCCACTCCACAAAGGTGGAGCCTCTACGGACCCTGGAAACTATTGCCCCATAAGCCTGACTAGCTTAGTCTGCAAGGCTATGGAGAGGATCATCATGGAGCTCATAAACAAAGACATTGGGGACCTACAGACACTGGATCCTAGCCAGTTCGGCTTTGTCAAGGGCAGATCCTGCCTTTTGAACCTGGTTGACTTCTTCGAAACAGTCACCAAAGCCATAGATGAAGGGAAGGTAGTCCACAAAGCCTATCTGGACCTTGCAAAGGCATTTGACACAATACCCCACCCGGGCATCATAGATAAGCTATCCAGCTTAAATATAAACCCCTATGTCACAAGATGGGTCGTAAACTGGCTCAAAGACAGAACCCACAGAGTGAGAGTTTCTGGAGCCATGTCAGACTCGAAACCGGTCACAAGTGGCGTCCCACAGGGTTCTGTCCTGGGACCACTCTTGTTCGGTATATACTTTTCTGAGGTACAGGCAAATGTGGGAGGACTATGGCTCACCAAGTTCGCAGACGACTGCAAACTGGGTGCCATAATCAACTCTCCAGCTGACACAAACATCCTTCAAAAAGGTCTCACAGAGACAGATGACTGGTGCCAGCGCCATGGTTTAAAGCTAAATGCCAAAAAATTTATAGTCAAAAACAATGTGCCCACAAATTACCACATAGGCGGAAACCTATTAAGTACAGAGAAAGTTATTAGGGACCTGGGGACCCAAGTTGATAGCAATCTCTCCTTTGAAAACCACATTGCCAAAGTGGTTAGAAAGGCCTTCTACATAGCCCACTTTCATCACGAAGGGTTTCACATCTAGATCAAGAGAGGTAATTGTGCCCCTTTATTCATCCCTCATCAGGCCCATCATAGAATACAATGGCCCTTTTGGGATGTACCTTACCCAACACCTGCAGCAATTAGAAAGACCCCAAAAGTATCTCACCAAGAGGATCAAGGGTCTCAAACAGATGCCATATGCTGCTCGGTTAAAAAACTCCAGCTCTACTCAGTTGCATACCGCCTACTTCAAGGCAATCTATGCCTGACATACAAAGCTATGTCAAATCCAGAATTAATGGACATGCTCCACCTCAGTAAATCTAAATCCCTTAGAGCCACACGCTCGAGGGACTTGAACCTCAGCACAGAAATAAATAGAACTTGCTGGAGGGACAGGTTCATAACCCAGAGGCTCCCTTCGCTCTGGAATAGAATTCCAGTTCATGTGAGGCAGAGCACCTCACTGAATCTCTTCAAGAAGAATCTCGATAGGTGGATGGGGGATCGTAGGTTTGTCCCAGGGATTACTCCCGTGTCACTATTAGAGGCATAGTAAACTAAACCTTAAAAAGGGCACAGTATACTCAAATCAAGGGGTGGCGTAAGCCATACAGAATCGGGCTAGGCTTATAATTGCCCCAGGGCAGATAGCCTAGTATGACCCTATGAACCTATGAACCTATGAACCTATATGACACATATATATTTCTCTGTATGTGTGTGGCATACACAAACATGGTACACACTGTTGTAAGTCCCTGGACCTCACAGCTGAACTGTTGGGACTTGCAGCAGCACAAACAGGTGTCACATATGAACACAGACTAACATTAGGGAGGGTATATATGGCAACAGATGCTAGATAAGCATACTAGACTGCTACAGCAGTTGCCAATACTAAGCTACACTTTAATATGACTATCATGCATGTGTTGTACTGTCACACCCATGTTTATATCATGTCAGCGCTAATCGCCCCAACAGGCATTGGCCACACTACTGTACAGAACACAGATAACATGGATCAGATCTTTGACATTTAATGCTGAGCTACACATTTCACAGGAATGTCCCAATGCCCACAGGAGCACACAGTATTGTCCATAGCAGTAGTTAAGCAGAACATCTGTGCAGAAAAAAGTACTGCT
Source organism: Protopterus annectens (assembly GCF_019279795.1). Taxonomy (NCBI): domain Eukaryota; kingdom Metazoa; phylum Chordata; order Ceratodontiformes; family Protopteridae; genus Protopterus; species Protopterus annectens. The sequence continues at coordinate 1,477,178,455 of NC_056744.1, forward strand.
GCCACATATGAATGTTTCACATTATGTAGACTATTCTTCAATAACATCTACTACATGCCAGTAAATACATATGTGTCACATACCTTTCCTTTGTATAATTTGGTAATATTTCTTTTTCCTTTTCTCTCTCTCTCTCTGTCTCTCTTTCTGTCAGTCTCTGCAATAGAGTGATTGAGTTTGTTGGCAGAGATTGTAGTCTGCTTTTGTAGGAATTGCACATGAGCATGTGATGGCCTCTGCACCAATTAGTGCACACCATTTGCTAATTGCATGCTGCTTGCTGTGTAGTAATTGAAGTAATCACTGTCATAGCAACCCAGTACTATAAATTGCTGACTCATGTAGGCATGGCCCTTTCAGCTTTTCAAGATGGAGATCATCCTTTTTTGGTGTGGACATCATTGTTTAAGACAGAAGATTGGTATAGTTCTTATATCAGAAGCCAGGGGTGTAGCCAGAGATTTACATTTTGTACTCAGATCTAATGTTGCTGCTTCCAGTACCCACTTGTCAGTGTAGAAATGTACTCACCCCTCAAAATGCTACCCCAAGATACATGGAAAGATGTACTTTCTTTTCAACTGTTACAATTAACTGCCATACAAAGCTTGTTATAGAGATGTATTCCTTTGACACAAGAATTGTTTTTGAACTGCTATACTGTGAATATTCATTTACACAGTTCTAAACAGTTTGTGTTTTTTTAGTGTTGACATTAGCACGAGCTGCTCAGAAAAACTGGGCACATTTCAGTACAGTGAGTATGCTTACCTACATCCCTGGTAGACCCTGCACATGCAGGTATATTCTACATTTGAGTAGGGTTGCAGAAGTACAGAGAGCGTAAGTAGTACTGTGTGGATTTTATCTTGCTGGACTTACAGGGTTGCTGTGTACATGTTAGTTTATAAAGGCATGTAGTCTGTCTGCGTAACTCCCAACTGTGGACCTATCCACGTGATAGCCAGAGAATAGCCTGTTATTTTTTGTTTGTGCACCGCACAGATCTTTTCAGCAATAGAGCAATGGCATTCTTACAGTTGGTTGCTGCCAGTACATGGCTACATCCATTTGTATTTCAGTGTTTTATTCCTACATAAGGGTATGTTTCCAAAACTCCTTCCAATGCTATTTGCACAGTGTGTAACAATAGTTAGGCTAATATGCCTCTGTGTTTCTGCTTCTGCCAGACCTCTCAACCAATCAGGTACATATTTGAATAGAATCAGGGAAAAGTCAAGAAAAACTCAGGGACAATCAGGGACACCTTTAAAATATTAGTGCCATTAAGTTGAAACATTGAGAGAATCAGAGCATATGAATTAATACACCTTTTCTGAAGTAAAAGAAGTGTCTAACTCTTAATTATTGTCATTATTCATTAAGTGTAATTCACCACCTTTCTGCCCAAAGTCAGTAGTTTTAGGAGGGATTCAGAGGGGCAGAGCTAAAATTTGGGTCAAAATCAGGGACGTCCCTGAAAATTAGGGACAGTTGAGAGGTATGGCGTCTGCCCTAAACAGATATGCCAGTGTTTGTCCTGCTGTGATACTGTGTGGGGTTGTAAGGTGATGGTGTAACATTATTTCTGCTAGAATGGCTGCTTCTCTTATTACAGTCATGTAATGTAATCCCACAGCAACTGTTGGTCAACATCCACAGAGCAAGTTGTGTGATATGGTATTCCAAATTTTCCTTTACATTTACTCATTCTGATGCATGATATAATTATTTAAGCACTAACTTGATGCATATCTACCGTGGCTTAGTGGTACTTCATGTTGTGTAGTGTGTGCAAGGTCCGGGGTTCGAGACTTACAGAGGTGTTCTATTTTGTTCCTGAGCAAAACAAGGGCCCTCACATACAGAGCGACTAAAGCACTTTTAAGCAATTGTAAGCAGGTTTGCGTGGGTTTGCGCAATGCTGCACATTGCTTAGCCAAACACAAATCCACGCAAACCCGTGCAAACCCGCTAACTACTGCTTAATAGTGCTTACTCCCGCTCACCCCGTGCTAATTTCTTTGAAAGAAAAGAAAAATAGTGAGATAGGAAAGTGGTGAAAAAGGGGCACAAAGAGGGAAAGACAGTATGGAAAATAGCTCGGGATGTGCAGGACGCTTGTAGGGAAGATCCATAGTTGCCCATTGCTTCAACAGCAACAGCTGTGCATATGTAATAAATTTGGAGGTAGATATGAACCCTTCAACCCCTGAGAGAGGGGTGAGGACAACAAAGTATGTTGTAATGCCAATTAAATAACATTTCATGTGTCCAGTGGACATGTGTGCAAAATGGGCAGCTATGTATGGGGCATAATTTTTTTTTTTTTTGGGAGCAGATTGCCCTTTTATTTTTTTTTCAGGTGAGAGTGGAATGTGGGGTAGGGGAAGGAGGTATATTTTAGGTAGGGTGGGGAGGTAAACAGACAAGACAAACAATTTGCATACAAGGGTGGTATATGACACATGTGGTGGGTGAATACCTTTGACGGGGAGGGATGTTTGGAAATCGCAAGCCCATGAGCCCCCAGATGGAAACAGTGGGACTGAGGTTCCCATCCATGGGCAGTCACCACTGCACCTTCATGGCCCAGAAGGTGGCTGTGCTGGGGGCTGTGTATGAGGGGCAGGCTGACCCGGGAATTGCACTACGCGGGCCTCAAGCTGGCGTAGAGGTTCTGCAACAGAACTTTCAATCTCTCTACGCACCACAGCCCGGACAGTACAAAGGGTGATAGGTGCCTCTCCACCAACACTTGTATGAGGGGGCCGAGCCCCATCCCCTGCTGCACTTCCACTCGAAAGTGGCACAGGGCCAATGGAGGAGGAGGTCCCAGGCTGGGCATCAGATCTGCTGGTGCCAGGTGCCATATCCAGCTGAGGTGGGACAGGTGGGTCCGCTGGGACTGGCCTTCCCATACGAACTATGTTTTGGAGAGTTTAATAAAGATATGGGTTAGTAACAGTCAACAGCATTACCAATTAGTTATAACAGCATTCAGAAGTATTCCCATTAACTCAACACACCAGATTTTCAACAGTTGAAAAGCAAGCATGACACATGCATATTTAGAACAATAGTGGACAATACAACAGCATGCAGGTTTAATTGATGGCAGCAGGCCACCAATAATGTGGTATTTGAACAGGGCACATGCATAGAAATAAATGCAAATATTTATAAACCAATAGGACATATGTCCCAACAAATAATTTGAGATTAGACATACCGATTGAGGTGTGGAGTTGAATTTTTTATGCACATACAGTAGGGTGGAAAAAGATAGCTCACTTAACTTATATATCCTTCTAGTTTTCACTACATTCCTATTAACTGCAGTTATATGCCCCTTACATGTATTATTACACTACCCAATGTCCTTATATTGTGCAACTGGATTTTGCTAGATCATTATATACATGAGCTGTATCTTACATAGAAACTGTCCAAGATGCAGATGTTACTGCAACATATTTTGAGAGTTTCTCAGACACACTACTGCTAAGATGGTACACTGACAGATCTACTTTCATATAATTATCTAGATATATTCAGGTGAAAGTATCAGTTATATGTTAATAGCTCCCTACATTTCTGGCAGCACACTGAAATTTCTGGGGAACACAATACCAAGCTACTCATGTGCCAGATTAACCTGTACATGCTGGCCATGAACCAACAGTTGAGGGCTGTACATATGCATACAAGCTACTGGCACTCTCTTCATCCACTTTATATGGGCCTACCAAAGTGTGGGTTGACACTGCTTAATACAACACTACTATTTGTAGAATGCAACAGTACAACAACATATCAAAGAAAATGACACAGATGCACTCCATGAATCATACATTTATTAAAAGATTATTACGCCTTTATATATTGGGTTAAAAGACTTTTTGAAGGCTCTCTCATTTACTTTATATAACAGTACATGCAGAATAATTAACCACACAACCGAAGGCTGTAACAAGACCAAGTCACTATAAAACGTAGTGGTTCCAAATACAATAAAGGCTGTCGTTATTACCCTCATATCACTCTATGCTAGTGATACAAACATCGATCTCACACCAGTTGATTAGTAGAATTTATTCCAAAAGCGAAAATAAAATAAACACTTTAAACACATGAAAAGAGAATAAAACGAAATAACTGATTTAGCGCTTTCATCTCCAACACCAGAGACTTCTTCAGAATCAAGTTACCATTCACAGCTCTTACTATATATATCCTACATCATTAATTACTAATTAGACTTTTATCAGATTAAATGCATATATTAATTAATAAAATAAAGGGCTAGACATCAGACTTTTGTTTTCCTGCAACACTGAATAGACATTTAAAGTTATGTTAAATTAGCCCATATATAACCAAAGAATATATATGTATATGTTCAACACTTATATATATACTGTATTTTAAATAAATATAGAAATGTACATTCAATTACTAGAAGGCACATTAATAGATTAAAGTAAATAAATACTATTAACATGCTTGACCAAAGAAGGGAGTGTGAATCCTACAGTAACCAGCAGTGAGAAGAGTAGTTCCAGCACCCCTAATACAGTTGTCACAAGGGATACACCATACCTGACGATGACATATTATCAAGGTGTTAAATGGCTGAAGAAAAGTATTGATGACACTTGGGAGATGTTTAGAAACATAGCAACTAAGACTGACGTATTTCAAAGTGATATAAAATACAGTTTCAGAAGGAACAAGAATATCAAAAATATTATCGAACAGAGAACTACTAGTACTAGTAATAGGGGGGCTAACTGGTGTGAGATCGATGTTTGTATCACTAGTATAGAGTGATACGAGGTGAATAACGACAGTCTTTATTGTATTTGGAACCACTACGTTTTATAGTGACATGCAGAATAATTACTAACCTGCCTCATGGCGCAGCCTTTGCAGCCTATCTTCATGGGCGTGCAGGTTCATAGCCCGGTCACCTGCAGCTGTGAAGTAAATGCAGTGATATTGAGACATACCTATCCATAGTATAGACAAGCATAGCAATTCTTAAGTACTTAATACAATGGCTACTTACTCAGTACTGGGGCATTATTCATGGTACGGGATTCCTGGATCCACCGGTCCAGTTCATCCCCCCTATGTCACTTCAGGTCAGAATAATGGTGCCTGACCTGCTCACCAGTCCGAAGAACACCAGTGGCACTGGTGAGATCATGGGCAAGACTGTTCCAGGCCTCTGTTTTATATTGGGTACCCTGGTACTGGCCCTGCAGGAGTCTTTCCTCATGTTTGCGGATGAGGAGCCAAACCATAATTTTGGACTGCTGGATGCCCCAGCGTTGTGCTCTAAATCGAGTGCCTTCACCAACACCAGCCATGCTGACTGCAGAAGGAAGCTACAACCAGTTATAGCAAGTATTCCCGCCTGTGGAGCTTAAATATGCCTCATTTCCCACACTTATTTGTAATTGGCCAGTTTTGGAAAAGCTCAGCTGTGGGCACGTCTGCTTAGTTGATGTTGGCAATGTTTAAAATTCCTTTGATAGATATGTGTCTGTTGAAAGTGCATGTTTGTAAAATGCTGTCATGGCTTAGTGGTTAAGTACTGTGATTATAGTGCACAGTATCCTGAGTTCGAGCCCTGTCACTGCTTTTTATTTTCCTGCTGGGCAGACCTGACTGGTTAAGGAACAGTAAAGCAGGTGTGGGCATGTTTAACCGACTTTGCCCGACTTTGCCCAACATTGCTCAACGTTGCTCGACGTTGCCCGACATTGTGCTGGTTAGCGGGGTGCACAGCTACACGCAATTGTATTTAAATATGCTCAATACCGGTAAAATGTACTTAGCAGTGCTTTATATTGCTTACAATAAGGTACTCATTCCTCAGAATGCATAAACATTTCACCTTCATATATATATAATTCGTTCACTACTACCTTTAACATTTCAATGCTTTTTACAAAACTTATGCATAAAAAATGTCAGGAAATATTTTTGTATACAGATTTCCCACAGAAAATGGAATGTGCAGTAGTGGGACTCGAACCGGGAATGCCTCCTCTTTGTGTGAAGGCTCTAACCACTACACTATCGCTATGTTGCTTAATTTGCATATATGGGCAAACCCGCGCAAACCTGTGCAACTACGGGCAGCTATATCAGAAAGAGAAAAAAAATCTTTTTATTTTTTATTTTGTAAGCTGTTTAACATATGGGGGAGTGTAGTGTTACATTGTACACATGTGAGCGGACTCGCTCATGTAACTGGAAGTTGCGGCATTTCTTCATTGCAGGGGTGTGGATTTTTGGATTGCTCAGCAGTCTGACATGCACCCTACACTCATCCATGCTCCGTGTAAGGTTTAGAGTTGAGGCAGCACGCCCTCATTAATATGCATGGCACACTGCCATCATACTCTTACACTGGCGCTTCCGTGTAAGACTAATCTAGTCTTACATGGAAGATTAGTAAATCTGGGGGTATGTCTATGTAATGTATGTTTTCATGGTAGAAAACTGGGACATATAGAGTTAACTTGCAAACTCCTAAGAAAATAAGCTGATAAAAAAAAAATGTTATGACCGTGTGTGATCTCAAGCTAAGAGACAGGATAGCTGGGCTAGGAACTTCTTTCTATTGTCTTAAGACAGAGATAATTACTAGGTTTCACATGTAAAGTGTCTTTTATTGCTGTAACTTCCTAGCAGCTGCAGTTCACAAAGAAATGTTAAATTTTAAGTTCTGTTAGCCTGGGAAACTTAAGCAGAAGTGTCAAGAATGGTTTAATCTGAAATGAGTCAGCAGCAATACTTATTATTAATTTAAGAACTATCTCAAGAGAAAGAGATTGCATTTTGCACTTGTCTTCAGACCTGTTAACAACTCACCAGCACTTGCTTCCTCTGTAAGTAGGATGTAGATCTTAGTATTTCTCTTAGAGATAGATAGAAATAGCAAGATTAGTCTAGCTGTTTTCTATATTTATGTCAGTCTGTCCTACAATGTTGTTTTAAAGTATTTCTTGTGATTTCTGAGCTCTCTATTGTCACTGTGTTGAATTGAGTATTGTCTTGTGTTTTTATTATTTATTATTAAATATTTTTAAACCTTTTAACTGTGGCTGTTTTGTGTATACATATTTAAGCTCCTAGAGTACATGCATGTATTTGATGATACTGTACAAGCCACTCCAATAGACTTGCTGTTTGTCACACTTACCATTTGGATAATAATAATAATAATAATAACATTGCACAGTAGAATTGTACACCCTTTGGTAAGGGCCTTTATAGTAGCCGATAAGAGTAGTTAGTGGCATTTGTTACTACCTTATAGCTGGGGCAGAAGGGGCATAGCTAGTGAACCTGTGCCAGCTTTCCCCAGGAGTGTGTGTGTGTTTGTATGTAAATCAAATCTCAAAGTGTGTGTGTTTCAGCTACATGGGCAAGGACACAAAACAATGGTTGGACAGACAGGGTACTGGAGGTTTTGGCTTGACTAATCGGCTGAGATCTGAACCCTATAGCTGTGCCAGTGGGAAGACTTATTGGGGATCTGAAGAGACAGGGAGAAACCAACTCCCCCAGACTGACTGTCATCTCTGTGTGCTCTTAAGGGAAATTGTACTTTACTGTGTGTGTACTTGTTATCCTCCCAATGTGGACACCCCCACTGGTGTTAGTGGTGAGGACTGAGGCTCCTTGATTACTGGGCCAGTGCATGAGTGTCACATGAACATAGTGAATAAAGTGGCTATAACGACCTGCCAATGAGGCACTCATCGGATGGAAATGATTGATCCCTGATGTTTGATCACAATTAAACAATTATTGATCTAGCTTGGCATGGCCAGTGTGTGCTTGAGTGGAGCAAGCAGAAATATATTACTGAGGCTATTGTTATTCTTTATGTGATTGCAATCAAATATCTGAGGTGTGTTGTGTAAATAAGGTGGCTATAACCACCTCATATGTCTGCAGTAAACTCTGTTTCTCAAAGTGGCTTTGCAATGTCATTTGAAGAGAAGGACTACTTAAAGACAATTATTTAGCATTTTCAGTAGGGTATGGTTAAGAATTTATTTAAAATTGTAATGGCATATATCAGTAAGTCAAGCTGCAGCTCTCTAATAAAAATTAATGATTCTCATTTCAGCAAACTACCACTAACATGGGACCTGCAGGGGGACAGGAAATCCATTAGCACTCCTTTCCTAGCTTTGCAGAAGTGAGTTTCAATGGTGTGTTTTGGTCAAGTTATGGTTCTAAGAACAAACAACTTGACCACATAGATGTAATCCAACATGTGACCATGATCAAAGCAGCTCCAACTCATTCCATTTTGTTCCATCCATTTATTTTTCTACAGCCCTCATGATTTGAAGTCACCAGTCACTACCACAATTAAAAGATCATTATTTTACTTTCATCATGTTATTTACATATTACTCAGCTAAAGAACACGTGAAAGCATGGCCCTTAATCCATGCTTCCAGTTAAAATTTGTTGCTTCCACTGCTAATTACTATGAATTCAGGGTGTTTTTCCTAGATAAAAATACCCAACATGCTATACCTTCTCAGAAATATGTAGTGTTTGGTTTTATTCACTGGCACAATAAGTAACATTTTCAGTCTCTCTACAGTGTTATGTGTAATTTTGTGTGTGCGTGTGTGTGTGTGTGTGTGTGTGTGTGTGTGTGTGTGTGTGTGTGTGTGTGTGTGTGTGTGTGTGTGCGTTTGTGTCAATAACTGCATACATTGTAAGCTAACAAGCTGCATTGTGGTTAATCATTTTGGATGTCACTCTCCATATATAAGTATACCCAGACATGTCACTGAATAAAACTCAGATAAAACTGAACTCAGTTTGTATTATCTGAGCTTTTTGTTGGGCTGTTGAAGCAGACCTGAGAGTATAACACCAGCTGTTTCTGCTATGCCTAAAAGCACAACGGAACCCTATTCTATAGGTGGAGATTTTTTTTAATAACTTGTGGATAATGGAACAATTCAACACAGATGACATAATGGTTAAGGTTTTTTTGCCTCCAATGTACAAGATATAAGGTTTGAGCCTTACCTCTGGCCAATGCTTTTGTGGAGTTTTCATGTTCTGTCTTTGTCTCTGTGGGGTTCATCTCACTCCACCCCTCAAAAAAACTTGTGGGTGTTTCTATTTCAAACTCACCCAATAATGGTGTTTTGGGCAGCAGCACAGACTCTAGATGTTGCATAGACCAATCACTTCAGGCATCAACTGTGCTGCTTAGTATCCACTAGAAAAGAGAAAGTACAGTTGTGACAACTCTTACCATAATGGTACATGTCCTTGCCTTCATGGCTGCAGTATTCTTAACACATGGGATGACCTGCAGTTGAAACCTGACATCTCGCCAGTCTACTAAAGACTCCTGTTGCTTTAAAGGTATGCAGAATGTTACCCAAATGCTCCCTGTGTAATATAGGGCATAAAGGTGACATTCAGGACTAGCAAAAACAGAACTGCTTGATGCAGGAGGAACACCATTCCAAGGAACCCAAAAGGTAGCATGCACATCCAGGAAAGTAACGAACTAAGGGGACAGAGGGAGGGAGTGAATACTGCAGCAGTGAAGGCAAGGATATCTACTGTTACGGTAAAATTTTACACAACTCCTATGTCCTTACATTCACTGCTGCAGTATTCTTAACACATGGGAGAGTGCCAAAACTCAAGAGGAAACTTGGGTTGCAGAAGGGACAGATGACTCCCCTAGAAAATCATGAAGAACTGAACTAGCAAAACCAGCCCTAGCTCTAGAGATACCATCCAATTTGTATTGCATGGTAAAGGTATGCACAAAAGTCCAGGTAGCTGCTTCAAGAATAGAATTAGTATCTAAATGTTTAAAAAAAAGCAAGAGAGGAAGCCACAGCTCTAGTAGAATGAGCTATAATTGAGGAAGGAAGGCTCTTGCCATGAAACTTGTAACAAAAGGAAATAGTCTAGAAATCTGAGAAGAAATAGCTTGCTTGGGTACAGCAAGTCCCAAAGATCTAGGATGAAAAGAAACAAATAAGTCATCAGATTTTCTAATAGATGTAGTCCTTTCCATATAAGCCCTAAGTTGTTTATTCATGTCCAAAGTATGCAGCACTCTCTCAGTGTCAGTTTGTGGAGAGGGGAAAAAGTAGGCAGATTAAAAGACTAACCCCGGGATTCATGAAGCTTGCGCCAGGCACATGCATAGCGTAGGCGTTATAACACCAAATATGGCCGCCAAGCGATTCAGGTACGATCCAATTCCACGTGCACTACCGGCGTACCCAACATCTGCGCAGCCCCCGGCGTAGGTATGCAAATCACCCCATGTGCAGTGTTGCACCATGCAAATGAAGGCATATAGCGATTCATGAAGTGGTGCAGGCGTAGTGTAAGCCCACGGAAATGTAAACCAAAAAACACGGTTTACATTTTCCCAAACATAACATCGGAGCTATGGAAGAGGGCCAGACCCAAGTATCACAACGTGAACATATGCCAATGGCGAAATACACAGCCAATGGCATAAGAAAAGATGCACAATGCGTATATAACAACATTTAATGTCATGTCCACAGTAACGCACAGCAGAACCGCAGGGCATGTGTGCAGAAGCTGTAACATAAAGAAATAATATAAAAATGTCATAAAATCGCAACGTAATAGAAATCAGGTTTACAGCATAATACACAATGGTAGGCATGGAACACCACAGCCAAGGTGCAAGGGTTGCTAAAGGCTTGCGATAGTGTTCGGCGCGGTAACTATGAATTAGTAGTCAATGCCATGCAAATGAGGCAGATAATACTGAATCGCAAATGTCCCGCCAGATGAAGGTTGTACCATACGGCGCAGCGGTATAACACTGAGGAGTGGCTCAGAGGAGATACATGACATCAGCAGAGGGGTGTGCCACCGTAGCACTAAGCACATTGGAGCAGTGCAAATCTGGCCTGTCCGTTGCTAAGCAAAGCTGCAGGACAGGGGTGGGGGGGAATCGTTTAGCTGAGAGCACACATGGTGGCCAAAAGCGCATGTGTATGAGGATGGAAACGTGCCCGAAACCCAGTAATCAGACACACACGCCGCAAACAATAGCATAAACAGGAAGGACAGGGGAAGAAAAGAAGGAAATGTGGAAGTAGGGTAATTGGAGTACTAATGAGCAATCAACACCAATCAACCCACGAAGGCCAATCGACGGCAGCTGACAAGTCCGCTTGCAGAAACCTGCAAAACAGGATAGGGGAGGCATGTGAATGCAAAGAAAGGAGGGGAGGTATTGGATTGCAAAGATAGGAGACCTAACACAGCAGAGCAAAGCAAACTGACAGCAGACCGGCAGTAGCACACATAACGCAAGATACGCCAGGTCCAGGAAAGCACAAATGAAAGTAGGCTGCAGGATGCACGCCAGAAAATGGTAGGTGCAACACGCAGAAATGTAAAGGGAAAATCAAGAGGTAATCCACGGCAGGCAAATGTAATTCAACACCAAAGGCACCACAATAGTAGTCCCGGCAGTAAAACACATAACGTAACCTGTAGCTACGAACGTACATACACACCCTATGACATCATCGGTGTTCACAGCACAATAGTATAAAGTGTGTAAGCACCCAACACACACCTGTGTATTCCCAAACACCGCACCATAGGTGTAAACACACGGGGAACTTTTAAAATGTACATGTTGGGAGCTGCCATAGCTGTGATTCATCAGCATGTGTCAGAGACTGACGGTGTTGTTGAGGATGATGCCGACAACCACCGCAGGCCTCGGAGGAGAAGGAGAGTGTTCAGACAAAGGGTAACTTACCAGGGGCTACATGACCTGGAGATAGTATAGCGTTACAGGGTGGACAGAGACATCTTACAGCAAATAGTGGAGCTGTGCCTGCCACGCCTGAGAACCAGAAACAACAGAGTGGAACCCATACCAGTGGACACGAAGGTATGTATAAGCCTGCGAATACTGGCCACAGGTACTTTTCAAAGGCCAACTGGAGATATAATGGGTATCTCACAGGCATCAGCATCCAGGGTACTACACCAGTTCCTGGATGCCATGTTACCACATGCTAATGAGCAGATATACTTCCCCAGAACTCAGGAGGAGTTGGCCAGCAATATGCGTCACTTCCACCATGTGGCACAATACCTGGAGGTACTGGGTGCGATAGACTGCATGCACATACAAATCAAGTCACCACCTGGTGAGCAGGGTATGCACTACATAAACTGCAAGGGATTCCACTCCATCAACTGCCAGGTCGTGTGCAATGCCCAGGGCATTATCATGGATGTGTGTGCTGGCAGCCCTGGAAGCTACGATGACTCCCATATCTGGCATGCCTCACAGCTGTATCAGGTATTTGTCAGGGGGGACATCCCACATGGCCATCTCATGGGGGATGCTGGCTATGCACTGGAGCCGTGGATGATGACTCCCATCAGAAATGCACACACACCCATGCAAGAACGCCATAATGAGGCACGCGCACAAACCAGAATCATCATAGAGCATGTGTTCGGGATGCTGAAATCACGGTTCCGGTGCTTGGATACATCTGGTGGAGCCTTGCAGTACTCTCCAGGCACGTGTGCCCACATCGTCATAGTATGTGCCATGCTACATAATATGATCCTGCGGAAGCAGCTGCAGCGGGGACAAAATGGTGAAGGCCCTTATAGCCCACCGCAATTGCCAAGGCCAGTACAGGCACAGAGGGATTCAGACCATGAACAAACTGTGCCAGCCCCAGTAGGCAGATGGAGGCGTGCCCAATATGCCTACGCCTTGGCAAAGAGGGAACGTATAGCACATACTCTGACCGTGTAGGCCCCTACGGACTGACACCTCTCCACCTGCACACACAGTAAAATGGATGGCACACAAACATGACCACCTGTAAATTGTAATGTATAGGTGGCCCAATGTGTGACTCCTACATAGGCAGCCCTCAAACATTGTAAACACAACAGCCAGTGCAACACGGAATGCCAACACCTGAACAGTACATGGGTCCTACAGCATATGGTGGTGCTGTGTGCCTGTCACGTTCCCGCCAGATATATATATATATATATATATATATATATATATATATATATATATATATATATATATATATATATATATATATATATATATATATATATATATATATATACATATATATATATATATATATATATATATATATATATATATATATATATAGATATATATATATATATAGATATATATATATAGATATATATATATATATGTACACATATGCATATATATGATACAGATAGAAAGGGCAATAGAGGGATATATGGTGATATAGATGGATTCAGCGATATCTGCAAATATGATAGATAGACCAACGACATTCATAACATCATGGAGGTACAAATAAATAGGATACCGCCAACCAAGGAATGTGCAACATACCGCCATGCGTAACCACGAGGCTGAAAGACCGATAGAACACAGTACCGGAACAGTACATCCGCGAGTAATAGTATGATGATATGAAGGGACGGTTAGTCACCGCTGACGGTGTCGCGGTCCACATAGGTACTGTGTTCAACTGAGTCTGTGAGTGCCGTGGTCTGTGTAAGTGTGTGTCGAGGGTGCATTGTGCGTTTCTGTGTGACTGTAATGTGTGTGTGTCCGCAACATGTGTATGTTGGTGCCAAGTCAGAGGCAGACCAGTATGGTAGGTGCGGGTATAGCTAGACGTAGGCATACGGTTACGACCTGTACCACAGTAGGAGGGACATCCCCACCCTGGGCAGGTGTGTCCTGACATAAAACAGTACAAAGGGCAAATGTCCGAGATGGTAGGACATAAATATGTCCCATATATAATGTAACAGTCGTATTTAATAGTCATGCCTGTATGTAAGAAACTTAAATGTCACATGCAATATGATAGGTATCCAAAGTCACACAATAGGTATGTAGTGAGGATAAAAGTATGTGCTACCTGTGTACTGACCATGGCCACGTGTTGGCCTGTAAACACCGCTTTGTGTCCCGCAAGTATCCAACAATGCCCATATGATAAGGTGGCAACCCATGGCAAACAGGCTCTTTTAACAACACAACCACAATGACTGCAAATATCTGTGACAGAAATACAAGGGATAGCTGTCACCTACACATATCCCCTGATATATCGCTGCAATTACGGAGGTATACAAGTAGCAAGCTCACCTGCAGACGATATAGAAACCAATTAACAATGGCCCAACGTACAATCCCGTAACATAAGTCTACTAACTGTTAGCTCTCTAATCAGGGACGGAGCCCACACACATATATACGAATTATGTAGAAATGCAAGGCCCACAAACCGTATATGTTACGTACAACCACCGACATCCCCCACACTAGAAACTAAAGCAATACAAACTGTAATAGCAGCACATACATCCAGTCAGTCAATTACATCTGCAGAACCCTCAACATACCATGTGGGAGACACAATTAAAGGAGACTTGCAAAATTGCAGGCGTAGTATAATGGAACAAACAGCCATGTTACAGGTATTGATTGCAATACTCCGTTATCAGATGTCGGGATGACAGGTACACCCACATGTTGAACCAAATACTCTATCTGTCACACACAATCCACGGGGGACATGAATCCAAACTATACTTGTCTCCATGCATAGCAGTTGCAGTTACACATAACAAAATACAATACAGACCGTCTCCCCGAAGGTAGGGCAAATAGGCAACGCCCAAGTGGAGAATCCAATTATACCCCACTGTCGCTGCGTAATTGGCGAATGGAGTAGCTGCACAGCTGATATGCAAGTAATTAGTCACTCAGGAACACAAATTGGCGGGAAGAATCCACATGTTTCAGGTATCGACGTATATAAGGATGACTCGCCAGACATTCAAACCGTATGCTCATACCTAAAAACATTGGAAACACTGTGAGACAGATAGAATCGAAACGCCGTAACGACGACAAGGTATGTAGAATGCCCGATATGTAAGGTTATGTATAGCATGATCTGTATTAATTAGTTTTACTGTATGTATAGCCTGGTTTGCATTAATTAAACGTGTCCACAATGCATAAAGTGGGGAAAGGTATTTATGTAGTGATGTCTTGCTGAGCATACTAACACTTGTAGAATCTGTGCGTCCAGCAGTGGGACACAAGGTACATAGCACAGACACCAGAAGGGATGCTACATGAGGCCATTACACAGAACAATGCCATACAACCCGCCATCAGTGGTAGGGTATGTCCAACAAGGACGTGCCATAGCAGGGGATAGTATATGTTGATCTACTGTCACAGCACGCATGTGTATGGGCAAATAACGTTAGTGACATATGTAAGGTGGTCCCGCTGAGCAAGTATGCTTTGCATCATGGGATACTATGTGAAATATGTGTAATGTATAGTATTATAGGTAGATATGACAGATATTCAACACAGCATAACAGGCATAACATGCATACCACAGGTACCGTCTATCGGTATGTACAATAACAGGATACATATGGCCTGTAGGTATGGGACATAGTAATAGCATGATAGCTAATCTAAATGGAAGGGCTACCAAGTAACCATGCACAAAGGACAAGTAATAGCTGCACAGGTGCATAGTGGGGTACTATGCAGTCTGTCAAGTCCATGTGTAAGCACAACTACAGTGTTCACACTAGTGCCACCTCTCCAGGGTAGTGCCCTGTGAAGAGCAGAGCCAGGCGTCACCTGCACCACTGCACAGTACAGCCACTGCAGTGATCCCAGGCCTACATGTGACTCCCAACCACCAAGGGAGGTATCACATGAACAGTGCTACTGAGTGTCCCTGCGTGATGTACTGAGGACTTATGTTCCACAGCATGGTGAGTGTCCGGTCTGGGAATGTAACCCAGAAGCACATCCCACTCATTGTGGCATGTGTGCACATATCCATGAGCATGTTGCTCACAGTGGCCTCTGCTTATGTTGCGTATGAGGAGTATATCCATCAATAATGTTGTGGACATGTGTCCTGTCTGATCAGCAGAGGTCACCCCTGAGTATGTAGTATGCAAATGTGTACAGATGTGGTGTCCGTAGTGCAGCCGCAAATCGACACTGTCGGAGCTCAGTAAACATCATGGTGTGTTAATGTTGTGGCATGTAAAGCTGTAGCTGTTGTGTAAGGTACACCCTAAATGGGGTGGTGTACCCTTGAATGTGTGTAGATGTCATGTGTTCAGAGGTACAATGGGTGCCTATGTACCAGTTACACACCCAGTACAGAGAGGTGTGGCCATGTAGGAGGATATCCACGCCACAGTGGCTATACGGTAACCACAGGAGTGGGTGCGACATATGTGTGTACTGCAAACATGTACAATGTGATATGTATGTAGGGGACCACCATCCATGTGATAGTCAGTGGGTGAATGGTGTAATGCAAAGGTGATGTGCATGCACCTTGTGTCATGCAGCTTGCTGCCATGATAGTCATATTATGTTTCTGTCACAGCGACATCCATATGGTTGGAGTCAGTATCAGCTGGTGGAGCAATCATGGCGCTTGGTATGTAGGGGTTCTAAAGCCAGGCAGGGAAAGTCCCCTATGCCAGCCTGTTCCACAGGGAAGCATATACATACCATGAAGGGCCCTATGACTGAGGACTGTGGTATGCCAAAGTACCCGACATGTAGTAGGTACTATGGTATGCTGGCCTCACTGTGTGTCCTGTCCATGAGCCACATAGTATAACATCGTGAGACACAGGGTACGATGTGCAGGTGGATGTGTATGTTGTCAATACCAGAATGGGGAATGGTGCTGAAAGGCAATGAGAGGACAATGTAGGATGTGTGGACTCCCGTACCATCAGCAACTGCCCTGGTAACTGTATGAAAGGAGTCCACCATGGGTAGGGGCCATGCTCTGGCCTTAACAAGCCCAACCCGGGTGGCAGCAGAGGACGGGAGACCAACAATGTCTCTGAGAATGAAGTCCCTGATGATGTGCCCCATAGCCACGCAGAACAGTCCAGTCAGGTGTGTAGGACTATAGTCCCACTCGTGCAATGCGGTGCCACCTGTGTGTAGTGTGATAAATGCTGCCGTGTGCCATTCATGGTCTACAATGTCTTAAACAAGGCTATTACTGAATATGGTGGCCTAGTGGTGAGACATGTAATTCGGAGGTTGGTGGACATCACAGCCTGGGACGTTGGAAGGTGACATGGGGCCTGTGTCCCAGGGCACATAGAGTGTAGGTCAGTACTGTGTAGGTGTGACCACAGGGACACCACAATGTTCATGTATGGATTGCGGCCCTGCAGTGAGTGAGAGGGTGTACTGTCAGCATTGAATCCATCCTCCAGCATGTTGCCAACAATACCTGGGTCTGCAATGTTCCTGAATGACTGTTGTATGTGACAGCAGATGTGGGTGTTGCCATCAAATACTGACATACCACCATAATACCTGGTGGTACACCCCGGAATGTGTGGTAGTCATGTTTACGTAGCTAGTCTGGGAGTATGTGATGAGGGACCCTGTGGCCCCACCACGGCTGACCAGTGAGCCACCCCACACATGGGAATGTACACCATTGTGCAACAGCCTACACCTGTTGTTGTACATCATATGTCCGTGGAACATGACCACCAGAGTGACGTCTGTTATCTGGTGTGTACCATCATAGCTCTGTGTGGAATAGCATGATCCATGCAGTTGTGTACATGCTAATTAAGTGCACTGGGGTATGTGTCAGCATTTGCATGTGCATTGTCCATCTGCACGGGTGTCATGATGTCAACAACCACTGTCAGTAGACGTCTGTAGTAGGTGTAGTAGTACACATGTACTGTGTATGCTGTGATGGGTGTGTTTCCGGGATGTGGCTAACACGGTAGATTAGCATATGTTTGGAATCCACCAATGAGGGGATAACCCCAGGTGTGTAACATCAGTCACATGGTGGTAGTGTCCATGCCAAGGGTAATGTAGGTCCTGGAGGTGGTGTGTATGTGTTGATCC
The DNA here is from genome assembly GCF_019279795.1 of Protopterus annectens. Taxonomy (NCBI): domain Eukaryota; kingdom Metazoa; phylum Chordata; order Ceratodontiformes; family Protopteridae; genus Protopterus; species Protopterus annectens. The sequence goes on from NC_056744.1 coordinate 1,477,196,498, forward strand.
AGCTGAGTGGAGGGTATGACTCATGGATGTGTCGGTACATGAGTGGCTATCCCAGTGAAGTGTGGGGTAGTGTCAGTCACACATCAGTAGTAGCTGAGGCCCACTGTCCACTATACCACCATAGAAGGTATGTTACCCGTGGGGTATGATGTTGACTCTGTCGCTTGTTACAATGTGTATAGCGGTCCCGGACACAGTTAGTTGCACATGGAGCACCTCTGATCCATTGTGCTAAGCAACTTGCCAGGATGTGTGACAACATAGTGGGATATGGGAACCCCTCAGTTGTGGGTGTGCCGGTCCAGGTATGTGCCTGGAAGGTATGGTCCGTCTATAACCTGTCATTGCAGGTGTGCTCTGCAGAGCCTACAGGCAGGTCCCAGTCACTGCAGAGATGTTGGAGTGGTGCATTATAAGGCGTGCCTTGCCTGCGTGTGTCACAGGGGAAGATGCAAGCAATGTGTCACATGACCCTATGTCGCGCATGCCAGTTACCGCCCTGCCGGTGACAGTTATTGGAAGCTGTGCAGGACAGGCAGTATAGAAGCAGCAAGAGCCTAGCATGTGAGCTGTACTCCCAGGGCCGACAGGTGCAAGTCATCTGTGCCACAGCATTGTGTTTGACCAGGACAGTCATAGCGGACAGATACCACATGCTTGTGGAATGACAATAGGAGCATAGGCAACTGTTGCAGTGACACAGTTGGTCACTGTACAGTGGTATCATGTCTGGACGAATGCAAAATGCTCCCCAGGGCTAGGCCCACACCCTCAGGGCTATAAGACTGGTGAGCTATTGCATGTCCCTGCACACGTAGTCTGTGAAGTGGCATCACAGGGCAGTCACACTAACATGGCGAATGACAGACATATCATACCTGGTGAGGTGTGGCATGGGTGCATAGGTTATGTTGCAAAAGCAGTTACCCAACAGCAAGATGTAAGTGACTAACGCCTTGTGTAGCCTGCTGTGTGGAACTACAGTATGACACCCTACAGAGTCAGCTATGACTGGTGTGTTGTGAATGTTATAACACACTATTGGCTGTATGTGGTGAGCACACATGAGTCTGTGGGCTATAAGCTGGTGATGTCTTCCATGATGGGGGCTACCTCTGGTGCCTACAGTGAGTATGGAGATGTACTGCACAGGTTGTCCTCATAGGTGTGGCCAGTGGTGTAGATTATGCGAGACAATGTGATGGGTGGGGTGTGTTGCAAATGTTACACATCCCCAAATGACTGTCAGGTGCAGTCAGGGTTAGCGACAGCATTACCCCCAGCCATAGCTGTCATCCTCCTGTCACCAAAATGAGGAACATTAGCCCTCATACAGTGTGACAAATGGGCGAAACATGGAACACTTACAACTGACTTACTAACATCGTCAACTAGGAAGGGCATATGATGGCTAAAATAGGCTGGTCTTATGTATAAAACAGATATTCCAATGAATTAATATGATTCTCATCTATCTAGCCATGGCTAGCAGGTAAACTATGTACAACAATGAATGTGTGATGTACCCTTCCAATGTGGAACCTTGCGGAACATGCACCTCTTAGAACCCCAAATGTGGTATGTTCCCCGTAATGAGGTACACCTGAGAGCTATGGCCCAGCACGGCTGCAGACATGCATCCCCTACAGGCTGTAGTGCCGTATGTTGGGAAGTGAGCATTGAATGTGTACATGACACGATTGCTCTATTGCCACATGTACGACATATCCCTCATATAGACAGGCAGTAGCACTGGTATGTGACAGTTGGACATGCCTGCATATACAACCATGTCCCACAGGATATGTGCGTTACATGTGTACAACAGCTGTCGTACCTTAAGCAAGCTGGGAAGTGTAGGACAGCCAGTGTACCTGTGGGAAGTGGTGTGGAATGGGCGCTATAGTAATCAGTAGCTCATGACATGCTCACATGTTCCGAACAAGTGCCTAGCATGACCATACAATACAGATAGGGTGTTGGATAATATCAACCCACAAGAGGTGATGACAGTCATTTAGGGTGGCACCGCACTATAACCCTGCTGAGTATGGTGTGCATGTCCATGAACCATTAGCACTGTAGATGTTAGCAGTACAGATGTACAAGATAGCACGGATATCTGATTACAAATACCTTTGCATGTCACAGGTGTGTTCCACCAGTGGCCTGTTGACAGACCCACAACTACAAAAGGTGAAATAGTGACATGTGCACAGCACATCTGTGCCAGATACAGTAGAACAGGGTTACTGTGTTGTACCCCACCCTCATTGTAGCCCACACCACACAGACAAATGTTAAGCATCTGTGTATGTGAGGCTGTGAATGGCCATGACTTATCAGTTTAGCTGTGTCAGTGTTGTGAACAACATACAGAATGGGCTGTGTGTGTGAGGTGTGTCACATATGTGCACAGTCTGATGGATGATACCAGCAGTGTCACCGCTAGGTGAACATCCCTGTACCCATAAACTGCTACCTAGGCTGTGGTCAACATTATGGACATTGTGTAAGGGATGGTGCTGTGCAGTGCACCCCCGACATGGTGACGTCTCCAGGCCCCTTAGGTAGTCATCTGGGGTACCCATGTCATGTCAGGGTGCCATCCATGAGCACGGAGATCACTGGCCAGGCATATACAACACTGTGGTGACCAATATTGGATCACATACCGCCTGTAAGGGGTAATGGCTATGCATGGATGTGCGAGAACAGCCTTCACAATCCACACCTCCACTATGCAGCATGCCGTCTACCTTGCAGAAGGACATTTGCTACACCATGATGATGGACATGCTACATGTCCATATCCTGATCTATATGACATATGTCATGGACAGCCACCATTCCAATACTAGGATTGCCACAGGCTGGACAGATCCCTGTGCCATACATGTGACATACTCCCGCCATACCATGCAAGCCTGTCCATCAAAGCTGCAGATGTCATCCCAGTCATACATGGTGTGATGGCCGCATGGTAGATGTACTATCAACTGACTGGATCAGTAATGTGGCACTGATGCAGCTTGCGGTGGCACAATGGCCATCTGTAACAGCGTGGAAACCATGCCCACACATGCTATGGTTGATGATCAACCCTGCGAATGTCATCTGACCATCCATTGTCCCATGTCTATCACATGTGTAATACAGGCAATGCGTGTCAGGATGTTGAACAGTTGCACAGTGCTGTGTAGATGTATATGGCAAAACACATGCATGTACAGGTGTCCATGCGTATGTGTGCATTGTCACTGCTCAAGTCCATTCTGGCTGTGTCTGTGTTGATATGTGACATATACACAGCATCCAGGTCAACAGTAGTACCGTGGACACATCGAAGCATGTGCAGATAGGTAAGAACACAAGTGCAGGCAGATAGACATGCCCACAGCAAGACAGTATTTACATGGAGTATGAACACTGCAATGAGGCGACACACATATATGGTGATGATATCCAATGCATAATGGGTGTGACATGTGTGACACAAACACGTCAGTTGTGTCAGTATCATGGTGCTTTGCAAAGATAACTGTGCAGATGCAGTAGATGTCATAGAAATGTATGTGCAGCAGTATCTCTGTACATCTCTGAAACTGTGACCTGTCACCATCATTATGTTTTACAGATAATGCCCCGTACACGCCTCCCAGCATACACCCGCCAGGAGGATGATGTCCTCATCCCACTGCTCCATGACAACTATGACTTGTTGTTCAGCCATGTGCCACAGCATGCCCAGCAGCGAGATGACCTGTGGCAGGATCTACGCAGGAGGGTGAACGATGTGGGTGGCCATAACTGCACCTACCAGCAGGTGCGCAGACACTGCACGGACCTGATATGACATGCAAAACAGCGTGCCACTGCAATTGCCAGGGAACAAGGTGGAACAGGTGGTGGGCCACCAACCCAGCCCCCACTCACACACACCGAGGAGCTACTGGCCAATCTGGGGACACCCAGGGAACAGCATCCAGAAACACTAGCTGCCATCATGGAGGTGGGTGTCTCCCAACCAATGAGCCTGGAGTTGCCTGGTAAGTCAGTAATGCACATATGGCTATTATATCCCATGTAGTTGCATGTGTCACTGTACATAATGTAAAGTAACAACATATGCCAGGTATGTGGACACACATGCTGCATAGTACAGTATGCTACATTGTGTATGCACACATGTGCATACTATATGCTATTACACAGGTGAATGTGTGCACATGCACAGTTCAACCTGTGGCTGTCATACAGTCATGGATAATGTACATACTGGTGTGTCACCCCTATACAGGTACCTCTGGCGTGCCGCACAGACATGGGTCCGTTGCAGGTGAGACTGTCATCAGTATCAGGCATGTTACAGTGTAGATCTATTTGCCATGTGGCCAGTTAACACTTGCACACCTGATGTTTGTTCCAGTCATGATATGCAGGTCGCACCAACATGCATTCACACACACCACCCATGTGCAATATATGCAAACGTAATGTTACACAGACTTGAAACCACAGTACATGTCATTGCGACATGTATGGTCAGCTGTGCATACAACGGAGGAGGTGTTCTACAATGGAGGCATATGTAGTATGCATTGGAACAACATGTGTGGTACGCACACAGTACCACACAGTGAGCTGTGATATGGGCAGCCCACAAGTGTCACCATTGTGTCATATGCCCCCGCATCGGGTGCAAACACTGTGATGTGCCACCAGACATGTCCCAGACATGTAGTGTCCTGTCTGCAATATTGTCACACTATCACATGACCTATACCCCACATACCAAACATACAACCCGTTGTCTGCATAGACCTGTGGAATGTGACATATCTGACATGTATGGGTGTATATCATATGGGACCACACAGACATGTGGAGAAGATGCCCATCACACACAATGGCCACTACATGTGCACGCATGGCCATGGGGGATGGCCAGAGACATGTAGCCACACAGTACATGGGATGTGTATACACCCTGTTGCACATTGTCCACACATGGTCCAATTATAGCACTAGTTGACCGATTATACAGTTGATGTGGTACAGTGGACAACCTAAAAGCCTGTGCACAGCTACTGGAGGTGTCAATGAAGTCTACCATATATGATCTGTCGAACATCACGACTGTGTTGCAGTTATGGCTATGCAATGTGTACACATTATGCATTCTACAGCAACATACATGCCTCATGTTGCCATACAATGACACAGTGTCTGTACTTCACACTGTATAGCAATGTGGACGGCTCACACTACCCTCCCGTGCTCATGCACATTTAATAAACATGCATTCTATCTGTAGGGCATACACACAACACTGCAATGTGAAGCCCATTATGATGCTGTACATGTGTCAGGACACCATTGTGTCAAACATGTATGCATGTTAATGCACATTTCAGCAAATTACATGTCAAGGACACGTCAGACGTGTACTGTTATCCTGTTCTGGCCCACATGGTGTATCACGGAGATGCATGCATACTACCATGATTGTGTGACCTGCATGGCTACTGATATGACACCTGCTTGCTGTAGTGTGCACCCCAGGGAGGTATGCTTACTAACACTATTAATGTCTGAGCTGCATGCCCTCTGCTCTATCGCAGGCATGCTGCATGCCATCTGACAAATCACATGCATGGTGTGTCTGTGTGTGTGTGTGTGTGTGTGTCTGTGTGTGTGTGTGTCTGTGTGTGTGTGTGTGTGTGTCTGTGTGTGTGTGTGTGTGTGTGTGTGTGTGTCTGTGTGTGTGTCTGTGTCTGTGTTTGTCTGTGTGTCTGTGTATCTGTGTGTGTCTGTGTGTGTCTGTGTGTCTGTGTGTGTGTCTGTGTGTGTGTCTGTGTGTGTGTCTGTGTCTATTGTACTTTACAGTATTTCTTTGCATTCACAGGTGATGTAGGTGCGTTACCCTCCTGCGGTCCATCTGATGTTAGTGTCCCCACAGATACTAGCGATGATGAACATATGCATGAGGTACAGGCAGGGTTGTCAGGGGCTGAATCTGTGCCAATGGTTACCATGCCAGCTATGTCCCCCTCTTCCCCGCACACAGTTCTGCTGCCAACACATACTGCATCACCGGTGGCCATAAAGGAAGGACAGTCAGCATCTGTTGGCGTGGGACAGGAACATGTGGTGGTTACAGAAGGTGTGTCTGCACACCATGGTGTCAGTGTAATGACTGCAGATGTGCCACACAGGCATGTGGCCGGTGCTGCTCGTAGGAGGACCTCTGGCAGACATGCACCTGCAGGACAGAGCGCAGCAGCTGGTATCACCAGACGCATGTTCCAGACTGTAATGGCGGCACAGGCACGTGCTGAATGGCAGAACAGAGAAGGGCAGAGGCTGCAGATGGCTGCTATCCACACCCTAAATGACAACATCCAGGCATTGGCGAATGCTCAACAGCAGATTGCTAATGTTCTGGATAGGCGACTAGGTGAAATGGTCGGTATCCTTGACCGAGGCATGGCAATCCACGAGCGGGAGCTGTCTGTGCTGGAACACCTGGTAGGAGTGAGGCATAGGCCACGTGGATGTAGGCCAGCAACACCACCTAGTGTAGGTCGACGTGACCGTGCCACCTCACATGCCCGCTCCCATAGTGCCGGTAGCAGTAGCAGTGCAGCTGCTGCTGCGCTGTCAACACCAGGACATAGCATGCCACGTGGACGTGGCCCTGGACGGTCTCAGCGGGGACACGTTTCCAGCAGACATGTGTTGTCGGACAGTAGCCACTCTGTACCTCCACCTGGTAGTGCCCGTGCAACCCCAGGCAGGCACAGGTCACATGGCCGTGGACGGACACAGTGAGCTGTACAACCTGCACTGTACAATCTGGGGCTGTCAATTATACCCCATGTAGGCATCACAAATGGCAGAACTGTGTACACACATACACGCACACAGCAAACACAACTGTAGGGCTCCACAATACCCACATGCATTCTGCACAGATATGTCCAGTCAACTCACCGGCCCTTACACACACACACATGATGTTATCCATTGGTGCAGCCTATGCCCCTGGCAAACATATCACCCTGTGCATATGATGAAGCCTGTGCCACATCCCTGTCATCCACACCATTGGTGCAGGGTTATGCACAAATATTCTGATGCACAGGGTGAACAGCATAGTGAGAGGTATATGTAATACCTGTGTATGCACAGTGAGGGATGTGTATGTCGCAGTGGTTGTGTGCAGCCTATGCCCCTGGCAAACATATCACCCTGTGCATATGATGAAGCCTGTGCCACATCCCTGTCATCCACACCATCGGTGCAGGGTTATGCACAAATTTTCTTTTTTTCACTAAATATTTTTTTTTATTATTTCAAATAAGATGTCTTAAACATTACATGAAATAAAGATAAATAACATATTTATAATTCTAAAACATTACTAACTTCAAACCATTATATAACTATTTACATTGGTGTCTATGCAAATAACATTGAAATTCTATATTATATAAAGTTAGAAACATAAGATGATATATCTTCTTCGATATTTTCAAGTATTTCCAGTACTTTCATCCAAGAGTAATAGTAAGAAGTAGATCTTTTAGTTCTGTTCTTCACTGTTAATATTTCCATGTGAGCAACTGTTGTTGTTAAAGTCTCAAATTCCTTGAACGTAGGCAAGCCTCATTTTTCCAGTGTATAGTTATGATTTTACGTGAAATTGCCAATAGTGACCATAGGATTTTAGTGTCTTTTTTGGTACACAGTTTGGAATAGGAGAGTTGAATAAAATTAAAGACTTTGTTAATTGAAAATTATCATTATAAACAGTCTGAAAAAATAATTAATGGATTTCCAGTACATATTGAGACATATACATTCATAAAAAAACATGCTGCCAATCTGCTTTTATCTTGGTATGGCATCTCCAACATTGATCTTCAATAGAATACATTTTGGCTAACCTATGTGGTGTATAGAAACTTCTGTGTAGATATCTCCAAGTGAATAATTGCCAGTATTTTGATAATGTAGAAAATTTGGAAGATTTTAGAATATTACTTTTTTCTTTTTCAACTGGAGGATGGTTGTTTATTAAAGTATAATAATCCCAGTATGATTTTTCATGATAGTTTTTTTTTTTAACAATTTTATAGATATTAGACAAATAACCTGTACCCTGATAAGGCTGTTTTGTGATAAGAATAAGGTATTCAATGAGTTTTGGAGTTTCATGTCTAAATGAAGGTTGCATTTGTTCTATTTTATTTATAAGAAAATGCCTTAGATTTTGTAAAACAGCCAATTGTCTTTATTTATATTATAATTATAAATTATCTGTTCCTTTGTTAGAATTTTCCCTTTCTCTATAAGTTGATGCCAAAAGAGTAATGTTTCTTCTTTAAGTATATTTATTTTAGATATTTGGAATGTATCTAGAATATTTGGTGTAAAAGCTATAGGGAAAATAAGAAAAATCCAAGAATTAATATTTGGTATTTTGTTTATATATGTTCTGAACACTGAAAGTGTAGAACTTACATAGTTTGATGGCAATTTATTAATATTATTCCTTTTCCTAAAAATAATCTTTTAACATCCATATAAGGGGTGATGGTATTACTGTTAAGTTGTCTTGTATGTGATTATAATTGATTTCTATGTAAATCTGCTCATGGGCTTGTTTCCATATAGGTGTGTATGAATTATTTAACCATAGTGTTATGTTTTAATAACAGATGAGGTAATATATAAATCAATATCCGTAAATTAATTCCACCATCTTCCCAATCTGGCAAATGTTTATTTAAGGCTATACGGGGTTTATTTGGAAACCATAGAAAATTTAAAATTAGTTTATTGTATCTTTGAATAATATATTTGGGAGGTGGCAATGAAAATTTTGTATTAAGTATAATATTTTGGGAAATATGATTATTTTAATAAGATATAATCTGTCTGCTGTTGAAAAGATATATTTATTCCAGTAACCAATTGTTTGTTCTATTTTGTCTAGTATTTTACTATAGTTAAATATTAGAGAATCTGTTAATTCATTGAGTAGATTTATTCCCAGATATAATAATTTACTTTCTGTTACTATATATTTGGAAAATCTTTTATTTATATTATTTTTTTTTTTTACAATTACAGGGCATCATTTTAGTTTTGTTTTCATTAAATTTTAAGCCTGAAATATTTTGAAATTTATTCATGGAGTTAAATATAACATTCAAAGACTCATTTGCATCTGAGAGAGTTAATAGTATGTCATCAGCAAAGAGTTGGATTTTAAGGTTTAACATTTTATTAATACAAATGCCCTTTATGTTATTGTTTGATCTGATTTGATTTGCAAAGGGTTCTATGAGTAATGCAAATAACAATGGTGATAAAGGGCAACCTTGTCTAGTTCCCTTTTTTATTGTTATAGGGCCTGATCTATATGATCCCAGTTTAACATATGCAGTAGATTTTTCATATAGTATTTGGATAAGATTATTAAAATTAGAAGGAAAGTTATATTCTTTTAAAACTAGTGAAAGAAAGTTCCAGTTAACCGAATCCAAAGCTTTATTAATATCTAATGAGATTACATTTAAATTTAGGACTTTATGTTTGCTATAATCTATTAATGTTAGTATTCTTTTAATATTATCTGAAGTATTTCTTCCTTTAATAAAACCTGTTTGATCTTTGTGAATTAAGAAAGGAAGAAAGTGTTTGATCCTATCTGCGTATATAGCCATAAACATCTTGTAGTCTATCTTGAGTAATGATATTGGCCTATATGAGGAACACTGTTTCTCATCTTTATCTGGTTTGATAATTGGGGATATCAATGAATATTTCCAAGAGGGTGGTATATTCAAATCTTTATTGGCTATATCATATACTTTTAATAATAAAGATATGGCTTGATTGGGTATTAATTTATACATTTCTGGTAGCATATTGTCTGGGCCAGGTGCTTTATTTGTCTTGAGCTTTTTAATTTGTGATTTTAATTCTGTCATATTGATTGGTTTGTTTATAATGTCTATTTGTTCTTGTGTTAATTTAATATGAATATTGTTTTCTAAGTATTTTTTATATCCTTAGTAGGTGTATCTTGAGTATTTATGGAATTATCAATGTTAAATTGAGTCTGAATGCTTCTAAAATATCATTTAGTTCGTAACTCTTTTGTTAGTATTGGGAATAAATATTTCTTTTATTTGCTTAGATTTAATTATTTTTTGTTCTATTAGTTAAGTATCTCAGGTGTGCTGAATTAGTAGAGTATGAGTTTATTTTATCTTTTCTAAGTTAATCATAATCTTATGGTGTAGCAATTCTGTATACTTCTTATTGATTTGTGTAAGTTCTTGAACTTGAGTAGCATTACCCTTTGTATTTCCAGTTTCAATTTATCTGCTTTGTTTTGTAAGTCTAGCATATCTTTATTCCATAACTTCCTTTTATTTATGTACCAGGATAATATCTTCCCATATGTAACTGCTTTTAATGAATCCCAGACATATATTTCTGAAATATCTTCTGTGTAATTTATTTCTAGAAAGTTTTTGATTGTTTCTTCATAAAATTCTTTGAAATCTCTCAATTTTGTGATGTAGGGAGGTATCCTAGTAATGGGATTTGAATAAAATGGTGTAAGCTCTATCTCAAAGACTATGGCATTATGATCAGATAAAGGACAATTTATGATTTTGACTTTGTCAATTTTTGTTATTATGTCATTGGCAACATATATTCTATCAATTCTGGAGTTAGTTTTATCTCTATGAGAATAAAATGTGAAGATTAGTGAGTCTGGTTCTGCAAATTCATTTATATCTTTTAAATACAATGTATCTATAAATTTTGATAGTGCTTTAGAGATGGGTTGTTTTCTTCTTTTGGATTTAGAATCTGTATCTTTTTCATTCATTATACAGTTGAAGTCTCCTGCCAATATCAGGCTACCCTTAGTTAAATGAATTATCTCTTCAAAATTCTGTTTAACTGTTTTTAATCCTAGTCCTGGGATCCAATATAGATTTACTAACGTATAGATTCTCTTATTTAACTCTATTGAAACTAGACAAAACATACCTGATGTATCTTGATGAGTAGTAATTATTTTAGGTGTTATAGTTGAGTTGCGAAGTAGTATAGCTACTCCTCTTTTTTTTGTTTTGTATTGAGAGTTTATTAGTACTGTGTAATTATTAATATTTAAGTTGTTTATATCTCTATCTAATGTGTGTTTCTTGTAAAAAGACTATTTGTGGTTTATGTAAGTTTATGTACTTGAATAGGCTTCTCCTTTTATTACTATTATTTAGACCATTAACATTTATGGATAAACATTTCATTTCCTAGTTTTGAGTTTGTTTTATGTGTGAGTTTATGTAAATATTGTTTATTCTTAGTTCCATCTTGGATACAGAATTCAAAAAGTTTTTCTTGTATGATTTTTGCATGTTTCTGAGTGACACCAAAGTGATAGAATAAAAAAAAAACAAAGAACTTCCAAACTTGTAATTCTTCACCTTAAAAACATTCCCTATTGCTATGAGATAATATACCTCTTCGCTTGGTTAGTGAATCTAACCAAACAAACTTTCTACCCTCACAAATAATATTTGGATCAGTTTCTCTTATCCTCTTAGTTTTAAATAAAGATAATTGAATAATATATTAAGATAATCTAATCAGCTAAAATATATACATATATTCTTTACTCATCTTATTGTAATTCAATAATACTTACTTCTAAGCAGGTTTCAAAAGGTACAAATATTTAGATTAAGGTAGTATCATTTCAAAATAATTTAGGTATTAATAAACATCATGTTAAAATCTATAACTGTATATTTCATACATCTGTTGAAAACTATTTACTGACATTACTGTATAATACAGTACCATTGTTGTGCAATTGTTTTAGACTACTCAAGTCCGAAACCAGTGTTTAAATTAATATTTGCAAAGTCATATTGGAATAAAAACATGAATAGTTCTGAAACCACATCATATTTCATGTTTAACATAAACTGAAATGTGATACAATGTATAAGTATATTAATATTTCTTTAGTAGACATTAAATATGTTCCTCTGATTGCATTTTTCAGCTTTTCAATGACAATTCCCATGGCTGGAGACAACAAGATCACAATTTAGACAGCTCCCTTATCCAAGAGACCACTCATAATGTTGTTACCTGATTGAGTATCTTGTTGTCAACACTTCCATCAACCCTCAGAGGGACCCTGCACAATGAAAACTGACACAGTACAGAGGTAAAACTGCAGCGCACTTGACCACACCCTCAAAGCAAACATCTATGTATATCACACATCAACTCCCACAGCTTAGACTGACAACCAACCAGTGAGTCTATCTGCTGACAACAAGTGCTGGAGATACAATCCTGACCTACTCAACACCAGTAATTCAATCCTATGACTGAACAAAAGTATACTGGAGAACACATCAAAACAATGGAAGCTGCCAAGATTCAAACCACCATGTACGAAAATATTACAGGCCAAAATTCCCAACCCATTTTGCAGCAGAGACAAAACGTATTCAAACCATGAGGTAACACCTTTACCACGTCAAAAAGGTGTCCAAGAAGCTTGTTTTTTCCTCCAACATCGGAGGACAGCCATGATGATCCATGCACTGCAAGAGTACCATTTTATCCTGGCAATTGCTTCACGACTGTATATAGAAACATTTAATCCAAATCATTAACTGGCACCACAACAATATTTCTCAGAAAAGCTGTTTTACAGCCAATGACCAGACACAACGCATCATTGAGAGGATACATTTATCAAATGTCAAGTGCCCCAGCCATAATACAAGTGTCTCCTCAAATCAATCCCCAACGAATCTACTGCCCACCAAACTTGCAGACCAATACTGGCATCCTTTCATGCAGTCACATTGAAACACAAAAATACAGGTCCGCTGATCAGGAACATCCAGGCTCTCAACTGCCAGACAACACACCCGTCTGCAGAAAGGTCCAAGAATCATAGTTGCATTGTCAAGCATCCTTGTCCACACTAACAGTAACATGATATACCCGCATACACTAGTATTGTGTCATTCTTGATAATGTAAAAAGCCAGGCAATATTATAAGAAGGGTGAAGCCACAGCCAGGCAACATAACAAGAAGAGCACAGCCGCAGTCACCATTCAGATGAGCAAACGGTAACAGCATGAGCCATCTAAGGATGGATAGCCCGTTGAGTACCTGCCACAATGCATGCCCATAATGCATGGCAACCCAGTAACAAATTAGGGTGTGGGCTAAGCCTCTCCGCCTTCCACTCAAATCAGATCCAACACAATATGTGTGTAGAACACAGATGCTTCAACAAAGCCCAAAGCCACATGGGATATAAACATTGTATAATTGACACACCGGGTCAAATCCACTGTTGTTATGTTACTCATTATAGTTGCCTATACAATCATTGCTTCCACTTTCTCCATCTAGTATACCATACCGCCATCTAAATGTTTGATTTGCCAAATGCACATCCAACCTTCTTGTTGCATCCCACCTGCCCACCCGAGGGCATATCTTGGCAGCAGGACATCAGTAGTATTCTGCAGGAGCACCAGCATGGGAAATGGCAACCCTCCCCAAAACAAACCTGTCAGTTGCTTGACATTTACTAGTTTCTTTAGAGAATTTGTAAAACAGCAGTGATTTTATTTGCTGATGATTAATTTCTGCTTTTTAAAATCTGCTGTATAAAACATAGTAAGGGATAGCTAAAATGTCTGGAAATCTAAACTGATAGAAAGACAAGCAGATATATGTCCTTATCTATCAAGGTGCTAGAAGACATCAGTAGCCATAAACTGAAAGTGCTTCAAAAATAAATATCTGTGTATATTTATATGAACCTTTATATTATTTATGTTTCCTTAGAAGGAATTTAGGTTTCTGTATCTTTAAATGTGAACCTAGCTTTTTCTGACTAGACGTCAATTAGAAAGAGTCAGGGATGGCGTACACAAGTAAATGCGACAAGCAATAAGTAACTCAAGTTTCTAGTGATGTTTGTGGCTGTTAAATTGTCTCGAGAACCAAGCAGGAAAAGGTATGTGTTTTTCTTTTTCTTTTCCTCCTCTTATTTGGTGACAAACTCATGTAGTGTGCATGCGAGCACTCTAGTTTACGGAGTAGTGTTCACAACTGTCAAACTTTGCATTTTAAACATGCTATGCCTTATTTCTCTACAAAGAAAAGACAACAGGATATCTAAGCTAGTCACAAGCATCTTTCAACTCTGGATGTCTGGAGCCACAACACACATGACTTATAGCCTCAAAATATCACTTAAAACATATTTTTCACTGGACTATATCAGTATGTGCATATGGGTCAAAGGCAGAACATCTTTTAAGATTATTTAAAGTAGTCTTATGATACATCCTAACTGAAATACTTCATTTCAAAAGCAACACATTTCTGCCCAGCATTAGCGTTTATCCAAACAGGGACACTTTTAACTTATAAAAGTAATACTATCAGGGATGTAACTGATAATAAGTTATATAGCAGCCATTACTATACCTATTAAGCAATATAACCATATACTGATTAAAGTATTATAAGTTAATGAAGATTTAATAAAAAGTAGAGAAAAATAAAAACAACAAAACACAAAGAGAGAAAATAAATAAATAAACTATTTGGGAACATTATTATGCATTGATTACTCTGATTAAGAATATGAAAATAATAGATGGATAATAATGAAAAATAGAGTAATGTTTAAATTATGCTTAGTATATTGATGTGATTTGAGATAAATGTATTTACATTTATGCTAATTTTGACATTTAAAATATAATTGAAAACAGTACCTGTTTTGGTGTAACTTGAAGACAGTAAGAACTTTTCTTTTGTTGTTAGTATTATTATTTAGATTTTACAGAATATAACATATGTAAGATTATTTGTCCTTTAGTTTTTTTTCTTTTGCTCAACAGTTTTCCAATTATTTACTTCAGCATTTCTCTTGTGTACTTATTGTCCAGTCCATAGATTCTTCATGTGTTAGGATGTTGTTGTTGGTAAGGTATTTTATTGCTGAATCTACTGTTTCAAAGATTTTTATTCCATTTGGTAGAAAAACTTTCAGTCTTGCTGGAAATAAAAGATGGACTTTCAGTTGCTTTTTCTTCAAGGTTTTTTTTATTGGTAGAAATTCTTTTCTTTTTGAAACCACCTTTGTAGAATAATCATTGTCAAATCTTATTAATGAATCATTGTATTTGATGGGAGAATTTGCCCAATCATTTCTTAATATAAGATCTTTATCTTGTGTAGAAAAAAGTCTCACAATTATAGATCTCGGCTTGTTCTTACCGGAGAAGAAGCACTTCCAGAAGCTGATATTGATCTATGCGCAAGTTCTATACCATATGAAAGAGCTTCAGGTATTTTTGTTACATCTGGTATCCAGGTGGTAAGAAAGTTTATCATATTGTCCCCTTCAGATTTTTCTGGTAGACCATATATTCTAATATTATTTCTTCTTGTTCGGTTTG
Organism: Protopterus annectens; assembly: GCF_019279795.1. Taxonomy (NCBI): domain Eukaryota; kingdom Metazoa; phylum Chordata; order Ceratodontiformes; family Protopteridae; genus Protopterus; species Protopterus annectens. Next base: position 1,477,212,054 of record NC_056744.1, read on the forward strand.
CCATATCATCAAGCTTTTCTAGTAAATATGTATTCTGTTGAAGTAAGAATTCAGTTTGTTGTTCTTCTATTTGGACTCTAGTGTCAATGTCACTTAATGACTGTTCAATAAGTGATATCTGTCCTTTCTGCTGTGTAAACATTTCTTGAAGCTGTTCCAGTTGTTGTGAGAACTTTTCTTTAAAAGTATCTATTTTATTGTCCATCTTGTCGATTTTTATTGTAAGTTCCTGTATATTTGTAATGAGAGACTGCAGGTCTTTTTGAGAGAAGAGTCTTGTGCTGTATTCCTTAGATGACTCATGCTGTAAAGCTGATATTGGTGCTGATTTTCCAGTAATTAATTTGACAGGAATTATTCAAGTTCTGACAATAAAATTTTTCTTATAGATGCTCAGAGTTATTAGAAATAAGTTAGTAATAAAAATTTCTTCAAATTAAATATTATTTTGTAAAATTCCTGTCAGGAATTGTATTGAGGTAAGAGAGCTGAAATGAAGTGCAGCTATCAGTTCAGCATCCTAGCCACGCCCCCCCCATGCACAAATTTTCTGATGCACAGGGTGAACAGCATAGTGAGAGGTGTGTATGCATAGTGAGGGATGTGTATGTTGCAGTGGTTGTGTGTGAATACTGAGTTGTGTATGTGACATAGGTTTGTGTACTGTCGACATGCACCAGTCACACCATGTAGTGCAGGTGCAGCATGCATTGTGATGTGTTCACGGTATGTGTCTCGGTTACATCTGTAGCAGCATGTTTGTTGTGATACCCTGGTTCCCTCCTATGGCGTACTTGCATGTGCCTACAGGTAGCAGTGTTTGCAGTCCCCCACGTGTAACTGTGGAGTACACACAGGCACGTCTGGCAATATCAGCATGCTACATGTACCCTCATCCTGACTGTTGGACACACAAACATGACACAGATGTCTGCACATATACTGCACCTGACACATGTGGTCAGTGCCACAGGCTACACTGGACAGAGACGTGACATACATAGCAGGACACATTACAGGTATGGTGACATGGTGCAGGGGTTGTACACAGCGGCCTGGGCAATGATGATGTGAGGTGTCACTTGGTAGCTGGAGGCCACACTGTGCAGCAGTAGGACCCATAACAGTATGTGAACATGGCCGCAGTCACGGGGTGTACACCACTATAACACACACCCCATAGTGTGCAGCTGGGGACCCTTGCCTGTGTGGTCATCACCCTCACAGTACTATGCACCCACGCGAAGTGTCACAGAAGGGACATGCACAGGTAGCCAGTATGGCTGAACCTATGGCATCAACAGGGTTGTGCAATGCATCACCATTACGGGTTAGTCAACACATGGGGCCAGTAATAATTTCCCACCGTATATCAGCATACACACTCACACCAAGCACCAGACATACATACAGACACACACACACTGTGGTGACCACACATGTGTATACGGACAGCCGATGTGTGTGATGCATATCACCGGCTAACGTCTTGCTTCCCACACTGACGTATGTACAGTTCTCTACAATGGTGTACAGGGAGGTGTAGCAACTGGGACATATTCCCCGCGATATGTGGCAACCCCGGTCACACATTCGGACACACATGGCAGTGCTGGGAATGATACACCAGCCATATGATGACACATTTGCTGGACATGTAGCGGTATTGATTGCATTATGTGTACCAACGCTATATCTGGCAAATGTGCTGCTATATACACATGGGAGGTTGTAGGTGTTACAGGTGCCATATGACATATAGTTGTTAACACCTGACCGCTGTGTATGCATTATGTCAGCACCGTCACGTAACAGCGACATAGCGTACAGTTAGCACATGGCATGATAGGATGGTGTGTGACACAACTGTGAGCCACCCCCTGCACACATACATCTAGACAGGTGGCTCACCACGTTACATACACACATCCCTCCATACGTGCTGTTTGTATGTCACCATATACAGATGTCAATGATGGGTCTGCATTGTGTCTGCATGTCGTAGGTAGGTGCAACTATGTTACAGACATCGGCCACTGCACATGCATGTTTGCTGCATGCACAGTACAGATGTCACATGTGTCTCCTGTTGCCATGTTTGTATGCATTGCTATTGTTGGACATGTGTGTTGACATACATGACACATGGACTGTGGTATGATATCACGGGTGTCACAGGTGACCAGTACAGAGGTATGTGTCCCGGTCAACACTGCTACCCCCTGTAGTGTGAGCATTCAACAGACATGGGCCCACCTTCAATTCGCATGTGTAGCATTGATTGGGCCAGTGTTATGCACAAGGTACATCAAAGGCCATGTATGTATGTGTTGTGTGTGCAGTCCATGCACACATCCACACAATCACATGTACGATGGACGCAGACATGTGTTCATTGGTGTACAGCAACAGTCAGGTTTCACAGCTGTGTAAGGGCCATGGTATGTCATGAGCCGACCTGTTCATGTATACTGGCATCGTTGCAATGCATAACAACTGTTGGAGCCTTGTTGGTATGTGTGTTCTCTGCACAGCTGGTGTACACCGCTGTACAGCCCAGTGGTCATGTGCAACATGGTGTTGTGGGACCGTAAGGCTGTGTAGTGCTTCACCAACGACATGGTGCTGACTTGACAGCTACAGTGTACACTGCAGTGTGTACGTGTGTGCACTGCACCTGTGACAGCTGTGATGGTGGCTGTGTGTGTACAGGTCACTGCATGTGTGACCACCCTGTGCGTGAGGGCAGTTATACCTTACTGTGCCCTTCTGTGTGTACACTCCATCTGCATGCAAGATTGCACTTTGCAACTGCTAAGTGTGTGAGCATGCCCAGTACGCCGTTGTGTAGATGGACACACAATACATTCCACACTGTGCCCCTCCATGATTAGACTCCGTGTGCATGCAAGATGGCCCTTTGCAACAGCTAAGTGTGTGAGCATGCCCAGTACGCCATTGTGTAGATGGACACACAGTACATTCCACACTGCGCCCCTCGGTGATTAGGCTCCGTGTGCATGCAAGATGGCCCTTTGCAACAGCTAAGTGTGTGAGCATGCCCAGTACGCCGTTGTGTAGATGGACACACAGTACCTTCCACACTGCGCCCCTCCGTGATTAGACTCCATGTGCATGCAAGATGGCCCTTTGCATCAGCTATGTGTGTGAGCATGCCCAGTACACCGTTGTGTAGATGGACACACAGTACATTCCAAACAGACGTGTGATACTAAGCATGTGGGCATGGCCATTGACATCCTGTAGAGCCATGGTGGTCATCCAGGCACCAGATGTCCAATTTCAATGTCACGATGGATGCCTACATTGAACACACTTGTTGCTCTCTCGAAGGGTGTACTGTCTGTGGTGCATCCCATATCTATTCAGTGTTTGTTGTGCTCCGTAGATATTTAGTTGGCCCATTGACAGCACTGGCGTGTTTGTGTACATCTACCTTGGGGCGGTAATATGCTTTCAGACCACTCACTCTCTAAACATTCCCTATCGGCATCTTTGCCTTTGCGGATGATGTCACCCACCTAGAATTATGCCTCTGAGAGTGCTGTGTTCAGTAATCTCAGTAGTGCATTCTGTAAATGCATAATGCTGTAGTGTGTTAGAGTAGGTAGGTTTGTTTTCAACTCCCGGCCCTTCCAAGTGTGTGTGTGTGTGTGTGTGTGTGTGTGTGTGTGTGTGTGTGTGTGTGTGTGTGTGTGTGTGTGCGTGTGTTTCCAGCTGCCTGGGGACACAGTAATGCTTTTAGATGCCTCACAACACATACATTCCCTATCGGCGTCTTTGCCTTTGCGGATGATGTCACCCACCTAGAAGTATGCCTCTGAGAGTGCTGTGTTCAGTAATCTCGGTAGCCCGTTCTGTAAATGCGTAATGCTGTAGTGTGTTAGAGTAGGTAGGTGTGTGTTCAACTCCCAGCCCTTCCAAGTGTGTGTGTGTGTGTGTGTGTGTGCGTGTGTGTGTGTTTCCAGCTGCCTGGGGACACAGTAATGCTTTTAGATGACTCACAACACATACATTCCCTATCGGCATCTTTGCCTTTGCGGATGATGTCACCCACCTAGATGTATGCCTCTGAGAGTGCTGTGTTCAGTAATCTCGGTAGCGCGTTCTGTAAATGCGTAATGCTGTAGTGCCTTAGAGTAGGTAGGTGTGTGTTCAACTCCCGGCCCTTCCAAGTGTGTGTGTGTGTGTGTGTGTGTGTGTGTGTGTGCGTGTGTTTCCAGCTGCCTGGGGACACAGTAATGCTTTTAGATGCCTCACAACACATACATTCCCTATCGGCGTCTTTGCCTTTGCGGATGATGTCACCCACCTAGAAGTATGCCTCTGAGAGTGCTGTGTTCAGTAATCTCGGTAGCACGTTCTGTAAATGCGTAATGCTGTAGTGTGTTAGAGTAGGTAGGTGTGTGTTCAACTACCGGCCCTTCCAAGTGTGTGTGTGTGTGTGTGTGTGTGTGTGTCTGTGTGTGCGTGTGTTTCCAGCTGCCTGGGGACACAGTAATGCTTTTAGATGCCTGACAAAACATACATTCCCTATCGGCATCTTTGCCTTTGCGGATGATGTCACCCACCTAGAAGTATGCCTCTGGGAGTGCTGTGTTCAGTAGTCTTGGTAGCGCGTTCTGTAAATGCGTCATGCTGTAGTGTAATAGGGTAGTTAGGTGTAGGTTCGATTCCCAGGCCTGCCAGATGTGTGTGCGTGTATGTGTGCATGCTCCCGTCCGCCTGGGGACTCAGGTTATGCTTTTAGACGCTTTGCAATACAGACATATCCTGCTGCCGTATTTGTCTTCGCAGATGTTGACACGCACCTAGTAGAATGCCTGTGTGTCTGCTGTGTTTAGTAGTCTCTGTAGCGTGTTCTGTAAATGCGTCATGCTGTAGTGTGATAGGGTAGTCATGTGTAGGTTCGATTCCAGCCCTGCCACATGTGTGTGTGTATGTCTGTATCTCTCTCTCTCTCTCTATATATATATATATATATATATTTTTTTTTTCTGCCCATAACCCTGCTCTTGCATGGGCAGCTGACTGTTTTATGTATCGCATATTTGCATAGCTTTCACATACCAATGGGGTGTGTTGAAACTCCCAACATTGTCCATGCAACGTCCATGTTACAGGCGGTGTTACACGCCCTTACAGGCGTTTGCTGTATATCTTGGCAGACATCTATCCTTACTGTACTCTCACTGTACTCGTACACGCCGGAGGCTTCATGTATCATGGCCTAGTTTTGATGTGTGTATGTCTATTTGTGCTGTGTGCATGGCTGTGGGTATGTCCCAGTATCATCATTTGTAAAGGTGACAGCCCTAAAGGTTCTTCATGTAAACTGCTGTGTCATTTGCAATGTCAGCACATACCTGCGGACAGTACTGCACATCCTACTGCAGTGCATGTCATACCTTCTGCGTTATCTTGCAGTCGATATTGCTGTTTCCTCACACATGTATCTGTTTCTGTTCATACCACTCCACCTCCTAGAGCAAGTTGCTGGGCAAGGCCTTATCTGATAGTGGGACACATAGGGGCAGTATTGACATGTTGCTCTTACAAACGTAAATAGTTGACACAATAATAGGTTTTGCATTAGTATGGCTTTTCTGTCGGATTTAGTGTCTTACGCATGTTTGTCATCATTTCATGTCTTCAGTTATCATGGAAGTGCCAGAATGTTACTGTTACGTGGAACACACCCAACATATGAGGCAGAACTCTGCACATTCTTCAGAATCTGTACAGTTGCGGAGTATGTGTCTGTAACAAAATATCAACTTTCTGACACCAATACACACACTGTATGGTGGCATCACAGGCCACATGCCATTACATTTATATTGCAGGACACACCCACCCAGACATTTGTATTCCTCACACAGGCCAACAGCTGCTTATCCACACTAATTGGTCTATCATGTGCCATATGTGTGCGCCGGTATTTGCGCTTTCCGTCAGTGGCAGAGCTCACGTACGTGTCTGGGGGACTGGACATTGTTACGGTGACACTGCATGACATCCTGAGGGACACATTACGTTTGTGTCTATTAACCTTCCACATTGACATTCACAGGGCATACGTTGTCATTCACATTTGTCGGTGTACATGCGTGTGACTTGTACATGTTTTCTCATTTGTCCTGATGTCTTTCTTCTCACCTGTCCACCTAGTATCACTAGTTCTGTACATGTATTCTGGACAGGTTACCTTCATACCCCTAACCTGTACACATTATGGGTAAACACCCTGACGTTTGACCTTGTTACATTTGTCATAGTGATGTGCCTTTCTGGTAAATTGCTGGCAAGGCATTACGGACTGTGTGGTAGATAATAGTGACTGACATTTCCATTACATGATTAGTAACACTCATAACATCCGTATTCATGGGTACGCCAGTATTCTCACAACGTTCTGACTTTGTCTGGGGTATATCTAATATAGTCCCTATTTGTGTTTCATGTACTATGCCTTAGTGCAGCTGTGTTATTCTGACAGTTTGCCAGTTATGGGTACCATCTTGGTCGTACGCATGTCCATCCATGATTATCGCCTACATGACACTGATATAGGGCCCTACATATTGCCAAAATGGTTTCCGCAATATCCAGTGGATGGTTTGCCCCATTACTGGGGATATAGGCGTGTGCTATACCCACATCACTCCCGCGGGGCGGGCCTACGAAATCCCTGCAAACAACACCTAGGCCCATATCTGCATACCCATGATTCCCATACCTGACAACCCTCTACAGTACCCATTACACATTTTTAATGTGTGCGTTACTGAAGTGTGGAGACACTTGTATGCACTCCCCACTCTCCGGATATCAGTTCGTACGTCATACATTCTATCGACACATGTGTCATCACCCTTGCACCTGATACTGTTGCATGTACAGCTATTTCGTATTTGCTGCGGTCACTTCTTTTGCGTCAATGTCGGTTGACACTACGTATTCCAGTTTATGGAGTCCTGCAATGGACACCTATCTGCATGTTTAAAGTGTAGAACTTGCTGGACTGTCACTTTCTGGCCAATGTTTTTGAATGCTGCGGTTTATTCACCTTTCCTGCATGTCTGTTTGTCTACCCATATTAGATGTAACGTCGCCTATTTATGTACATATGTCATATCTATGGGACATAAGTCTGTTGTGTATACATATATACATGTACAATCCTCATTTCATAACTTGCTTTGGTTTACGTCTGTGGATTATGTGTATACACATATATCTATATCCATACCATACCTTTCCACTATACAGATTGTCGCTGAGTGTACAGCTGCTTGCCCCTTTATCTTCGCTGTGTTTTACATAAACCTGTGTCTATCTGGCAATGTAGTGGCATTTCATCTGAGACTTACGGTGGGGATTTCTGGCAAGCAGTTCAGGTTACGACTGCATACCCTTCAGAGAATCCATGCTACTGACACACCCGTTATTCTATCCACTTTCTATGTTTGTTCTGGCACAATTCTGGGGTTTGTCCCTATATGTACCGGTAGTTTGCATGGCTTCATCTGGTTTCATACTTTACGAGGTTAACGGGTTTGAGCCATGTATAACTAACGTGGGGGAAACAGCATTCATTTACTATGCTGTGAGCGGATCACACACGCACAGGCGCACTTGCATTTCCTTATTGTAGGTTACGCGCGGGCGCGCATACATATCCTTATTGTGGGTTACATATGTTTACTAAATCTTTGTGCTTACGTGGGCTTTATTACTTGTGACAGTACCAGTACTTATCTGTAATCCCGTTAACGGACGTTTGCGAAACACACGTTCACCTTTACATATTTAACTGTCTGTACAGCACAGACGCATTCATTACACTTTCACATTATATGTGCTGTAGTCGTTGTTCAACCGGGACTGCATTCACGTTGGCCGGATGCTGTAACCAGTATACATTTGGTGTTCTGACTCATTTATATGCATACCCATAGTACATAGCTACATTAACATATGCCTCTCCGCTTCACTTACGTCACAGGCATCCATTCTCCTGCTGGGAAGAATGCGGTACTACATGTTACACATTCCCTATTCCCTACTGCTCTGGACCCAAGCTGCATATTTCATCACTGCAGGGATATTCAGAACCCAAAGGCTTATATTCCTGACACATACAGGTCTTTAATTGTCAGGGTGTTCATGTGGTGATCTGGGTTTAGGCTTGTCCGACTGGTGAACGGAACTGCCCTGACTGTGTTCAAATGTCAGACAAAGCACATAGACAGGGATTGTACATTTTGAACATTTAATCTGTTTACAGACACAAGTGTTTGGGCACCTGTCCGCAGCTTATGATGTTGGCAATACATAATATGGGTGGGGGTGGTTACGATACATAATCCACGGTGAGTGGTGTTCCCATTCACATTTGACTATTTCCTGTATTCATTCTTATGGGGGCTATTATTTTGCACATGACGTAACTATGGATTAACTACAGGTATGCAGTAGTACAGTCAACATATGTGACGGTTTGTTACAGTATATTTGTACGGACCTCTGTAATACTGGGGACTATCCCACATCCTTCACAACATTTCCTGCTTATGTACATTCGAAGCTTGTGGGAGCAGTAATTACATCTGTCCCTATTTGTCCTCCCATCCTTTTGGGCTTTGTCCAGGTTTTGTTGCTGTAATAGGTTGAGAGGTGGTGTCGGTATGTGATTGAGTTGAATATATACTGTCGATAATTCGGTGGGGTGTAGGGTTACCACTTGTTCCTCTTTGCGAGGGGAGGTCCCACTTTGGACAGTTGTGTCCTGCAACGACACCTAAGACATGGCAAATGTCCTGTGATTTTAAGACAATAATATATTTCTTATTTTCTGTACTAGTTGCATGATACAGGTATTTTGTATCTGGTACACATAACTATTATTTGGGATAGCATAAGCTATTCAAATGCTATGGCATGAGCTTTTATCTTGGCATACACGTGTAATTCTGTCCTTTGCACTGGCCGGGGGTATGTTTTATCCAGCAAATTCTCACATTTCTACAAGGGATGTCCCACCTTGGCCATCTGAACAAGTGGCAACCCTAGTGGGGTGACCTGCATGGTGGGCAGCTGTTCCATCCTGCGTAGTATGAATTGCATGTCTGTGTAGAAACTGAACAGTACCGTGACTACACATACATGTTTTGTCCAGATGTGTACAGTAATGGACACCGTGGCGTGTAAGCAACTCTGAGGTTTCAACAGGTTACTTATCCCACGCGGGATGTACACACATTTTGCCGTAACATTAACGCACGGCTATTTGGATTTACGTACCTGTGATGGGATGTTTACATTCGTGGGATACATATTTGCAATCCGGACACTGCCTAGGATGATACTTCCTACTACATATGGGGAATACTCGCTATGTGCAGGTGTACGGATGCACAAGGCTGGTAGCTGGATTTGGTGTACATTCGGACATGGGTTCGGGTTATGTGCTATACTGGGGTAGTTGCGTATTGCATTTGCATGCATGGGTTCTACTTTTGGATATCCCGGTTCCGCATATAGCATCCTATGTGTATGTGATGGTTACGTTCCTGTTCATGTGTATAGCACATTTTAATATACATATGTTTGTGTGTGTTTGGTATACAATTTGGACTGTCAGGTTTCTTTACGGTTGTTATATAGCCACAACTGCCCTGCTGTGTACTATCACTACCACTGTGGAACTGCTGGTGAACATACCCATGGGGCTAGACGTGTGTATTGGCGGCACGCTGACATGATGCGCTTCACTTCCACTGGGTATAACTTCTGACAGTGCAGTACATTACGGACACACGATTTTAAATATCATTTGTTCCATGGACGGAATATTATCTTATGTTGCTTGCATTTCTGTTTGGTTCTCCATTTTGTGTGGCCGGGAACTGTCTTGCGTGCTTTGCATACATTTCATTATCCATGGACACTGATAGGTGCGATTACTATTGCAGGCAGGCTATAATATTCAGCAGTTTAGGTTGCTCATCGCCAACCGACATTGACACGCCTCATGTCGCAGTTTAGTAACGCCCCATGCACTCGCGCACATGTCCTATGCATGTGGATGTGGTAGCAGCGCACCTTCATTAATATGCATATGGCGCTACTACACCATTTATACACCGCACGGCCGGCACAGGCCTTACACCAGCCTTGCGCCAAGCTTCATGAATCCGGGGGTAAGTGATAGCTCATAAACCACCTTCAGTATAAAAGAAGGGTTAGTGCACAAGGAAACATTGTCCTCATGAAAAATCAAAAAAGGAGGACAAGCCATAAGGACCTGCAACTCAGACACCCATCTGGTAGAAGTAAGAGCTAACAAAAGAACTGTCTTCCAGGAACAATGTTACAAGGAAGCTTAAGCAGCAGGCTTAAAAGGAGCCTGAGTCAACTTTTCCCAAACAAAATTAAGTTCCCAGGGAGGAGGAACAGGCTTCCTGGGAAGTCTTATATTAAGGACACCTTTAGGAAGTTGTTTCACCTCAAATCTAGTAGCTAAAACAGAAGAAAAAGGCAGAGAAGCAGTGATAGTTGATAGGCGTCCTTAATAGAAGAATAGGCCAAACAAGCATTGAGCAACTCACACAAATAAGCGAGAACCAAAGGAACATCCACAGTAAGTGGGTCCAGGTTACGAGAGAGACACCAAAAAGAAAGCATCGTCCATATGGATAAGTAAGATTTCTGAGTCATAGGTTTCCTGGACTCCTGCAGGACTTGCACCATGTCCTCAGAAAAAAGGTGCCATGAGAAATAAAAATCTTACAGTGTCAGTTGGTGCATGAACAGGAAGAGATGGAAAAGAGATCCCTTGTCTTGTGTGATTAGTTCCACCCTGTGAGGTAACTTGTGATGATTGCCTCTGGCTAGATGCAGAAGATGAGGGAAACAGTGCTATCACAGCCAAAATGGAGTCACCAACATGATTTTGGGAGCATCCTGATGAATTTTGAATGTGACTTTCAGAATCAGAGGAAGGGAAGGGAATGCATAAAGAAACATCCCCTTCAAGAAAAAGTGAAGGTGTCCACCTTCCATACCAGAGGAGCTCGGACTTTGGAACAAAACAGAGGAAGTTGTCTGTTCAGAGGAGAGTCAAAAAGATTCACTTGAGGAGTAACACCACTGGTGAATAATATCTAGAAACAAACATCCATTCATGGGATTGAGTTAAGGACCTGCTCAGGGTGTCTGCCACAATGTTCTGACTGGAAGGGATATAAACTTGACACTGGAGAGCAAGATCCCATACCAGAAGTGCAAACCGGCAAAGAAGATAAGAGCTCATTCCATCATGCTTGTTGATGTACCACACCACTGTGGTATCTTCTGCCTTTTGAGGCCCTGTAGGAAATAAAGACTGAAAGGCCTGAAGAACCAGCAGATGAGCTCTCATCTCTTTGACATTGATGTGCTTCTTCTGCTGATGAGATGACCACACCCTCTGTACTTTTAGGGAGCCAAAACTCACCCCTATCCCATGTCTGGAAGCATCTGTGAATAATGCCTGAGAGGGAAGAGGGGGATGAAAAGGGATCCCTGGATTCAAAGACAACTAGAAATCCCACTCCACAAAGGAGGAGCCACCATGGACCCCAGGAACTACCACCCTATTAGCCTGACAAGCCTGGTCTGGAAGGCCATGGAACGTATCATCATGGAACTTATAAACAAAGACATTGGTAATCTCCAAACTCTGGATCCCACCCAGTTCAGGTTTGTAAAAGGCAGATCATGTCTCCTAAACTTGATAGACTTCTTCGAAGCAGTCACCAAAGCTGTAGACGAGGGTAAGATGGGTTCACACAGCCTATCTAGATCTCACCAAGGTTTTTTACACCATCCCCCACTCTGGAATTATAGATAAACTCACTAAACTAGGTATAAATCCCTATGTCACAAGATGGGTTGCCAACTGGCTCACTGACAGAACCCACACTGTGAAAGTAGCAGACTCCAAATCCAACTTCAGGCCACTAAAAACTGGAGTACCACAGGGTTCAGTCCTGGGTCCTCTCCTGTTTGGTATTTACTTCTCTGAAGTACAAGCTAACACAGAAGGTCTTTGGCTAATGAAGTCCACAGATGGCTGCAAACTAGGAGCCATAATCAAAACTCCTAGTGATGTAGACATCCTACAAAAGGGCCTCACTGAGACAGATGCCTGGTGTCAAAGCCATGGCCTCAAGCTCAATGCCAAAAAGGTCATTGTCATCCCCTTTAGTAAAAACTCTGTACCCATGAACTACCACATTGGCAGTAGTCTACTTAATACCAAAAGTATGATAAGAGACCTTGGGACACAGGTGGACAGTAGTCTCTTCTTTGATAATCACATCGCCACAGTAGTCAGGAAGTCCTTCTACATGGCACACCTCATCACAAAAGGTTTCTCATCCAGGAAAAAAGAGGTAATTGTTCCCCTCTACTTGTCACTCATTAGTGCCATTATAGAGTACAACGCCCCTTTTGGTATGTACCTCACAAGACATGTACAACAACTGGAAAGGCTGCAGAAATACCTCACAAAGAGGATTACTGGCATCAAACAGATGCCCTATACAGACCATCTCAAAAAACTACAGCTTTAGTCCGTTGCATATCACCTACTCAGAGGTGATTTCTGCCTAACATACAAAGCTATGTCAAACTCAGAGCTGTTGGACATGCTCCACTTAAAGAAATCACAATCCCTCTGAGCTATCCACTCTAGGGACCTAAATCTTGTCACCACAATAAACAGAACATGCTGGAGGGATAGATTCCTGTCCCAGAAACTTCCCATACTCTGGAACAAACTACCTATCTATACCAAACAAAGCTCCTGATTAGCACTCTTCAAGAAAAATCTTGATGACTGGATGGGAAATAGGAAATTCACCCCAGGGATCACTTCTGTGGCTCTGCTCATCAGGGGCACTGGAAAATAATTTTCTTGGGTGGCAAAAGCCAGGTTGCCTTTTTGGCTAGGCATATATAGGCCCTAGGACCAATAGCTGAGTACCCACCTATAAACCTATGAACCTATGAACTGCTGAATCCACCAGCGAAGTTCCTGTCTGAGATAATGAAGAGGAGGAACTACAAATTCTAGACGATGAACATGTTGAAGCAACACTGACTTCAGAAACCACTGAAATTTACTCATGTGAAGTTTGGCCAGAGGGAGTATTGGAATGGTGGATGCCATGAAAGCCAGAACTCTAAGAAACTCCCTGATGGTAATGGAAGTCAGAAAAAGAAGAATGTGAAAGAAAGAAATGAGAGTTAAGGCCTTTGGAGGGGGCAGGGATGCAAGCATTGGCACCGGCTGAATCCTGCAACACAGAAAAACATGATCCTGAGAAGGAGTCAGGGAAGAACTTTTGAAATTTATAGTGATGCCCAGGCTCTGAAGAAGGGAAATAGTAACATGAAGATTGGACAAAAGGATCTCTGGAGAGGATGCCTTAATCAACAGGTCACCCAAGTAAGGAACTATATGGATCCCTTGAAGCCTGCAAAAATCAATCACAGGAGCAAGGGATTTGATGAATGGGTCTATATCATAACACCAATGAGGCATTTAATCGAACGCCTCTTCGTCGACACATAAACAGAGAACTTACTAAAGCGTGAACGCTCAGAACACCGATTTCTTTCCCTGGGAAAGAAATCGGTAGCACTAACACACAAACACACACACTTTCAAACATTACAATGTGGGGGACTTTGCCACCCCTCACAGCCCCCAACATGGGGGGCTGTGACCCCCACACACACACCCCCAACTAAATATACCAACTCCGATATGCACTACAGTGGGGAAAGGGGCAAACACATGGGGAAGGCCAAGTGATTTCTTTCCCAGGGAAAGAAATCGCTGTTTTGAACATTCGCACTTTAGTGTCGATGAAGGGGCGTTTGATTAAATGCCTCTTCGCTGTTCTAATATAGACCCCTTGATGAACACCCTTGGGGGTTAGAAAGGCCAAATAGCAAAGCAGAGAGCTAAAAATGCCAAGAAGCAACAAAGAAATGCAAATACTTCCAGAAAAGAGGATGGGTGGTTATATGAAAATAAGTATCCTTAAGATCCAGAGACACCATATAGGCCCAATGGAGCGAGACAGGAAACAGAATCAGAAGAGACAGCATTAAAAAGGAAGGTAGAAAAGTATTTAGATGGGAGAGGTCTAGAAAAGTGTACAAATGCCCTCTTTTCTGGGGACTAGAAACAGTCTGGAGTAGAACCCTTTACCCACTTTAGGACATAGGCACCTCTTGAATAGTACCCTGAGACAAGAGATCATGAAGAACCTCTGGTAAAAAGGGAAGATGTTCTTGAGGAAGCTGAGGAATGCCCATAAAAGGAGGACAGGATTTCCACACCATGAAGTACCCTTGACGAATGATTGGAGGAACCCAAGAATTCTGAGTGATCTGAAGCCAAACAGGAAGAGAAACAGAAAGGCAAAGAGAAAGAGGAATGTGGCTGGGAAGAGATGGACAGTCACACAGCACCTGGTTTGTCCAGAAAGGAAGGGTTTAGAGTCTCTGAAAACTAAGTAGTCTTAGCAGGAGGAGACCATTTGCCACACTTCATACCTTTAGTAGAAGGGCGGGATTGCCTATGAACAACGACAGGCTTAGTGGGGTAGTTTCTCTGAAATTTAGGCACAGGAGAAACAAAACACATGTTTAATCTACTGTAAGACTTTGCTGTATTCCCGAATGCACTTAAACTAGAAGCAGATTCCCCAAATAAAGCTTACAATCCAGAGGAGCATCCAACAACTTAACATTAATGTCATCAATTAAAGGTTGAAGCCTAAGCCAAGGATGCCTCCTCATAACTGAATCAAAAACAGCAGCCCTGGAAGAGGCATCTGCCACATCATAACTAAATTTAATAAAATGACAAATGTCTTGAGAGGAACTCCTTAATAAGGAAAGAACAGAAGTGTTATCCTCGGAGTCTAGAAAATCAGAAATAAGTTGACAGGCCTGAGAAAGAACAGCCAACACATACCTAGACATATGGGTCTGATAATTAATAGCCCTAAAATCTAGGGTAGCAGAAGTGTAAATCCAGCCTGTCCTAACTTCTGCTCTCCTTGTCAGAAGGCAATAACTTGGGTGAAGGAAGCAACTGAGATGGCTTATCAGAGGCTACAGACACCATTGAGGGTTCAGCAGCAGGACATTTATATAAAAAAAAACGACAATCCTCAGGAACCCATAAAAGCTGTCAGGCTTCTTGGGAGCAGGGGGGAGAGAATCAAGTTCATGAGCAGCATTGGAGAAAGCATCCAGTAAAGCAAGCAAAACAGGAGGAATAGCCGCAGGTTTTGGAGATTTCAACTGCAGCAACTCATAGTACCTTAGGGATATCAGAGAGGTGAGCGCAATCTCACTTAAGAAAAACTCCATCATCCAAGAGAGTGTGTCCCCAAAGGAAATTTCCTCAAAAGGAACATCAGGACTAATAGATTCCTCCTCTTGTGACCCATAGTCCAAAGAGGAAGCAATTTGAGTAGAATAAGTTAGGGATTCGACAGCAGGATCCGACTCATCCTCAGAAGATTCCTATTCTCTAGGTCTTTTAAGAGGAGTAGAAGACTAAGGAGGAGTAGGAACTGAAACCCCATGAGGAGGCTTTAAGGATATTATGGCAGAAGATAACCCAGAAGTAAAAGCCTGCCACTCGCTTTCTGGATCCCTAGAAGCAGAAAAAACATGTTTAAATTTTTGTTTCTTTTTTAAGGGAACATTCTGAGAAGGCTCAGATACAGGGCAACAGTTGAGAACTTTTTATCCAACTAAAAACTGAGGAACTTTCCTAGGCCCCTCAGAAAAAATCAACCATCGTTCCCTCTTTAATGTCCGAGATGGATGCCTGCAAAGCCTCTTTGGATATGCTGCCAGACGGATCCTCACTGGCCTCCAACACGGTCGCAAAAGAGAAATCTGACAACACAGCCAGGCAAGTCTCTGGATTCATAATGACCTCGGAAGAAACACCTGGCAGATTGTGGACAGTGGAATATACTAGTCGTACCTTTTTCACCTTGTTCATCCTTCATGGCTGACCCTCGTGGTGGGAGATTCCTTCCATTGTATCTTTAGCGAGTAGTTTAATATGCTGATTCTCAAGATACAAGGAAAGAGAAGAAAATCTACTGTGAACTGTGTTGAATGATGAACTAAAGTCAATGAACAGCATCCTAAGATAACTGCTCTTATTCTCCAGGTGTGCCATTGTGAGATTTAGTGCAACTGAGATGGCATCTGCCGTGGATCAATTGGCACAATATGCAAACTGTAGTGGGTGGAGTACAACTGGTAGTTTTGCCAACAGGTATTTTTTGAACAGTCTTTCAAAAGTTTTTATGACAGTTGATGTAAGGGTTACTGGTCTGTAATCATTCAGGCTTGAGGGAGCTGTTTTCTTCAACAGTGCTATTATGTTTGTATTTTTGAAGCATTTGGGTAGTTTTGCTTGGACAAAGGAAATATTAAAAATATCATCATGTACAGTGCTTAGTTGTTCAGCACAGTCCTTTAACACCTTTCACAGGATGCTGTCTGATCCAGCAGCCTTTCTGGGGTTCACCTATCACAAGGTTTTCCTCACCTCACCTGTGGTTAGACTGAGCACTTCATCGTCTGGACTTGTTGGAAGTTTCACTGCCTTTGAGCAGTTCTTCTCCTTGAATCTGCTGTAGAAGATGTTTAGTCTATCCAGGAATTCTGTGCTGTCCCCACATTTAGCTGATAGTGGTTTGTATTCTGTAATGGCTTTTATGCCCTGACACATGTTCCTGGAGTCCCTTGTATCAGTGAAGTGGCTCTGGACCTTTCTTCCATACTCCCTCTTTGCTTCCTTTATCCCTTTCTTCAGATTTGCCCTGGCCACCCTGTGAGCTTCCTTGTCATGCATTTGAATGCCTCATTTTACTCCCTCACAGGCTCATATACTTTGCTTGTGAGCCAAGGTTTCTGATTGGCTATTATTATATTTGTGTTAGTCATCACATCATCTACGCAAATATATGCCATCACTGTTTCTGCATATTCATCCAAGTTAATTTGTTGATCAGTTGTTGCAGCCTCCCTGAACATGCTCCAGTTAGTGTTATCAAAACAGTCTTGGATTGTTTTGATTGCTCCATTTGGCCACACCATCACATGGTTCACAGTGTTTTTTTTCTCTCACTAGTGCACGTTGGTATGCTGGTTCTAGGATAATGGTATGTGTTCAGAGCTGCCCAAGTGTAGTGGTTGAACAGCTTTATATGCCATCTTTATGTTGATGTAGACTTTGTCCAAGGTGTTATTACCCCTTGTTGTAAAACCCATATATTGATAGTAGTGTGGTAGTACTAATTTCAGATCTGCCTGGTTGAAATCTCCTGCAATGTGTGCAAAATCTGGGTTTTTATTCTGCAGCTCACATATTGAGTTATGCATTATGTTTAGTACTACTTTAGTATTTGCACTCGGTGGAATGTATGCCACTATGATGCTGACATCACTGAATTCTCTGGGAAGATAAAAAGGTCTGCATCTTATTGCCAAGAACTCTATATTTTCAGAGCAGTGGCTGAGGGAAATCTCACCATTACTGCACCAGCTGTTGTTTACATATGTGCAAACTCCTCCTCCTCTTGATTTCCCACTGAGTTCATGATCACTGTCTGCTCAAAACAGTGCAAGCCCTTCTAGTTGCACTGCATTGTCATTGATGTTACTATGCAACACGTTTCTGTAAAATGAATACAGAAGTATTTCTCACCTTGCTTTGTGATGCCATTTCCAGCCTTATGTAATCCATCTTGTATGATATATATGATATTATGGTATGTTAGAAATGGATACATATCTAATTCCTCTCTCATCCCTCCTGTACTGCCAGCCCTGGAGAATGTGTTGAATGTGGCCTCTACTCATCCTGAATCCCATCCATCACTCCCTAAAAGAGCAGATAAGCTGTATAAGGTGCCTCAGGATAATACATTTCTTAGAGCAAACCCAGCTGACATTTTAAATGTGTCTCATACTGGCAACATACTGGTGCTCAAAACCATCCCTTCAACTGGTGAAAAGGATGGTAAAATGTTGGACCATACAGGTAAGAGAATGTTTTCATCTTTCACTTTAGTCTTCAAATTCTGAATTACCCAGCATAAATGTGGAAGTTTATGCTATGGCATATTGACAATATGAGGGAACTGGCTTCTACTCCTTTCTTTCTGCAGAAGAAAGCTATTTTTTGAACCAAACTGTTTCTGTCCTTTCTCAAGTATCTAAACATGATTTAAAGGGTCTGTATGACTGTGCAAATACTTTGCTAGGGCCAATGTGATTAAGGCAGTGTTGAGAAGGTATACTTAGTTATGTAAGAAAATGTTTGCTGATGAGGTAAAGTCTGAAATATTGGATTCACCCTTAGATAAGGAGGTATTGATTGGCTCTTCTACTACCCAGGTTCTCAAATAATATAATGAAAGAGGGCAATTAATTCCTGGAGTTTCTACGA
Organism: Protopterus annectens; assembly: GCF_019279795.1. Classification (NCBI taxonomy): domain Eukaryota; kingdom Metazoa; phylum Chordata; order Ceratodontiformes; family Protopteridae; genus Protopterus; species Protopterus annectens. The sequence goes on from NC_056744.1 coordinate 1,477,230,625, forward strand.
TATTTCAAGTATCCAAATACAGATCTTATAGGCTTTGTTCTTACACACACAAAAAAGCCACATTAAAAAAACAGTCTTTTTTTGGCAAACAAAATACAAAAAAAAAAAAAAAAACAGATGACCAGAGGGAAAGAATTGTAAAACAAAACAAGTGTTTTTTTTCAGAAAAAGGGCTGGACAATAGTGCAGAATGACTATGCCAGCATTACATACCCTTTTCCCTCTCCTCCGGTCAACATCTCTACATATCTGTCACAAAAAACTGCCCCTCAAAATTCTCCTTTGGCAAAAGATTGTTTTGTAATTGTGAATGTTAAAAGCAGTGCCTGAGGATTACAGATGACACTGGATACAAAAACCTTCCTTAGCATGGCTACCAGTCCATCCATCAAACTAAACAGAATTTCTTCCTCATGTTCTGCAGCTTTTACACATCCAGGAAGTCATAGAACCAGTACCCTTAAGGCAAAGCAGCAGAGGCATCTGTTCCAGAATGTTTCTGATACCAAAGAAGGGGGCATCTTGGAGACCAGTACTAGATATTTTATTTCAAAAGCTGTATATGAAAGTTTCAAAGTTCAGAATTTTAACCCAGCAGAACCTGTTACCTCACAACCCTCATGAGTTACTTGGTAACTCTGGACCTAAAAAATGTTTACTACCATATTCTCATAGCCATAGGCTTCAGGAAATTTCTAAGGTTCTCTGTTTCTGGGTTAAATTATCAGTTCTCCGTATTATGCTTTGGTTTAGCTACAGCTCCAAGGATATTCACAAAATGTCTAGCACCAGCAATAGCTTATTACAGACTGAATAGCATTCACACCTTTGCTTATTTAAATGACTTACTTATCTTTGCCAGGCCTTTACCCAGATGTTAAGAATCATCAGCATGGGTTGTCTTTTTTGACAAATCTAGGCTTCCAGGTAAATATTGAAAAATCCCTCTTGACTCTGTTTAATGGAGTTGTATGTCTGGGTTGCCTTATAGATTCTTCTCTTCAAAAGACATTTTTTGACACAAGACAAGGTGGACTTTCAGACTTCTGCAAGGGAATTTCCTGGGATCTTTGGGTTTATTGCTACTATGTTTCTCATGATACAATTTGGCAGATTACACATGGACCCAGCACTTGCACTCTCTTGACTAACAAATTCCAGTTTTCAGCTTTATAAAAAAGGAACTGCATTGGTGAAGACAATAAATACAGTTCCCTTTTAGAAAAAAAGGAACTGCTTTAGTGGAGGCAACAAATTCAGCTGAACCAAGGGCTCCCTTCTACCAAGGTTTAGAAGCAGCTGTGAATTATTTATCCATGTTTCGAGTTATAAGGATTGTTATGTAAGGTATTGGGGTTTAGAGAGAGTTTGGGCACAATATATTAGGGTTGAGTCATCAGCCTATTAAACTGGGGTAGTATGTTTTGATCATTGAAGAATATGATAAAAAGTATGGGGCCTAGTATGGATTCTTGTGGAACAGTTATACTTACTGGTAAGAAGGTGGAGAAATAATTTTTCTGTTTTACTGCTTGCGCTCTTCTTGAAAGGTAGCTATGGAACTATTGCAGTGAAAAGTCAGAGAACCGTAAGGATGAGAAATTATTTAGGATTTTCTGGGGTAGACAGTATCAAATACTTTTAATAAGTATAGGAAGATGGTAGAGACTAGGTTTCCAGCATGTCTTTGGGTGTTGACAGTATTAACAACATTCAGTAAAGCAGTAGTAGTGCTGTAATGATTACGTCAGCCATGTTGAGTTGAAGAAAGAAGCTAGACATGTATTAGATTATTGAGAAGTTGTGTATGGACACCGTTTTCTAATATTTTTGATAGGGGAGATACAATGACAATTGATTTACAGTCTGAAAGACCTGTATTCGGTCTCCTCTTGTGCATTAGAATAATGAAAACTTTTTCCATATAAAGGGAACTTGATTTTCAAGATATGAATTGATTTCTCAGAATTGAGACTGGATATGCAATAACCTCAGCTGTTATTTGAAGTTATTAACCAGGTAGCTTGTCAGGGGCAGTTGTAGTAAGCATTAATTTTTCTGAGGGATTTTTGATGGTATCTGTGGGAATTGGTTGGTAGGAGAAATGCTTAAGAAAGTTATTTGAATGAGTAGGGGCACCAAGAGCTTAATTAATCACCGTGATGTCTGTATAAAGTGGGTATTCCATTGGATGGCTGTGTTATCATGTTGTTTATTTGTGTTTGGTTGTGGCTGTGTAGCTTGACTGAGACCGAAAACACTTCTGGATTCTTAGTGTTTTGATTGGCTGAGTAACAGGTTTGCCTATCCTTGGTGATAAATTGGTTTTGTAGCTGTCTATATGCTAGTAAAGTAGGAGCCATCTTATTTTTTTTCTCCAGACCTTCTAGGCTTTGTCACTTTATTTCGTGAGTTGTTTGGTTGCTAAGAATAACCATGGGGCAGGTTTGGCTTTGACTTCTTTTGTTCTGAGGGAAACTAGTGTGTTTAGAATACCTGAGGGGATTTTATTGAACTCAGGGACAGCATCATCTATGGAGAGAGTTTTTAGTGACTCGTGGTTAAGGAGGTGTAGTGTATGAATAAAAACATCTTCATGAAAAGTAGTAAGTTATATTATCAAACTGCAAGAATGTGTTTTAGGGATGTTGCTTTGATACATTATGGTGTAGGTGTGAAAGTGACCACTTAACCTGTCTGACAAAGTTCCATGGGATGATATTTTATCTGCAGAGGATGATAGCATCTTATTAATTGTTGACTGGCTGTGGTTGTTTTCCAACCAGGATTTAGTAACAATGAGTAAGTCAGGATAATGACCAGCAAGGAAGACACTCACTTTATCCAATTGTTCCTTATGCTGTTGGCATTAAGGAGTCCACAGGAGAGATTTGTGGGTTTCTAGGGGTATGGAGATTTGCGTAGTATTTCTATGAATTGTATAAGTAATTAGCTGAGTGGTAGGCATTGTCAGCTTGTGTTTTATAATCAAGTGGAGGTTGGAACAAGATGGTGAATGTTAGGATGATGTAAAATGTGAATATGGTTGAGTGGGTGTATTTGTTGTTTATTAAGGAGGTGGGAGGAGTGAGGAGTGTTGTTACAGTTGTTTGTTTGGCAGCATTTGCTGTTAATTTTAAAGTAAAAGTTAAAAATGATGTGTAGGGAGGAAGAATATTTTAGAAATGTTATAAGGTCTCTGTGAGCTATGGAGTAATGGTAAATGCTTAATTGTATGTTTCTTTAAAGGGAGAGGGTCAAAGATGCAGCTTTCAGAACACTTTTTTATTTTTTGTCAGCAATGCATACTTTACGTATTATACTGGGGTCCTGTGTCACTGAATCTGCTCTTTTTTTGCTTCTTTTTTGTGCAATTACATTGCTTTTGCTTCTGGAACATCCTTCTCTCAGTCAGGCCAGATTAGACCACCCACAGTGTAATGTCATCAGGCAAACCCCTTCTCCATCCTCCCTTCTTTAATAATAATATTGCTTGACCTTTCCCAAACTTATTTTCATTCCCTAGGGAAAATAGATGCAATTTGATTTTGGTTCCGATCTAGTCACTCTCTAAAGCTTGTTTGTGGAATTGATTTGCTTTGTTCCTCTTTGTGTGTGTGTGTGTGTGTGTGTGTGTGTGTGTGTGTGTGTGTGTGTGTGTGCGTGTGTGTGTGTGTGTGTGTGTGTGTGTGTGTGTGTGTGTGTGTGTGTGTAGATAGATCTCAAAAGCTGTGGCTGTGTGTTAAAGCCATATTTTTAAAATGATAAAAAAGAAACAGATTGCAGCACTGCCTGCAGTGTCAGTTCTGTAACACAAACTGCTTTTATCGTAACTTAAACAATAGCGGTACTGTATGAAATACATGTGTAAGTCATTTGTTCAAGAATCAGTAATAGAGTGATGGTGAAAACATCCCAAACCAGGATCAGTTATTTATAGGTTTATAGGTCCACAGGTTGGTACTAAGCTATCGGCCCTAGGGCCTATACAAGCCTAGCCAAACAATTTCCTGGATATTTCTTCCCACAATATTTACTTCCCTGGACCCCTGTCTAGCAGGGCGACTGACGTGATCCCTGGGTTAAATTTCCTATCTCCCATCCAGTCATCAAGGTTCCTCTTGAAGAGGGCCAAGGAGGTGCTCTGCTTGACATGTATGGGCAGTCTATTCCAGAGTATGGGGATTCTCGGGGTCAGGAACCTACCCCTCCGGCATGTTTTGTTCATTGTGATGACAAGGTTTAGATCCCTGGAGCTTGTGGCTCTGAGGGATTGGGATTTCTTTAAGTGGAGCATGTCCAACAGCTCAGGGTTTGACATAGCCTTGTATGTTAAGCAGAGATCGCCTCTGAGTAGATGATATGTCACAGAGTATAGCTGGAGTTTTTTTAGATGGTCAGCATAGGGCATCTGCTTTAGGCCTGTGATTCTTTTAGTGAGGTATTTCTGCAGCCTTTCCAGCTGTTTCAGATGTCTTGTGAGGTACATACCAAATGGGGTGTTGTACTCTATAATGGGTCTAATGAAGGATGAGTACAGTGGGAAAATGACCTCCTTTTTTCTGGATGAAAAGCCCTTAGTGGTGAGGTGTGCCACATAGAAGGATTTCCTGGCTATTGTGCCATTGTGGTTATCGAAGGTGAGACCACTGTCCACCTGTGTCCCTAAGTTTCTCATCACACTTTTGGTGTTTAGTGTACTGCCACCTATGTGGTAATTCATGAGTACATGTTTTTCCCAAAGGGGATAACTATACATTTCTTGGCATTAAGCTTGCGCCCATGGCTCTAGCACCAAGCATCTGTTTCTGTAAGGCCCTTTTGTAGAATATCCACATCATTTGGGGATTCAATAATGGCTCCCAGTTTGCAGTCATCTGTGAACGTTGTTAGCCAGAGTCCCTTAGTGTTGGCCTGTACTTCAGAGAAGTAGATACCAAACAAGAGTGGTCCCAGGACTAAACCCTGAGGTACTCCACTTGTCATTAGTCTGGAGCTGGATTTGGAGTCGAATACTTTTACAGTCTGGGTTCTGTCAGTAAGCCAGTTGGCAACCCATTGAGTGACATAGGGATTTATGCCCAGCTTAGTAAGTTTATCTATGATTCCAGAGTGGGGGATGATGTCGAAGGCCTTAGCTCTGGAGACTGATTTTAAGAAGTCAATCAGGTTCAGGAGACAAGATCGGCCCTTCACAAACCCAAACTGGGTGGGGTCCAGTGTTTGAAGGTTGCCAATGTCTTTGTTTATAAGTTCCATGATAATGCATTCCATGCCTTTGCAGATCAGGCTCATCAGACTGATGGGACAGTAGTTACTGGGATCCAAGATGGATCCCCCCCTTGTGGAGTGGGATAACTGTAGCTGTGCGCCACTCAGTGGGCATGAAGCCTGAGGTGAGGTTATGATTAAACATGACACTTAGGTGAGGTGCCAGTTCATTTTGTAGTTCCTGTAGTACACAGCCCAGGATGCCATCTGGTCCCATGGATGATGTATTCTTAGCTTTGGAGAGTGCGGTTTCTACCTGTGTGGCTGTGAATACTAGAATTTTTCAATCTTTTGGTATTGAGATGGGCCCTTTAGGGTGTGAGAGGTGAGTGAAGTTGGCACTAAATCGATCTGCCAGGATATTTGCAATATCCTTGGGATCAGTATATTTAATGCCATTCTGTTGTAGCTCAGAGCAGACATAACTATAGAAAGCCTTGTGGTTGTCTTTGGAATCTTTGGCAATTTTATTTTCGTAACTAGCTTTGGAGGATATTACGGGGGATCTCAGCTTCTTTCTGAGGCTGGTAAGGGAGTTTTTTGCATCCAGGGATTTTCCTCTTTCCTGCACCAGTTTCTTCCTTCTGTTGTATAGTTTGCTTATGGCAGGGGACCACCAGATTGGCTTCCTTTTTTGGAGGAGAGAGTCTTGGTTCTAATTGGGATGGCATGTTTCATGCATGAGTGGATGTGCTCATACAGTGCCTTAGTGTAGGATTCAGCAGTCGAACTTTCAGCTCCTGTCTGCATGGGTGCCATGAAGTTTGTCACTTCTGACTTAAGTAGCATGAAGTTGGCTTTGGAGAAGTTTTTTTACAGAGGTTTCCTTACTGGGGGTGGGGGTGGGATGTGGATGTCAAAGGTGATTTGCTTATGGTCAGACCTGACCAATAAGGGGATGACCAATGGTGTGGAGCATCTATCTCCCATGTTGGTAATGACCAGGTCTAGGATATTGGAGGCCCTGGTGGGACAATGGATTAGTTGTTCCAGGGCGTTAGAATTTATGAATTCCAAGAACCATTGGGAAAAGGTGTTGGTACCTGAGTAGTATTCCCAGTTAATGGCAGGGTAGTTGAAATCACCCAGTATTAGGGTGTTTGGTTGTATTTTAATATTTTCCAGTATGTTTAGAAAGGTGTAGTGAGAATCTTTGGGCATGGTGGGGGATCTGTAGCAAGCTACAGTTTGGATTGCAGTCTTACCTTGTGTTAGTTGCACCTGGAGAATTTCTGATGCATTCTGTTGGGCAACTAGCCTGGAGGTGTGAATATCCTTGGTGAATATGGACACTCCTCCACCTTTAGTGTTTCGGTCTTGGTTTGGTGGCCGAAAAGTGTGGTAAGAATTGTAGCCTGGTATTCCAGGGGGTGTTCTCTGGAGTCTTGAACCAAGTCTCAGTTACTGCACAGATATTGATGTGCTCCATTTTTAGGAGTGCCTCAAGAGAGTGCATTTTGAGGTTTAGACTTCTAGCATTGAGTAGCATTACCTTCAGATTTTCATGCTTGTATCTGTTACAGTGATGGTTTTGTCCTTTGAACCTTGCCTAAAGAGGCACTGTAAGGGTGGCAAGAGCTAGAGCTTTAGCCAGTAACCTGAATCCCAGGGGTAACAGGTGCAGACCATCTCTGGCAAAGCATAGTGGTTTGTCGATCATGTCGTCCCAGGCAGACAGATACTGGTTCCCCTATGAATGACACCAGAAGCTTAGCCAATTGTTGAAGTCAATCATTTTGTCCTTATACTGTGGTATCATTCTGGGTGAAGGCAGGATGCTACTCAGGGCTAGCGTCATACCTGCCTGGGCCACATGATCTGAGAGCTCTTCCATGTCTCTTTTCATGTAGTTCAGGGAGGTACATCCTCTTGACAGTCTAGCACAATCTTGGCTGGAGAGAGCTTTGCTTCCAGTTTGGCTATGTAAGTGCATCTCTCACAGGTTGTAGTGTTGGGTGGTAGGAGGAGAGGGTTGTCAGTGTACATGAGACAGTTGCTGCATTGCCCCAGTATGCCCAGATTCACCAGGTGGACAGGAGAAATAACCAGAAGCCGACCCTTGGACATGCTGGTTTAGGTGCTTTTTTTGTAAAGTACAAGAGCTGTTTTCCCTTACCTTTGCAAGGTACTTTGCAATTATAGGCAGTTTAGTGCCTACTATTAATTTTTCCTTATTAACAAGGAGAGTTGAGTGCTTCTATCAGTTTAAGGCTTCCTAGTGCTTTCTAGCAGGTTCTAGAGCAAGTGCTAGTCACAGGGGTTCAGATTTTAGTGCTACTACTAAGAAACCAGCTAGTTCTAAGGGGAAATTTGAAGAGCAGAGTTTCTGGCACCTGGAATCGTTTAACCATAGCCCCGTGTTGCTGCATGATGCGAAAAATGTGCAAACACACATGTTTTTAAGCCAGAAAGTTAAAAGGGATAGAAATCAGCCCAAAATGGCTAATAAAATTACAATTTCAGAGCTAGAAACCACTCCTCTAGTGTTAGATAGGCAGTACAATGCTCACCACTTTCACTGGTAAGCAGTAGGACTTCCCTCTACCACAGCAAGGTCTGGATAGCTCTGAACACAGAAAATAAAGTCCTGAAACCAGCAAAGCCTGGGATCTGGACTATACTAGCTAGGAAAGGCGGGAAATGAGCAAACGAGATAGTATTTTTTTTTGTTAAAACAGGCTAAACTATGCAATAATACAGTAAATAAACACATAAAAGGCTAACGCACTTGAGTGTGTAGCCCTAAACAGTAAATGCAATTAAAACTCTACAAAATTGGCAATTTAATACTTTTTGAATGATGCAAGGCAAGTGCACAACTGAGTCTACATATACAGAAAAGTCTGTATATACAGAAAAGCAGCTAAAATGCACTAAAACAATTCAGATGCAGTGCAACCTAGAGCACTTGAGTTGTAGCAATATTAAGGCAAATACAGTTTTAATAAATGCACTAAAATATATTCTGTTTTTCCAAAATGTTTGAGAAGCACAGTCAGAACACAAGGAGATTCAGGCAATTATTTTTGTAAGAAAGGGAGAAAGGAAGAACAGAAGGAAAGACACTAAGTGGGTTGGCCTTCTCAGATGTTCTAGACTGGGAGGAGTGCCCCAGGTTAAATTTACAGTAGGGACGGGCAACTGCAAAGCTACCAAGTATAACAGCAAGACACCAACAGGGAGGGAGGCTGGGAAACAATATTAAAGCTAGTAGCCTACACTCTTTTAGACAGTAAACACTACAGAAATGTTTATCACAGCAGTGAGCCACAAAATGAAAGTTTTTAAACAGATAAAGGAGCACAGTGAAGTACAGCAAAACTAGCTATACAGCTTTACAAACAGTGTGACAGTAAAAAACTTATTTCTCAGGCACTGTAAGGCAGACAATTTTAGTTTAAACTTGCAGATTAGTTAATAGCAATAAAATGCAGTAAAAAGTATGCACCAGGCAGTAAAAAGTGCTATACATAAATTTCTAGAAGCAATAACCAGTATAAATAAGCCAAAAAACAGGATACTTATTGTTATATATCTCAGATCAGAGTTGTAGTCAAGGCCCCTCCACCACTCGGCTCAGTGTGTATAGACAGAAATCCTCTCAAAGTTAGGGCTTAAACACCAGAAGATACAAACTTAGACAACTTTTTGAAAAAAAGCTCAAAAGAACGAATGAGTGTTTACTCCAAGCCCTAGACCACCCAATCCCCACTAGCCAGCAGCCAATCAACACAATCCTGCCACGAAGGTAAAGAAAGGCTTCTGCTAATTCAAGATGGCCTGGTCATGTGCTCAAAATAATCACTGCAAAAACAAACAGGCCCAAAGACAGCAAATCTGAAATAGGACAATACTAAAGCTAGTAGCCTACACTATTATTTTGAATACTTACTGACAAATGAGGCTTTAGATAATCTTGTACTTTCTGAAGAAGTACAAAATACTTCTGTATAGCATTATCGACTGACTATAATCCTCTTTGCTGTTGCAGGAAAACAACAATTTTGCTAGGGGCTCAACAAAATATAAGTCAATACCAGGGATATACTTCAGAATCAGGGATAGTGGAGAGGGGTACAGGCGTTCCCGATTGCAGTGACATACCTTTGCAGGAAACGAATAAATCTCTGATGACGAACCTGGAAAAATTGTTGCAAACTGTCTAACTGCAATGGGGGTCAGATTCCAAGTGTGTAATAGAAAATAATAGTCAAGCTTGCTTGGAGTTCTGTTGACATTTGAGACATTTTTACGGATATCTTGTATGTTCTTCTTTCGGTTACTCTTGGTATATTTTTCATGTATAATTGAAGGAAGTGGGCTGAATTATTTCAACATCTTTTGTCTTTTTATTTATTTATTTGTTTGTATGTTGCAAAGTGCAGCACTAAAACATCTTCATAAATGAATGCCGATACTGCATTTGTGGTAATGGCTGAAACGCCAACACGGCTAGTGCTTTTACTGTAAAACTGCTTCTTAGATTATTAACAAGCAGCTTTACACAGTTTTAGACAAATTTATTTATTTAGTTATTTTTAGTAGAAAAAAATATGTTTTTCTTTACAGGGCACTCAGCTACTCCTCAGAAGAATGCCTCGATATCAGGGACATTTTTTAATTATTATTCTAATTAAGGGAGCAACACGTTTTGCATAAGCATGCATGTCATGAACAATAATGTGCGTCACTGCTGATTCACTTTTATCCTCACTAATTTTAAATCACAACTTTTACAAGAGAAGGGGGCAATACAACTTCAGTACTGTAATGTTCTCTATTGCTTGCCTCACTAAAGTCTCTCAACTTCTTTGCTCAAGAATAAGGGGGAAGCCTGATGGTGGAAATACTCAAAATTCAAAATAGTATTCCAGTTCTCTTCAAAAGTTGAACAACAGTCTTTCCCTCAGTGTGCCTGGTCTGAAGAAGAAGGAAACTTTAATGTATGGCATGGTTGACTGATTGTAATCCTTAGTCTCTCAACTGTCTTGATTTTTGCCTCATATCTTCGGTCTGTTCTACATAAAATCTGTGGTTTTCTGGCAAATCAGTAAGGATTGAAGTTACAAAATAATGGCATACATTTGTGTTTCAGACTTCATATCATTCAGAAAATGTAAGCTAATACAAATCATGTTACTCTAGCAACTTTCTAAGAGCAATATTTAAAATATGTCCCTATTTTAGGTGTTTGTTCTGTTTTGTCTGTCCACTGCATTTTAATTATCTGCTGTAGGACATACAAAATAACTGGCTCTGTCATGGCACAAAAGGCAAGGCACAGATCTCCCCTCCAGATTCTGAAATATACTGAAGAAGAGGGTCTTTAAGTCTGTGATCTATTTGATTAGAAACCTCTGTTTGTTTTTCCTAGCTGTTTGATATGTGTAGTGAAATCAGAGGCAGATACAGCACTAGTCGACCTAGGCAGTCACGTATGGCCTGCTGGCTGGCTGAGGGCATGCTAGCCAGGGGGCTGCCACATTTACTTTTTTAATAATAAATATATATATATATATATATATATATATATATATATGTGTGTGTGTGTGTGTGTGTGTGTTCCTTAAAGGTATTCTTTAGGAATGCTGTCTGTGCATCCCTATATGAGTCAACACACACACACACACACACACACACACACACACACACACACACACACACACACACACACACACACACACACACCTGTTGCATGTTTGCTTTATTTCCATGTTCCACACATGGAATTTAAGTACAATATATTCTTGCTGATTGCTTCTTCTTTTCTAAGTGCAGAATTTAAGACAAGATGTCTGTTTTCCTGCTGCTGCCTAGAAGGGCAAACACACTTGCTGCCTGCTTCTGCAAAATTAAGCACAGATGCAAGGGATGTGTATAAAATGTCCTAATTAGGGAGGACAGGTTAGTTAATTTGCTCAGGTTCAAACCATGTACCTTAGTCTTTCATTTTTATTTTATTTTTTATTTTAAATTTGTTTACTGGGTTAGTCCAACTGGAGACAAGGTGACCATTTTCAGTGGAGGTCTGGGGAGAAAAGCTCCAATTACACAGTAAAAAATAAAAAAATAATAAAAATAAAAAAAAACATATATAGGGGTTACAGGGGAGAAGAGACTGAATCCTTTACACCAATTACCAAATACCAAAGTACAAAAAACTATCTGTGTATGTGTATGTATATATATATATATATATATATATATATATATATATATGTGTGTGTGTGTGTGTGTGTGTGTGTGTGTGTGTGTGTGTGTGTGTGTGTGTGTGTGTGTGTATGTTTCATAGTTTCATAGTAGTTTCATAGTAGTGTACTAGGCTATCTGCCCGGGGGCATTTATAAGCCTAGCCAACAGTGATGTGGCTTTACACCACCCCATACTATATAGTTGCGCCTCTCTAGTAGTGACACATGTGGGACCCCATTATTTAGTAAACTATACCTCTGTCTAGTAGTGACACTGAGGTGATTCCCGGGGTAAACTTGCGATCTCCCATCCATGCATCGAGATTTTTCTTGAACAGTGCCAATGAAGGGCTCTGTCTCACATGAACAGGGATTTTGTTCCAGAGTATGGGTAACCTCTGTGTTATGAATCTATCCCTCCAGCATGTCCTATTCAAATTTGTGCAGAGGTTGAAATCTTTAGCTCGTGTGGTTCTGGTGGATTTGGATTTTTTGAGATGGAGCATGTCCATCATTTCCTGGTTGGACATGGCCCTGTATGTTAGGCACAAATCACCTCTGAGCAGGCGGTATGCTACTGAATAGAGCTGGAGTTTCTTTAATCTAGCTGGATAAGGCACATGTTTGAGACCTATGATCCTCTTGGTGAGGTACTTCTGGGGTCTCTCCAGTTGCTGCATGTGCCGGGTGAGATACATCCCAAATGGAGCATTATATTCAATCATGGGCCTGACAAGGGAGGAATATAGAGGTACAATGACCTCCTTTGATCTGGATGAGAATCCCTTCATGATGAGATGGGCAAGGTAGAATGTCTTTCTGACCACTTTGGCAACATGGTTGTCAAAGGAGAGGTCACTGTCGACTTGAGTCCCCAGGTCTCTGATTACTTCTTCCGTATTAAGTGGGTTATTGTCTACGTGATAATTTGTGGGTACTTTGTTTTTCCCAAAGGGGATGACTATACATTTTTTGGCATTAAGTTTGAGGCCATGATTGCGGCACCAGTTGTCCGTTTCAGTGAGACCTTTCTGAAGGATGTGTGTGTCAGCGGGTGAATCAACTATGGCACCCAGTTTGCAGTCATCTGCAAACTTTGTCAGCCATAATCCTTCCATATTTGCTTTCACATCTGAGAAGTAAATGCCGAATAGGAGTGGACCCAAGACTGAGCCCTGTGGGACACCACTTGTGACTGGTTTTGAGTCTGACATGGCTCCAGCAATTTTAACCTTATGGGTTCTGTTTTTCAGCCAGTTTGCTACCCATCTTGTGGCATATGGATTTACATTTAGGCTGCTGAGCTTGTCAATGATGCCAGAGTGTGGTATCGTGTCAAAGGCCTTAGCCAAGTCCAAGTAGGCAGTGTGGACAGCCTTGCCCTCATCGATGGCACTAGTGACTGTCTCGAAGAAGTCAACCAGGTTTAAGAGGCAGGATCTGCCTTTTACAAATCCGAACTGTGTGGGATCAAGGGTCTGCAGATCCCCAATGTCGCCATTTATGAGTTCCATGATGATTCTTTCCATAGCCTTACAGACCAGGCTGGTCAAACTTATGGGGCGGTAGTTACCAGGGTCAGTAGAATTTCCCCCTTTGTGGAGTGGGACCACTGTTGCTGTGCGCCAGTGTTCAGGTACATATCCTGTAGTGAGGCTAAGATTGAATAGAGTTCTTAGGGGCGGGTTTAGTTCATCTTGAAGTTCACGTAACACGCAACCGGGGATACCATCGGGTCCCATAGATGCTGTGTTTTTTGCCTTGTTGAGTGCTGATTTCACCTGTATGTCTGTGATGACAGGTAGGTTACATTCAGCAGGGATAATTACTTCATCTTTAGGTGGTGAGGGAGGGAGAAATTTGCACTGAACCTATCTGCCAGAATGTTGGCAATGTCAGTAGGGTCAGTGAATTTTTTGTCATTGTGTACTAGCTCAGAGCATATCTGAGAATTTCCTCCCAAGGTTCTGACATAATTGAAGAAGGCCTTGTGATTGTCTTTGGTATCCTTGGCAATCTTTTTCTCAAAGTTTGCTTTAGATGTTTTATGAGAGAACGTAGTTTTTACTTGTGCTGATCAGGGAAGCCTTTCCCTTGTGGGATTTGGCTTTGTCCTGCAGTAGCTTCCTTCTTTTGTTGTACAGTTTGTTTATAGCCGGGGTCCACCAAACCAGGCGTTTTCCCTTGGTGGAGAGGGTCTTGGTTTTAGTTGGGATTGCTTGATCCATGCATTCTTGGAGATGTCCGTAGAAGGCTTTTGTGAAGGATTCAGCATTTTGGGATGTGGTTTCCATAAACCCAGTAGGCTTAAAGGATATCATTTCTGACTTGAGGAGCACAAAGTCAGCTTTTGAAAAGTTTTTCACTGTAGTCTTTTGTTCGGGGGGGGGGGGTGGGATATGTACATCCAACGTGATCAGTTTATGATCAGATCTTACTAGTGAGGAGTTTATATCCGGTGCGGAGCATTTGGACCCCATGTTTGTGATAATCAGGTCAAGTATATTATCTCTCCTCGTAGGAGAAGTGACCAGTTGCTCCATAGCATTTGAGTTTATGAATTCCAGGAATCTTTGGGCTAGGGTGTTAGGGCTAGAATAGTGGGCCCAGTCTATGTTGGGGTAGTTGAAGTCACCCAATATGATGGTGTTTGGTGTGACATTCATATCCTCCAGTGTTTTCAGGAATGCTTGATGGGATTCCTGGGATTGGGAGGGAGTTCTATAACATGCGACCAGTTGTATGGCAGTTTTGCCTATGGTGAGTAAAACTTGTATGGTTTCTGATGCTTCATGGGTAGCCACCAATCGAGAGGTGTAGGTGTCCTTTATGAAAATGGACACTCCCCCTCCCTTTGTGGTTCGGCCTGGAACTTGAGGTCGAAACGCATGATATGAGGTATAGCCTGGTAGCGCTGGAGTGCTCTCAGGAGCCTTGAACCAGGTTTCGGTTACTGCACAGACATCGATGTTCTCCATACTGAGAGATGCTTCGAGTGCCTGCATCTTGAGATTTAGACTTCTGGCGTTGAGCAGCATTACCCTTAATTTTTTTCCATTTTTGTTTTTTATGGAGGTTGATTTGTCCTTTGAGCATTGCCTAAAAAAGGCACTATGGGGGTGGCAAGAGCCTTGGCCAGTATCCGGAAGCCCAGTGGTGACAGGTGCAAGCCATCCCTTGCGAAGCAACGTGGCTTGTCCAGCATATCATCCCAGGCTGACAGACATTGGATCCCCCTAGAATGACACCAGTGATTAAGCCAATTGTTAAAACTGATCATTTTGTCTTTGTACTGTGCGCACGCATGTGCACGTTTCAGTGCATTTTCAAAGAATTGTGAACTTTAGTACATTTTCAAAGAATTGTAAGCTTCAAGTGAAGGGAAGTTTACTGCTGCTTATGCTAAGTCTGTTTGCAATTTACAATTGTTTTGTTTATCAAATGGTCATCACTATTGTGCCATTGAAATTAAAAGCAGTGTTAGTAGCACAACATGTAGCATACTTGCTTTTGATGTAGACGGCTGTGGCTTATATTCCCACAGCATGTAGATGGATTGCTGATATTGTATTTTACTTTGTGGGGAGGGGGATGCTGCAGTCTTTTTTTTTTTAAATAAATTTTATTAAAATCATTTCTTAAGAATACAATAATTAATAGAAAAATACATCGATGTCCACAATACTATAAATAAATGATATACTATAATATATACTATAATAAATAAAGTTAAAAAAGTGAATAAAATAGGAGTAATACTTTTAAATTATTAATTATCTAATAAATCAATTATATTCAACCATTGAGTATATGCTGCTGTATTCTTAGAAGGTCTTGACTTAATTGTCATCAATTCTAACTTGGATACCTCCAAGATCTTTAAAGTTTTGAAAGGATGGAATTTTTGATTATTTCCAGTTTCTAGTAATTTCCTTCCTGGCTATGGACAGAACAGACCAAAGAAGTAAATAGTTACTAGTTTTAACACAAATTGAGAATGGGGAATTAAATAAGATTAATGATTTTGTTAGAAGAAAGTTATCAGTAAATATTGCTTGCAAGAAATTATCAATATCTTCCCAGAATTTTTTCAAGTGCACGCAATCATAAAAAATGTGTGACCACTCAACATTCTGAATCTTCAGGCATCTCCAACAAATAATATTTTCTTTATACATCTTCTTTATATTATATGGGGTAATGAAAGATCTATTTATGAATCTCCAGGTAAAGATTCTCCATCTAAGTGATGATGTAGTTTTACCTGCTGATTGAAGTATATTCAATTTATCATTATCTGAAGGATTATTATTATTATTAATATCAGTGAAGTATTTCCAATAATTATCAAGAAATGTATCTAGATCTAATTTGATGGTTTTATATATATTTGAAAGACTCATTTTAATTAAATTATTTTGTTGAGTGATAACAATAAAGTATTGAATGAGTTTGGGAATTAAGTTTTTAACTGAGGAAGGTGTCAAATCAAATTTATTTGTAATATAGTTTCTAGCTTCTTGTAAATCAAGCCATAAAGATGAATCAATGTTATTCTCCACCAATAAAGTATCAATATATTTTAACTCATTATTTTTTAACATTTGATGCAAATAAATCAAATGTTTTTGTTCAAATAATGACATTTTATGAAAATGTGTAGAGAAAATAACCCCTGGTGTGTATGCAATACGGAAAATAAGGAATAACCAACATTCATATGATTAAAATCTAAACAATGAAAATGTTAAAGGATTTTAAAATAATATTAATATAGTTTGATATAAAGTATTGGGTAGGGCAGAGCATAAAATATTCTTTTAATTTCCGCATGAATGTGTTATTTACTAGATTTAACTTAAAGAGATCATTATTATTATTTAAGTTTTGTGATGAAGAAAGAATAAAATCTTTCCATTTTGCTGAGTAATTACTATCATTAAGGTACAAAATAGTTTCAATAACTGAGGAAATTGAATATATTTCTAAATTTAGAAATGCGATACCTCCAATATTCCAGCTATACATATGATACATTAAGGATATCCTGGGTTTAATTGGAAACCAAAGAAATTTTTTAATCATTATGTTAAATTTCCTAATTATTGTATAAGGCGGAGGAATAGAAATAGATTGAACTATATATAAATTTTTGGAAGAAGAATCATTTTTATGATTGATAGTTTTTCTTCTATTGAGAATTTTATTTTAGACCATTTTTGTATTAATTTAAATATTTATTTTAAACTATTTTCAAAATTCAGCTTTTGTATTTCTTTTATATTATTGGCAATCATTATACCTAAATATTTTATAAACTAGGACTGAGGTATATATTTTTCATATTTATTTTGAATGTTATATTTTTTGGGCCAGTTATTAAGATTTGTGTTTTGTCTTGATTAAATTTAAGACCTGAATTATTTTGAAAGTGATCCATATCATTAAATAATTCTTGAATTGTTGGGTTCTTACCACCCAAAGTAATCAGAATGTCATCTGCAAACATTTGAATCTTGGAAGTTTTATTAAGACCTATATCAAAACATTTAATATTACTATTTCCTCTAATCAAGTTCGCCCAAGATTCCATAACTAAAGTAAATAAAAGAGGAGATAAAGGACAACCTTGTTTAGTCCCTTTAGTAAAAGGTATGGACTGGGATATATTAGAACCAATTTTTATATAAGCTTCAGAACACATGGAATTTAAGTACAAGATATTCTTGCTGATTGCTTCTTCTTTTCTAAGTGCAGAATTTAAGACAAGATGTCTGTTTTCCTGCTGCTGCCTAGAAGGGCAAACACACTTGCTGCCTGCTTCTGAAAAATTAAGCACAGATGCAAGGGATGTGTATAAAATGCCCTAATAAGGGAGGACAGGTTAGTTAATCTGCTCAGGTTCAAACCATGTACCTTAGTCTTTTATTTTTATTTTATTTTTTATTTTACATTTGTTTACTGGGTTACTCCAACTGGAGACAAGGTGACCATTTTCAGTGGAGGCCCATGGAGAAAAGCTCCGATTATACAGTAAAAAATAAAAAATAATAAAAATAATTTACAGGGGACAAGAGACTGAATCCTTTACACCAATTACCAAATACCAAAGTACAAAAAACTATCTGTGCATGTGTATGTGTGTATATATATATATATATATATATATATATATATATATATATATATATATATATATATATATATATATATATATATGTGTGTGTGTGTGTGTGTGCGTATGTGTGTGCGTATGTGTGTGTGTGTGTGTGTGTGCGCGCGCACGCACGTGCACGTTTCAGTGCATTTTCAAAGAATTGTGAACTTTAGTACATTTTCAAAGAATTGTAAGCCTCAAGTGAAGGGAAGTTTACTGCTGCTTATGCTAAGTCTGTTTGCAATTTGCAATTGTTTTGTTTATCAAATGGTCATCACTATTGTGCCATTGAAATTAAAAGCAGTGTTAGTAGCACAACATGTAGCATACTTGCTTTTGATGTAGATGGCTGTGGCTTATATTCCCACAGCATGTAGATGGATTGCTGATATTGTGTTTTTCTTTTTGGGGTGGGGGATGCTGCAGTCTTTTTTTTTTAAATAAATTTTATTAAAATCATTTCTTAAGAATACAATAATTAATAGAAAAATACATCGATGTCCACAATACTATAAATAAATGATATACTATAATATATACTATAATAAATAAAGTTAAAAAAGTGAATAAAATAGAAGTAATACTTTTAAATTATTAATTATCTAATAAATCAATTATATTCAACCATTGAGTATATGCTGCTGTATTCTTAGAAGTTCTTGACTTAATTGTCATCAATTCTAACTTGGATATCTCCAAGATCTTTAAAATTTTGAAAGGATGGAATTTTTGATTATTTCCAGTTTCTAGTAATTTCCTTCCTGACTATGGACAGAACAGACCAAAGAAGTGAATAGTTACTAGTTTTAACACAAATTGAGATTGGGGAATTAAATAAGATTAATGATTTTGTTAGAAGAAAGTTATCAGTAAATATTGCTTGCAAGAAATTATTAATATCTTCCCAGAATTTTTTCAAGTGCACGCAATCATAAAAAATGTGTGACCACTCAACATTCTGAATCTTCAGGCATCTCCAACAAAGAATATTTTCTTTATACATCTTCTTTATATTATACGGGGTAATGAAAGATCTATTTATGAATCTCCAGGTAAAGATTCTCCATCTAAGTGATGATGTAGTTTTACCTGCTGATTGAAGTATATTCAATTTATCATTATCTGAAGGATTATTATTATTAATATCAGTGAAGTATTTCCAATAATTATCAAGAAATGTATCTAGATCTAATTTGATGGTTTTATATATATTTGAAAGACTCATTTTAATTAAATTATTTTGTTGAGTGATAACAATAAAGTATTGAATGAGTTTGGGAATTAAGTTTTTAACTGAAGAAGGTATCAAATCAAATTTATTTGTAATATAGTTTCTAGCTTCTTGTAAATCAAGCCATAAAGATGAATCAATGTTATTCTCCACCAATAAAGTATCAATATATTTTAACTCATTATTTTTTAACATTTGATGCCAATAAATCAAATGTTTTTGTTCAAATAATGACATTTTATGAAAATGTGTAGAGAAAATAACCCCTTGTGTGTATGCAATACGGAAAATAAGGAATAGCCAACATTCATATGATTGAAATCTAAAAAATGAAAATGTTAAAGGATTTTAAAATAATATTACTATAGTTTGATATAAAGTATTGGGTAGGGCAGAGCATAAAATATTCTTTTAATTTCCGCATGAATGTGTTATTTACTAGATTTAACTTAAAGAGATCATTATTATTATTTAAGTTTTTTGATGAAGAAAGAATAAAATCTTTCCATTTTGCTGAGTAATTACTATCATTAAGGTACAAAATAGTTTCAATAACTGAGGAAATTGAATATATTTCTAAATTTAGAAATGCGATACCTCCAATATTCCAGCTATACATATGATACGTTAAGGATATCCTGGGTTTAATTGGAAACCAAAGAAATGTTTTAATCATTATGTTAAATTTCCTAATTATTGTATAAGGCGGAGGAATAGAAATAGATTGAACTATATATAAATTTTTGGAAGAAGAATCATTTTTATGATTGATAGTTTTTCTTCTGTTGAGAATTTTATTTTAGACCATTTTTGTATTAATTTAAATATTTATTTTAAACTATTTTCAAAATTCAGCTTTTGTATTTTTTTTTATATTATTGGCAATCATTATACCTAAATATTTTATAAACTAGGACTGAGGTATATATTTTTCATATGTATTTTGAATGTTATATTTTTTTGGGCCAGTTATTACGATTTGTGTTTTGTCTTGATTAAATTTAAGACCTGAGTTATTTTGAAAGTGATCCATATCATTAAATAATTCTTGAATTGTTGGGTTCTTACCACCCAAAGTAATCAGAATGTCATCTGCAAACATTTGAATCTTGGAAGTTTTATTAAGACCTATATCAAAACATTTAATATTACTATTTCCTCTAATCAAGTTTACCCAAGATTCCATAACTAAAGTAAATAAAAGAGGAGATAAAGGACAACCTTGTTTAGTCCCTTTAGTAAAAGGTATGGACTGGGATATATTAGAACCAATTTTTATATAAGCTTGAGAACCCGTATATAAGTGGGTGATAAGATTAATAAAATTATTTGAAAACTTCTGTTCCTGTAGAAGAATAAACAGATAATTTCAATTAACTGAGTTAAAAGCACAGTTTATGTCTAAACTAACTATAGTTAGGTTATTTTTTTAAGTTTTTAGTTGATTCAATTAATGTTATTATTCTCTTAATGTTATCAAAAGTTGTTCTATTTATTTTAAAACCTGTCTGGTCCTCATCTACTAAATTAGAAAGAACATTTTTAAGACTCTTTGCATAAATAGACAAAAACATTTTATAGTCTGTGTTTAATAAAGATATAGGTCTGTATGAGTTACATTTTGTAGGGTCTTTTTCGGGCTTAAAGATAGTATAAATGAATGTATATTTCCAGGATGGAGGGGACAAATTATTATTTTGCATATTATTAAAAAATTACAGTAATAATGTTAGAGCTTCATTAGATAAAATTTTGTAAATTTCTGTGATAATACCGTCATTACCAGGTGCTTTATTTTGTTTGAGTGAATTAATTTGTTCTTGAATGTCTTTTAATGTAATATGTCTATCCAATAGTTTGATTTGTTCGTCTGTTAGTTTTTTTGTGTTCTTATTAATAAATTCTTGAATTTCATTCTTTGGATTTATTAGTGTAAAAGATCGGTTAAGCTTAAGAAAAAATTCTCTAAATTCATTCAATATGTTATGTAAATCTGATATCTTTCTTTTCTTTTGGGATGAATATATTTCTTTAATATGGTTACATTTACTTAATCTTTTCATTTTATTGGCTAAGATGTTCAAAGATCTGGGATTTATTGAAAAATTAATACATTTAAAATTTTCAAGACTAATCATAATTTTATGGTTTAAGATTTCAATATATTTCTTATTTAAGGTCTTTATCTCTTCTAATTTTTATTTGTCTAATTGACTTTTTTGATAATTCAAGATCCAAAATATCAAGCTTGGTTTGTATTTCCTTTAAATCTTTTTCACATAAACATAGTTGTTTGTACCAGTCGATTATTCTGCTAGACAAGTATGCATTCATTGCATCCTAGACAAATATTTCAGATGTGTTACTATTGGTGTTAAATTCTAAAAAACTATGACCTTCTATTAATATGAAGGGATTAAAATATTTTAATTTATTAATATATGCTGGTATTCATTAGAATGTATATAAATATGAATTTTAAAGGTTATAGAGTTATGATCTGAGATGAGACAAGTAATAACTTTCACATTACTTAAAGAGTCAAACTATTCGAAACAAAACTCTGTCTATTCTTGAGAACTTGTTTTGTCTATGTGAAAAGAATGTATAAACTAAGGATTTTGGATCGGCATAGTTGTCTGTGTCTTTCAATAAAAAGGAATTTGAACATTTTTTTTGAAAGTTTTGCTGAACTCTAAACTTTTCTATTGCCTTTTGAGGTAGTGTCTGAACTATCAAAAATACTATTAAAATCACCAGCTCATATAATATTGCCATTAGAAAATTGAACAATATGGTCTATAAGTTGTAGAGCTGAGCTTTGTCCAAAGCCAGGAATCCAGTACATGTTAATTAGAGTGAAGATTAAGTTATTAAACTCTATGACAGCTGAAGCTACCATACCTTTATTATCTTTGTATGATTCTATAATTTAGGTTGTGGTAATTTATTATTCCAAAGTATTGCAACACCTTTTTTTTTTTTTTTTTGTAAATGTTCAAAACTAATGAGTTTTGAAAAAGATTTAGATTCTATCTTGGAAACATCACCCTCTAATAAATGAGTTTCTTGCAGAAAAATTAATTGTGATTTATTTAACTGGAGATATTTATTTAAATATCTTCTCTTGTTGGGATTATTCAAACCATTTATGTTAAGAGAAATACAATGTAAAAAATGTCATGTCTTAAGAGTATTGAGGGGTAATACATACTGATTATAGCTTTCAATAAACTTAGAACTAAAGGGAGTTACTAATAAAATGTTGGGAATACAGCAATATATACAATGTAAAACATAAGTAAAAAAATCTAAAACTGAGGTTATATGAATATATGTATAACTTTCTACTATACTTGTTTTAGCGAACATCAAATAGCATACTAACAAAAAATAATAACACATTTTTTATAACAATAAATCCTTCAGAAACCCACCTGGAGTTATAAACTCCTAATCTGAGTGACATAAATCACCCAAGTTAACAAACCAACTAGCAGCAGGTTTCTATCAAGCTCCACCTAAGTATGAACTATTTCATAATTAAAAACATGGCATGTGAAAAATATTGTCGGTAATAAGTAAAATGAGAAGTCATCATATAATCTATATTAAATTAGCTATTTGACAAGATAACCAAAACTGAATTGCAACAAAGATTAATTTTTTAGAAGGCTACATAAGAATAACATTATAAATTAGCTATAATATAAGAAAGTGAAATTATAAAGGCCATTTCAATGACTTCACTATAGAGTTGTGATTTACTAAGATAATAAGTCTATATTGTTGAAGGGGGACACAACAACCAGCTCAGTGTAAAAATACTTCACACTACAGAAGAAGAATTATATCAAGGTTGCTAGCAATTAACTAAAAATGTAACTTGTATAACTAAATAATTCTAGTTTTACTTTTAATTTTTAAAGTTATTATACTATAACCAGGAAATATACCAAAGTAATCTTTAATAATATATATTGTAACTTTACAAAGGAGGGGCAGCCACGGTGGTGCAGCAGTTAGAGTTGCCGCTTCACAGCAAGAGGTTCTTTGGTTCGATTCTTGGCTGGGGTGCCTTCTGTGCAGAGTCTGCATGTCCTCCCTGTGGTCGTGTGGGTTTCCTCCGGGTGCTCCAGTTTCCTCCCACATCCCAAAGACATGCACTAGGTGGATTGATTGGCCCTAGGTGTGAGTGTGTGCATGTGTGTGCCTTCTGTGGAAGGTTGGGTGCCGGACTGGCAACTCGACATCGTAAACCTTCACTGCCAATCATGAGTGAACAGATGATCAACTGTGGCGACCCCTAACCAGGAAAAGCCGAAAGAAGAAGATAACTTTACAAAGGATAAAACCTATAAGGGTAAACCAAAAATCTATTTAAAAAGAGAATGTGCCTATACTATAATTATAGAAAGAATAAAATACTTCCTAATATGCAAGTATTCAATAAAAGCTATATCCATCTGAAATATAAAATATGAATAAACTGAACTGCTCATATATGATACATAAAGATTAAAATAAAATTAGGTAAAGCAGCATTTTAGTAAAGCTCTATATAGATATGCATACATTGTGTCTAGCCATTTTTGCTACCACTAATCTTTACATGTCTAATAAACAAAAAACAAGACTACTAATAACAAAACATAATATAAACTCAGCTATTAGGAATGTATAAGGTAGTACTGTTACTTAGCACCTTGTAATAAAACTATATCAAGGCTGCATTAGGCAAATAGAAATTTGTTATTGCATAAGATATTTAGATCTTTCTTTCCATATCACCACTAGGAGAGAAAAAAAGCTTCTCAACATAGTAGGAAAATCCCAGACAACAGTTATAAAACAAGTATGCAATCATTGAATGAATGAGAAATTTTCAATATATCTACACTTATATACAAATATAAGTATATATATATATATATATATATATATATATATATATGTGTGTACACATATATATATGGGTGCCCTTCATTTGATCAAAATGTCAAATGTTCGACACCCATATGGCCGACACCATATGACCGAACATTTGAAATGCTGACAAATGATAGCAGAGATCCAGCTACAGTGTGGAACTGGGAGAATCCCCTTTCCTGCACTGTAGTGTGAGATCAGAGTGAAAATATTTAAGTAGCGGGGGTGTGGTAGGTGCAGGGGGCTTGCCCAACACTGTTTTTAGTAGTTTGTACTACTATTTCAGGTTGTAGGAATTTCAATCTGTCGGCCATATGGTTGTTGGCATTTTGATATGTCAGCAGTCTGAAGTAGATCCATATATATATATATATATATATATATATATATATATATATATATAAAAATATATATATAAAGATACAGAAAAAAATTAGATGTCATTTGTGGCACTAGTTATTAAAATAGCAATACCTATAAATAGAATAAGTGTAACAGTTTATCAGTAACTATTAGTTCTATGTTATAGCCACTAAAATATTTAAGCATGGGTTGAATTTTCAACAAACAAGTGGTTTCTAACTACAGTATTATTATTTTAGAACATATATATCTATTTAACCATAAAATGGTCTTTGTTATAGTTATTTTTACAGAAAAATCTATCCTTCTCTGCCCAGCGAGTATATAAGTATAACTGATACTTTCCACTCTAAAGTCAGATCTAGATTACAGGAATCCAAGTCCTTAAAAGGGATTTTGCAATGTTTTTACTTTTCATAATATAACAAGAAGTATGATCAAGTTGCTGTGCAGACCAGAGAAACACAGATTCTTCCTTTTAAAAACATCCGCCGAGATGGAGATGATGTCATACGGCTCATTGAAGGAGTTCAGTGTGCGGGTATTCTTGTTTCCAAGCCGTAAGAAGTCTGATCACTCTCAAACGTTTCAGCGGGAAACTACAAGCAATTCAGGGAACAACAGGGTATATTTTACATCTTGAGAAGCCCTTGGGACACATCGTCAACTCCTCAATGCCTCAACAAACAGCACAGCAAACAGCGGCAGAAATGAAAAGAAAAAGAAAAAAAAAAGATTTCATGGATCTACCGTGCTCTTAAATCCAGCATAAACCCAAAGCCACCAACAAATACGGCTCCAAAAAACAGGAAATATGACCACAAAAGAAATACCAAATAAAGCTATTAATCATCAAATAACCACCAAAAGCCAATATAAAAATAAAGAAATAAAAATACATTTTCTATAGCACCATTAAAATAGTTATTCAACAGTCCCATACGAGAATAAGGAACAAACCAAGTATAGCAATAAATCAAACTAAAGCATAAAAACAACATAGCCATAAAATGTTACTGGCAACTACTCAAATATATGTACCACAATATAAACCATATAAAGGGGAAATAGAAAATTGTGATTGTTAAACTTATTTATGTGTATTGGGTTAACAAAATACAAGAGAAAAGACTACAACTAGAATTCCTATCATAAAATCACAGTAATGTGCAGCTACGTAGTATCAATGTACAAGGACAAATTAAACTAATGCAGTTAATGTATTTAAAGGAATATACAAGAAAGAGACTATAAATAGATTATTTTTCTCTTTAATATAACAGAATGTATTTTAGTGTAAGTTACTATGTAATATATTCTATGAATTTTTTAGAAATTACTATAATAATGAGAACTATATAATTATTAAAGTTATAAGATAAAATCATATACTAATGGCAATAATAAAAATCTAATAAACTATTCAGGACAAAAAATACCAACCAGAAACACAACATAATACAGAATATATCAACACTCACCTGTTGATCCGTTTTCATTTTCCCAGACTACTGGGTCATAAGAAAAAAACGCATGTAAGGAAAAAAACAGTAAAAACCTTGATGTAGGAAAAAAAGTTATTTTTTATGTTTCTTTTTGTGGTCTACTGTTTTCCAGGTTTCATTTTCAGCAATTCTTTTAAGACTGGAACTAGCCCAGTCCATTTCACCTATTTTTTCCAGTATTTTGTTAGATTTAATGCATTTGATAGCTGCATCTAGTTCCTCAAAGATCCTCGGAGCATCCTGAAGAAAGATTTTCAGCCTTGTAGGGAAAAGCAGGTGAGACTTTGTGTTTTTTTACATTCTTTAAGTAATGGTAAGAATTGTTTCCTTTTAGTTATGACAGAAGTAGAAAAGTCATTATCAAAACAAATGATGTTATCTTTGTATTTTATTGATGACTTAGACCATGCTGTCTTCAAAACTATTTCTTTATCATGAATAGATAGAAATTTAGCTATGACAGATTTTGTGAAGTTACTTCTGGTAAATTTGGACGTAGAAAGGGACCTGTGAGCTTTTTCTATGCCAAAAGAAAGTGCTTCAGGATGCTGTAAAATAGCAGGTAGCCATGAAGTTAAAAACCTCCAAATTATTTTATTCTAAATTGTCTGGTAGTCCAAAGATCCTGATGTTATTTCTTCGAGATCTATTCTCAAGATCATATAGTTTAGTTTGAAGCAGGGTATTTTGCTTCAGTAAGAATTCTAGATTATGTTCATTTTGTTGTATTCTGCTATCCATGTCATTTAAAGATGTTTCAATACCTGTAATTTGTTTCTTCTGCTGTTTGAGGTCTTGATGTAAATCTGCTGAGATGTACTTTCTTTAAAAACATCAGTTTTCCTATCCATTCTGTCAATTTTTGTGGATAGTTCCTGGATAGTAGTTAAAAGAGTTTGACATTCTTTTTTTTATTATTGTTGAGTCCTGATGAGATGATTTTGTGAAGCTCATGTTGAATCCAGATAGCAAAAACTTGTCTCTTATTTTTTGACAGGAAAAATTAAAAAAACTAAAAAAAATGATATTAGCTTACTCGACTATTAAAGGAAACCAAATATATATATAAAAAGTTAATTTTAAAATAGTTTTAAATAAAAATTCCTGTCATAAAATGAATGATAAGGCAAAGCTGAAAGAAAGTGCTGCTACTCAAGGCTCATGCTTGGCCATTCCCCCGATGCTGCAGTCTTGAATCTGTCTTCCTTTGTATGAGATGCCAAATAACTATGAACCTGTAGTTGGTTTGCCTTATATTCCCTTTTGCAATATTACCATCTTACTATGTTTTTTAATGTAACATAGGCAATTTATTCCTCAAGGACAGCAGGCACTAAATTTGTAGATGAAACACTAAAATATAAAATTGTTTGCTAGCAGAAACCTAACTTCTTCATTTGTTACATATCTCTTTAATGTGGAATTATTTAGAAAACTTTTACTTTTAAAGAGATTGTGCATATTGACTGATATTGTTAGATTGTAATGATAGAAACTTGAGTGACCTTTTATGGTTGAAATGTTCTGTACTTGACAGTTTTGTCATTATTGATTCATAAATTTTGTTTTGTTGCTTACTAGAAAAATGTTCAGAAATAAAAATTGAAAACACAATCTAACAAGTGGTGCTATATTATACAAGAAATATAATTTGATGCAATCAGGAAAATGAATCAAAGCAAAGAACACATGCATGCATGGTCCTAAAATGTGGGAAAGGGATCTATGGTTTGAAAACAGCCCAAAGGTAAACTTTATCTGGTACTGGCCTGATGCATTTTTTTTGAATGTGGGTTGAAATGCCATTTCAATTAATGTAAGTTTCAAGGGCAGAGAAGTTTACTGTTAATGCTAAGTCTGTTGTCATTGTGAGACTGTATTGTTTTGTTTATCAAATGTATATCTGTGTTTGCGCTATAAAATTTGAAATAGAAGTTTTAAGTTAAATCCAAGTATCTGTAATCATTGTAGAAGTAAAGCAGAAAATAGTATGCACAATGAAAGGTTTGAACAGTGTATATGGTAACTGGGGAGAAATAGCCAAGTAATGGGACACTGGAATGGTTGCAAGGGGTCGGGGGTTGCTGTATGAGGGCCCCGATCCATTACCTTGCCTAAGGCCCCATTTGAACATGATCCAACTCTGAGTGAAGTACTTCTGAAAGGAAGTATTATACTCAATAGTTGAACTAATCAATGATGAATCTACAGAAACCCTGACATCTCTAGATCTGGATAATATTCCCCTGGAAACTAACACTAAGTAGGATTTTCTGACTACTGTTGTCACATGACAACTGGAAGATAAGGAAGTTTCAGCCCATAATCCAAGCTCCCAAACATTATTTTTATTTTGAAGTTGAGTGTTTATGCTGTATGCTAGAGGAGTGGATTAACTACAATTTTTGACAATATTGCACTTTTTTTACATTTAATTTGAGCCCATTTTCATTGCACCAGTTAGTTATTTATGTGTGTGTAAGTTCTTGTGGATGGGTTAGAGTATCAGAGGGGGGACTTGACAATAACTCCTAGTTTGCTGTAATCTGCAGATTCAGTTACCCAGAAGTGTTGGTTTCCTGTCTGGAGATCAGAAATGTAATTCTGAAAAGAAGAGGTCCCAGCACTGATCACTGATTACTTTTTTTTTTTTTGCTTTTTGATGCAGCACCTGCCACTTGAACTGCATGGGTTCTGTATTTTAGCCATTTTGCTATCCATCTTAGAACATAGGGATTTATTTTTAAGGTGTTAAGCTTGCTTACAATGGGGTATGGTGTCAAACACCTTGACCAAGTAAACAGCATCACCACTGTCTACAGCCTGTGTTACCATATCAAAGTTAACTAAATTCATTATGCAGGATCTTCTCTTAACAAAGACAAACTATTTAAGTCACGTTCAATGAGATTTTTGATATCATTGTGTACAAGTTCTATTATAATACAGTCCATGCTTTGTGGATGAGACTCATTAAGCAAATGAGTCTATAACGCTCAAGGTTGATAATAGAGACTCCCTTGTAGAGTGGCATCATAACTGTAGTGTGTCAAACTTCAGGGTCAAAACCTGTAGCTAAACTTAGGTGAAACAGTTTGAGACATGTCTTTGGCAGGGCTTGCTAATTACTGTTTATTTAGCAACCATGTATACTCTCAGGCCCCATGGAAGAAAAACATTTAGACATTGAAAGCACGTTCAGCTCAAGTTCCTCTGTGATAAAAGGTGGTTTAGTGTATTCGGGGATATGTGGACTTTGGAAAGAGATCTCTGAGGAAAAAGTAGAACTGGAGGTTTGCTATTATATTTACAATGTCTATTGTGTTTGAATAGGTGATAATGTTTTCAATAAGTTCAGAGCAATGTTGGGCATTATTCCTTGTTTTCCTGACATACCTGAAGAATTTATAACTATCCTTATTTTCAAATGCTATCCTGTGTTCATGGGCTGTTTTAGTAAACCTAATAGTATTTTTTCAAGTTTTAATGTCATATTTCTGTAAATGTCATTAACATGAGGCAGTTTTGATCTGCTATATAATTTAAGGATTTTTTTTTTCTTTTATTGTAAAGTTTATGTTGCAGGACCACCAGCATGGTTTGTTTTTGAATTGATGATTATATTTTGTTTTGATTGGAAATGTCATCTCTATATCTTTTCAAAATGGGCATAGAACTCCTTTATGAAGATACCTGTCCTTCTTTGGAGCCGATGTTGCTGTGAGATTTCTTAGTGGGAAGTAAATGGGGCATGGGTAGGCCTAACTTGTAAAACATTCAGATGACAGAACATCTTCTGCAGCTCAATTCTCACCTCAAGGAAATCCAATGACTTGTATGGCTGTTACTATGTGGGGGATGAAGGACTCAGTGGAGTGTCTGGGGGCTTGATGGCCAAGTGTTGGGAGCTGTGTTCTATACATCCAGCTCAAGTCTAGACTTCTGGTGGTTATTTGACTATCTTGCAGGCAAGTCAAGTAAAGATTATTAATTTGTAGATGTTAGGATTAGTAGTGGAGACACCTTTGTGGAGGAGAATTATCAATGGTCTATATGTCTGGCTTGAAGCCATTTGAGAGGCTAAGGACTAACAGATTTAAGAGAAGTCCTGAAAAACAGTGTTTAATACTTGGCAGGGATACACCCTGCTATTGTTGGAACTTGTGTTTTTACCTCAGAGAGCTGGGAGCTGAACACAGGAGAGTTAGAAATATGATTTAATAGCCCACCATGTAAGCAAAGACAACACACTATTTCTTCTGTCAGTATTTATAGAAAGATATTTTCAAAGTGCTCAAGCTAATGCATTTAGTTTTCCTACATATGTTGTAAACATGAATCTGATAAATCTAAATTTCAAGTTTTTGCCTGAACATTGGCAAGTAACACAAAGACTTCAGGTAGGAAGTAATGCAAAATAGCAATGTACTCTGTGGAGAATTTAATTTGGTATTTTATATCGCACCACCAGACCACTAAGATCCAGCAACAAAAATCACTTGCAGATCACTAAAGCCAATAACTCTGCTGGTGAAGCACTATTCTCTTGCACCATAGCCAAATTATGGAACTCCCTCCCACCCACAATTACCTCCGTACCATCATGCACCCACTTCAAAACTTTACTAAAAGCGCACCTAAAAACATGCTGGCTATGCCCTTGCAACTCCCACTCTAATATTACCCTCCCCATCCAACCACTACCTTTCTTTCCACTCCACTAGCTACTTTGATTATAGCAAGCTCAGATGCTCATAAGCCAGTACTTATTATACAGCAGGAACTTCTTCTTGTAACATTTCTTAATGTCTGTTATGTACTTCACAGATAAAGATTCTAGTTGTCTACTGATGTACTATGTTTTTCATCTGTAAATATGTTGTAAGTAATTGCTATGTAAATTGTTAATCGCTATGTAATCCAATGTAACTACTGTCTGTTTATTTTAACTGTGGAGCTTTTCTCCCTGGGCCTCCACTGAAAATGGACCTACGTCCAGTAAGACACTCCCGGTCAACAAATATAAATAAATAAATAAATACATACATACATATTATATAAACTGGGAACACTGAATAAAACTCTACATTTGGCAACTTTAACCAACTTTAAACTTGTAATATTTCTGCATATCTTTTGCATATCTTTTGCATGTCTGTTACAGGCTCATAAACATGGCATTTAAAATTGCATACACAGCTTTTCTTTCTAATATTTTCTGCAAATTAAAATCTCATAGATTCACAGGTGTATATTAGGCTAATGACAACCAAGGTATTTATAAGCCTAGTCTTACAAGCCATCCCAAATATGTCCCTATGTATCAGGTCTATATCAGTTAATTGAATGCTTAATTGAGCGAATCGCTGAATGAAGCAAATGATTGTTTAAGTGCATTTTTTCCCAGGGAAAGGATGTAGTTGGATATCATCAGTAATCCCCACTGTAGTGCAGTCTTGGAGATGGTATATTTAGTTATAAAGGGGGCAGAGCTTCCCACTTTGCAGAGTTTTAAATTTTGGTTTATTTGCTATGATCAGTGGGTGACAACTGTTTTCTTTTCCCTAGGAAAGTTTCCACTTAAGCAATCATTTGCTTAATTGAACTTTAGCTTAAGTCAGTTCAACAAATATTGATTTGCTCAATAAGTGGTCGATTAAATGATATAGACCCTATGTATCATGGGTGTTTATTAGGAGGAGATATGTTAGCTAGCAAGTTTCTAAACGTTATGTGGGGTTTATCCTAGTTTGGGCATAGTTACTGTCTGCCTCCATCTATGAGAGACATGTGGGCCAGATCCAGGGTAAATTTCTAATTTCCCATCCATTGGTCAAGGTTACACTTAAATAGGGTTAGGGATGGACTCTGCTTCACATAGATGGGGAGCCTGTTCCATGGTGTGGGAATCCTTTGAGACACATACCTATCTCACCAACATGTCATATTTATGTCACAAGCAAAATTTCAGTCTTTAGATCTAGTGGTTCTGACACTGTTTGTTTTGGAGATGTACAAAAGATCCATCAGTCCTGGATCCAATGATGCCTTGTATACCAGGGGCATAGATTACCTCTCAGTAACCTGTAGGTGACAGAGTTTAGAGATAGGATTTAAGGTGATCAGTATATGACAATGTGTTTATACCCTGGATACTCAAGGTAAGGGACCTTTGTGGGTATTACAACTGTTGCATATGACTGGTCAGAGACATGTCAAAGGGGGCATTATACTCAATGATGGGTCTGATAAGGGCTGAATAAAGTAGCACTATGACTTCCTTGGACCTGAATGCCATGCCCTTATTTATAAGTTTGGCAACATAGAATGATTTTCTTAATACCTTGGCCACATCTTGGTTGAAGGCCATATTACTATCTATGTATATTCCAAAATCCCTGATTACTGGAACAACTCTTAGGGGTATCTTATCAATGGAGTAATTAGGCTGGGTGGCTGTTTTTCCAAAAGGAACTATAATACATTTGTTGGCCTTGAGTTATAATTTCTGACTTTGGCACCAGTCATTTGACTGTGTTAGATCCTCTAGTAAGATGTTTGCATCATGGGAAGAATCAATGATAGTTCCCAATTTGTTTTCATCTGCAAACTTGGACAACCAGAGGCCTTTGACATTAGCCTTTTCCAGTGAGAAGTAGATGCCAAATGAGAGTAGTCACAGCATAGAGCCCTGAGGTATCCTACCAGTGGCCAGTCTCTTAGTGGATGTGGTCTCACCAGTTCTGACTTCCTGGGTCCTGTTTGTGACCTGGCTGGCGATCCAGCAAATTATGTAGGGGTTTAGGCTCAATTTGGTGAGTTTGTCAACTATACATGAGTTGGGTATTGTATCAAATACCTTAGCCAGGCCCAGTTAGACATTATGCACAATTTTCCCCTCATCCATTGCCTTGGTGACCTTCTCAAAGAGTCTTCCAGGTTTGGTAGGTATGACCTTCACTTAACAATGCCAGACTGGGTTGAGTACAGTCAGTGTTTGTAGGTTGTGGGTCCCTATCACATAATCGAAAGGACACATTGTTGAACATGATATTGTCAAACCCATATCATCAACAGTTCAGTCCACTGAATAAAACTGAACACAAAGACAGCATCCACACACACCACAAAAATGACTTTTGAAAGGGGCAAGCCCCCTGCAGCCCCCACAACCCCTGCTAATTATATATACCAACTCCAAGATTGTACTACAGTGGAGAAAAGGACAAATTTCCTGATCCCTACTGTAACACAAACTCAGTCAGAAAGGTTTGATGAACTGAATTGTCAGTGATATGGGTTTGACCATATCTTGTTTGACAGTGTGCCCATCCGATTATTTGATAGGGATCCATAGGTTTCCTTTGTCTTTTATGAAGTGAGATAACTATTTCAGTTCTCAATTCTCATGATACAAAACCTATGTTGAAGTTATAGTTGAAAAGTGGCTTAAGTGTTCCTGATAGGTCATGTTTCAAGCTATTTTGGAGGCAACATGATATACTGTCGAGGCCCATTGATGCTGTGTTTTTGGCTTTAGTGGGTGTTGGCAAGACTTGCTCCCTGCTAATAGTTATAGGGTCACGCTAGTAGGTATTTTATGGGGGAGTGGGGGGTGACGTATGAGCTGAATTAGTCAGCCAGCAGGTTTACTATGTCACTCTGTTCAATGAAGGTGGCATCACTGACCACCAATGTAGTATGCTGTTGTGTGCTGCCTTTGAGGTTGCAGATATAGTTGTGGAAGGCCTCGTAGCTGCCTTTAGCCTGTGATGCTATCTTGTCCTCATAATTGGCCTTGTTGGACTTAATTAATCCTCTTAGTTTCCTGTTTAGTTTAATTAGAGGACTTTTATCATTATGGGAGTTGTACTTTCTGATTTTAGCCAAGATTTGTTTCCCTTTTGTTATATACACTATTATGGTTAGGATTCCACCAGTGTGGTTTGTTGTCAGAGTTTGTTTTGGGCTTAGTAGGAATAGCAGCCTCTACACAGACAATTACAAGGTTGTATAGGGTCTCTATGAACAATTCTGGATAGGTTGCTATGAACTTGGGGTTAGGAGGAATGTAGAATTTTGACCAGCTGTCACTTAATAGAATGCAATTTGCAAGTGTTACAGGGTTTGCTGGGATTACCGAGTTGATTTTTATTCTAAAGGAGACAGCTTTGTGGTCCTTCTTCATCAGTGAAGATGTGACACTGGGGGGTATGTAGCACTCTCCCTTATTGATAAGTACCATATACAGTACATATGAACCTCTGGTGGATGTGCATATTATCTGGTCAAGGTTATCTGTCTTAATAAAGTCCAGAAAGTGTTGGTGCCTATGAGTTTCAGGCAGTGTATGTTTCTCATGTCTATAGAGGGATAGTTAAAGTCTCCCATGAACAGGGTATTTTGTTTAATGGTGCATGTGTCCACTAGGTTTAGATATGATCTATGATAATCTTGGAATATAGACAGTGACCTGTATCTTGCTAGGATATGGTACAGAACTTTGTCTGTGGTGATTTGTACTTGGATAAACACCATGGCATAGTTCTGTTGAACCAACATAGAGGTGTACTTGTTGCTAATGTAGAGCAAGACTGTTCCATCTTTAGTGTCTGTCTGTGCACTTGTTGGTCTAAATGTGTGGAAGGCACTGAAGCTTTGCACTGTCAGAGTACTTTCTGTGAATCTAAACCATGTCTCAGTAATGGCACAGAGATCTATATTTTCCATAGTGAGGAGCGCTTGTAGGTTGTTTAGTTTCCTGGTAAGACTCCTAGCATTAACCAGTAACACCTTTAGGTTTCTTTGTGTTTTATTTGCTATGTTGGTAGGTTTATCAATTTGGCCTTGCCTAAAAATGGCTCTAATGGTGTGGATAAAGTCTGAGCCAATATTCAGAATCCTGGCGGAAGCAGTGTGCTTTAACCATATCCTCCCATGCTGACAAATATTAAATTTCCCTGGAAAGACACTATCATTTAAGCCAACTATTGTAGTCAATTATCTTTTGTTTGTACTGTGGTACCATTCTTGGTAAAGGCAGAATGCTGCTCAATACAATTCACATACTTGCCTGAGGCATATATTCAGAGGAATCCTGGTTCCAGATAAGCAATTAACTGTTAACTTCTCCTTGTTCAGTCTGATGAATGGGGGATCTGTGTGTCATACAGTGGAATCCCCTATGACAAGAGTTCTGGGCAGTGTATTTGCTTGCCTTATGAGCTTTGTTCTACACAAAATCCATAGTCTCTTAAAATAATTACAGCTACAAAAGTAGTCATATATTCTACTCACCCCCCCCCCCCCCCCCGGCACAGTATGTGGTAAGAGGAACTTGACTTAATCAAAATGCATATGAATTATTCTAAGTTTGCTGCCATCATCCTTGGCTGTTTAAGAATTTCTGATTCTGGACACAATAAGTTAAACAATAATTGCCAAAAGAGGTAAAATGGCCGTACTCATAGTGATGAGGCACTAATAACAGTTTTCTGGTTTGACCCTAATTTTTACTTCACCTAATCAGAAGCTTAAATAATAGTCTGGTAAAGTATACTTATGTATTCAGTTTTAACATTGCATTTCTCACAAAGTAGTGATTTTAGACATATCCTGGGTACATCTTGCAGGGAAAATTTTTTTTTTGATTTGCTGGGATGTAGTTGGGAATGTTACTTTTTGGAGGCAGTGCATTTCCGCTACTGTCTAGAGATTTCAGCTGACTTGAGAACTCACACCTCACTCAGTTTAAGGACCAATGTGAGGTTAGAGAAATTTTTTAAAATAATTATTACTGTTACTGTTTTAGAATTAAACTCTTTTGTGGCTGGTAGTGGGATTAAAACTGTACTCTGTAGGATTTGTAAATGAGGGATTTATGAGTATGGGTCCTGTTATGATAACTGTTAGAGGTAATAGCTATGTTATACTGCTTTGGTAGTATACATGTTTTGTAGAAGTCATTTGGAGAAATAATCATCTTTGTAGAAGACATACTTGACTATATCACACAGCTGGACATTACAGGTATGTTAATTCATGTTTGGAAGATTCATACTTAGATTGTAATGAATGACTGATGTAATTTCATGTACTGAGTATAATGGATGGAGGAGCAGATACATAAGGATTATGTATTGAGTGTACTTTTTGTTGTAATGTTGTATACTTTAAGTAGTATAACACTGTAATCTTTTTTCCTTTTTAAAGATTTCTACTTTTACTGTATTTCATCTAAGGAGTTATTTTTGTATTTGTATTGAGATTTTTACTTACACTTTTGCTTATGTTTTGTACTTTTCTTGGTTGACTGTGTTAGATTGTGCTATTTCTTTCTGATATGTGATTTGCTTTAGGCTTTGCAGTTATTTGAAAGCAAGTCATTTTATATGACTTTTTTTATACAAGTAAGCATTTGTGCATTTGTACATTTATATAAATACATGCATGTGTATATGGATTTATGATGTCAGTGAAGTGTCACAACACACTGAACCTCTCATAATTGAACCAAAATGTTCGAAACAACAAAACACTGGAAGTAATTTAAAAAAAAAAAACATTTTTTTGCATGGAGGCACACCCCCCTGCACCCCGCATGCATGGTAGATGGTTCCACAATACACTATTCCTACCAATTATATATACCAACAATGCATTCACACCACAGTGGGGAAAGGACAAATTTCCGAAATCCCTATGTTACATGATCTCGCTAAGAAAAAGCCAGTACAGTTCAGTCATCTGATTTTTGATCAGCTGTACTACATTTTTCTCTTTTGGGTATAATCACTTGCTGCTAAGAGGAGAGTGTCCTGTGTAAATATGATATATATTTTTTTATTTTACATTTATTGACTGGCAAAGTCCGACTGGACACAGATCCATTTTCAGGGTTGGCCTGGGGAGAAAAACTCCAATAGCATTACATACAAGAAAATTTCAAAAAAAAGAAGGAATAGCATACAGAAAGAAATATTACTTCCATATAAACATGAGTAAGGTATAGCTTAACAATTCCTAAAGGCGACATTTAGTAAAGTCAATAGGTTAAGATTATTCAGGATTCCAACAGTAAGATCTGTATAGAATTTTTTTTTCTTTTGTATTAATGTATATCTGAGTGTTTGCCTGAATTATGAATCTTCTTCTTCTTCTTTCGGCTTTTTCCCGGTTAGGGGTTGCCACAGCGGATCACCTGTCTGCTCATGATTGGCAGTGGAGTTTTACAGTGTGGAGTTGCCAGCCCGGCGCCCAGCCTTCCACAAAAGGCACACACACCTAGGGCCAATTTAGAGTGTCCAATCCACCTACAGCATGTCTTTGGGATGTGGGAGGAAACCGGAGCACCCGGAGAAAATCCACACGACCACATGTAGACTCTGCACAGAAGGCACCCCAGCTGAGGATCGAACCAGAGAACCTCTTGCTGTGAGGCAGCAACACTAATCTCTGCACCACAGTGGCCACCCCGTTTGCCTGAATTATGAATACTTGCAATAATTTTGTTAAAGTAATAACAGCTGGTTATTAAACTTTGCAGAGAAAGGAATCAGGGGATCCTTAATAGAATCACTGAACAAGGTAATGGTAAGAATTAACCTGGGGAGTAGCATGAGCAAAGCCAACTGTTTGAAAAGTGGGTTTTCAGGAGGTTTTAAATTGAATAGTGGAGGTAGTAGAGGTTATTTGGTTAGGTCGTGAGTTCCAGATTCTGGCAATAGTGCAGGCAAAGAGAGATTTTCCAGCATCATTTTTGTATCTGATGACGTTTATGAGGTTCTTGGAACTAGATCTTAAGGTTCTAGTGGGGATGTGTGAGTTAATTATATATTGGAGTGCAGGGTTTTTTTCCAGAAGGTAGTAGAGTTTATGTGCTATTGAGAGTTGATTGAGTAGGAGTAACTGAGGTAACTCTAGCCAATTGAGCTGGTTAAGGGCAAAACAGTGGTGGAATTTGTATGAGGCTTCAGTAGCAAACTTGGCAATCTTGTTATAACAAGATTCCATTTTGTTCAGATCAG
This sequence comes from Protopterus annectens, assembly GCF_019279795.1. Classification (NCBI taxonomy): domain Eukaryota; kingdom Metazoa; phylum Chordata; order Ceratodontiformes; family Protopteridae; genus Protopterus; species Protopterus annectens. Next base: position 1,477,268,298 of record NC_056744.1, read on the forward strand.
TTTGGTGGAGATTAGTAAGGATGGGGGAGGCATAGAGAAGGATGGATAAGAGATAAGTTCTTGCAATAGTAGCTTTGGTTTGTTTTGTGATAAACTGTTTGTTCCCACAGAGGAGTCCTAGCTTTTTGTTAACTTTCTTGATTGTTTGTGCTATATGGATGTCAAATTTCAGGGTGTGTGTGTGTGTATATATATATATATATATATATATATATATATATATATATATATATATATATATATATATTATTATTATTATTATTTTTATTTTTATTTTTTCCGGTGTGCTAAGTATGTCTGTTTCAGGGTTTATAACAGTCCGTCGAAATGGCTGAATATCAAATACCAGATGTTCGAACTGCAAAATTTGAACGCTGCTAATTGTGAAGCTGCAGCCCACTGAATTCTTTCCCAGGGAAAGAATTTGGTGGGCTGTTTCTGTGGCTTCGCAGGTATCAGGACTGTGGTGGAAAGTTACGGGTCGGGTTCAGGTAAGTGTGTGATTGTGTGGATGTTAGGGTTAGGGCGTGAGTTAGGTGAGTTAGGATTAGGGTGTGGGTGAGGTGGGTGTGCGATAGTGAAAGACTTTAGGGTTAGGGTGGGATAGGTGAGTTAGGGTTAGGGCGCGCGTCAGGTGAGTGTGATAGTGACGGATCTTAGGGTTAGGGTTTGGGTTAAGACAAGTGGATAGGTAGTAGTGTATGTACAGTTTAGTGTAGGGTTAGATGTAGGATTTTGAGTGTATGTGTGTGGATTGATGTTGTTTTGGTGTGTTTGTGTTGCGTGTGTGTTTCTTGGAACAGTGATTTTTTTTCCTGGGAAAAAAATCGCTGTTTTAAGACTTCAATGTTTTTGCAGTTCGTGGTTTGAAGTTCGAACATATGGTGATTGAACTTCAGGCGTTTCGATGAACTGATATAGACATTCTGTTTCCGTATGAGTGTGTGTGTGTGTGTGTGTGTGTGTGTGTGTGTGTGTGTGTGTGTGTGTGTGTGAGGGTGTGAGGGTGTGTGCATGTATCCATCTATCCATAATCCCCTTTTTCAAATTGCTAGAGATGGGGTCAGGGTCTCACTTCAACAGTGCCAATTATCTAGAGACAATGTTTGTACATGTATATGTATGTATATATATATATATATATATATATATATATATATATTTTTGAATCAGGAATGTGAGTGTCTATCTTTAGCAGTCTGCTGATAATCTTATTATCTGCAGTCCACAGTCTAAAATTACTGATATAGTCTGGTGATCCCATTCAGCTTGTCTACAGCGGTTTTACAAGTGACGTGTCCATTACAGCAATGTTAGTCTTAGAATGTTGCTCAACAACTACCCAGTGCACCATAAAACATACACAAAAAATCTACCATGAAATCAAAAAGATTGTGATCTGCTGATCTTGCAATGGCTTGGGAGAGTGACTTACAATCAGGGACAATTTTTAAGTGCTATTCACTTAAAAAGATGCTGAAGCAAATGAGTTCATTTTTTGAACAAGAAATACAAAAGTCAAATGCATGGCATTATTAAATGATTGTGATCATTTGTGATTTATCAGGAAATCAAAACATTTTGTAAGGAGCAAAGGGAACTTTTGAGGCAAAACCAGAGACATTCTACAAAACCAAGAACTGTTCAGAGGTGTATTCCAGGTACCTATAGTGTAACATAGCAGTACTGGCTTCATAAATGAATGTCAATACTGCACTCGCAGTATAGCTGGAGCACTGAAGCACTTAAGATCTCAGTGTGTGATGATTTAACCACAGCAAGCTGCTTTTTACAGTAATAGCAAACAGCTTGCTATGGTTTCAGATGAGATGGCTTTTTGTTGTTTTTGCTGTTGCTATTTTTTTTCTTTAACTGCTTGGAGAATTTTTTTCTTAAAGTTTGAGTAGAGTGGGCATGTTTGTTGTGACAGGGTGTCTTCTCTATGGTTCATTTCTCAAAGACCCAGAATCATAGACAATTTTTACATATTACTCTAATTCACTTAAAAAGACAATGGAACAACAGGGTTTGCATAAGCATTCATTTTCTAAAAAAGAAATATGAAACTCTGATAATGAACATTATTGACTGACTGTAACCCTTGGTGATTTACCAGGAAATCATTTTTTGCAAAGGATATTAGCCTTATAAGCTAACCCGCGGTGATGGTGCTGCGGTAGCATTGTCGCCTCACAGTAAGACGCTGTCCGGTTCAATTCTCAGCTAGCGTGTCTTCTGCGTGGAGACATGCGTGAATGGGCATACCTTCATTGAAGGTTTTGCATTAGGGCTGATAACTCGGCACATAAAAATCAACTACCAATCATTAGCAGACCGGAGTTCCGGTGTGGAGACCCCTAACCAGGAAAAACCAAAAGACGCAAACAAATTAGCCTTATAAGCTCATTATCATGTCTATGAATCAAGCAGAAGAGCTGTTAGGCCTAACCATGCTGATGTTCTCCCTAGCAGCCTATGCATTAATGTTAGCAAGGGCACCACATTACATACACACACACACACATTTAGACACCTACACACATGCATGCATGCACACA
>NC_056744.1:1477273355-1477505855 GCF_019279795.1 Protopterus annectens
GACGTTGCTGGCTATAATGGATCCAGAAGTCCAAAACTCTTATACATCCATAAATGAAATAGCCCAGCTAATACTAAGGCCATAGATCTAAATCTACTCTAACCAATAAATAAAAAATGGTGGCAGGATAGATTTATAACACAGTGCTTGCCCACATCTCTGGAACAAACTAACTCTCCAAGTTAAACAGTGTGACACACTGTCTGCCTTTAAAAAGCATAACTGGTTGGGTATTCATAAATTCGCCCCCAGTATGACTGGCTTGGTCCTCCTTGGCTTAAGGGTGGGTACTGGCAAAGCTGAAATATCCTTGCAGATCAGTTGACTTGCAACTCCTATACACCTGTAACATGTAAGTAAGTCACATCCCTGTATGAAAACAGAGTTAGTGGGCCTTATATGTTTATGCCTGTTTTCCTGGTGACTCTTGGGTGACCTGCGTGGAGTTGCTGTATGTGGGAGTGGAGGAGGAGGTGTGTGTGCTGCCTTGTCAGTGCTGAAGGCTGTGATCATTTAGAGTTTGTCTAGAAGACTTTGACAAAAGGTATATGCATGGTATTTGTATAGACAGTATGTGCGGTGGTGAGTGCATTGCAAGAACATAACAGTTTTGCATGGTCACTACAAAAATATCAGTATATCAGTCAAAATACTTTACTGTACTTTTCTTTTTGCGTTTGTGTTTCAGACCATCTTGAGATGCCAGTTTCTGTAATCTTAACCCAGCTCATATGTTTAGTGGCTTTTCCTGTAGAAGTGTATCATTAAAAGGAAAGTGTTTCGTCTCATGCCAACCTCTTTCTACGACTCTCCTCTCAGGCAGCTGATATTTGTGGTTCCCTAGATTTTTACTGAAATCTTTTCGTAACTTTTCCATGTCTGTTATAGACCCATAAATGGGGCACTTAAAAATGTATACTTTACTATCCTTTTCTGCAGATATCAATCTCCACTGAAAATTTACAGTTGGTTAAAATTTGGTGCATTAACTAAGAGGTTGACTATAAAAAATAGTTACATAATTCTCAGTTTACGGTAAGAGAAGTCTGAGTTAATTGATGTGCATTGTAATTATTCTAAAATTGCTACAGTCATTCTTGGTTATATGTTAAGTGTTTTTGATGTTAGACATACTGGTTTAAACTATGGGTGCCAGCACAGGTGAAAATGGCCATATTCAACTTGATGAGGTGCTAACTGCATTTGTTTCAGGCTTGGTAGTGGTTCTCATTTCATTGAATGGGGAATTAAATTCTGAGCTTTTTACAATAGGTTCATAGGTTCATAGGTAAGTACTAGGCTATCTGCCCAAGGGCATTTATAAGCCTAGCCAGAGTGTGTTGGCTTTCGCCACCCCCTTAGACTTAGATTAGTTCCCTGTGCCTCTGACCAGCAGAGCCACTAGTTCCCTGCGCCTCTGTCCAGCAGAGCCACTGCAGTGATCCCTGGGGTAAATATTCTGTTTCCCATCCACCTGTCAAGGTTTCTTTTGAAGAGTACTAGTGAGGGGCTCTGCCTGATGTATATTGGAATCTTGTTCCAAAGCATGGGAAGTCTCTGGGTCAGGAATCTATCCATCTCTCCAGCACATCCTATTTATCGTTGTAGTAAGGTTTATATCCCTAGAGCGTGTGGCTCTCAGGGATTTGTTTTTTTTTAGGTGGAGCATATCCATCAATTCTGGGTTGGACATGGCCTTGTATGTCAAACAGAGATCACCTCTGAGTATGCTGTATGCAAGTGAGTACAGCTGGAGTTTCTTTAGTCAGGCTGCATAGGTCATCTGTTTGAGGCCAGTAATCCTCTTGGTGAGATACCTTTGTGGTATTTCCAGCTGTTGCAGGTGTCTTGTAAGGTACATCTCAAATGGGGCATTGTATTCTATAATGAGTCTAATAAGTGATAAGTAGAGAGGCACAATAACCTCCTTTGTTCTGGATGCAAACCCTTTTGAGATTAGATGGGCTACATAGAAGGATTTTCTAACCACCTTGGCAATATGATTATCAAAGGAGAGATTGCTATCTACTTGGATCCACAGATCCCTTATTACTTTTTCTGTATTTAGGGGACTACCACCTATGTGGTACTTCGGGGGTACTTTGTTTTTTCCAAAGGGGATGACTATGCACCTTTTGGCATTCAGCTTGAAGCTGTTAATTTGGCACCAGGTATCTGTCTCAGTGAGACCCTTCTGGATGGTGTCTGTATCAGCTGGAGAATCAGTTATGGCCCCTAGTTTGCAGTCGACTGAGAACTTGGTCAGCCAAAGTCCTCCTGTGCTTGCCTGCACCTCTGAGAAGTATATACCAAACAGGAGAGGTCCCAGGACTGAGCCCTGGGGGACGTCACTTGTAACCGGTTTAGAGTCGGACCTAGAGTCTGCAACTCTCACCATGTGGGTTCTGTCCATGAGCCAATTTGCAACCCTTCTTGTAAAGTAGGGGTTAATGTTTAGGTTGGTGAGTTTGTCTATAATACCAGAATGGGGAATGGTGTCAAAAGCCTTTGCGAGGTCTAGGTAGGCTGTGTGTACCTCCTTCCCTCATCTAATGCCTTGGTAACTGTCTCAAAGAAATCCACCAGGTTTAGGAGGCATGATATGCCCTTAACAAAGCCAAACTGGGGGGGGTCCAAAGTTTGGAGGTTTCCAGTGTCTCTGTTAATGAGTCCCATGATGATGTGCTCCATAGCCTTGCATACCAGACTAGTCAAGCTTATAGGGTGATAGTTCCCAGGGAGTGTTGTGGCACCACCTTTGTGGAGTGGGATAACTGTTGCTGTGCACCACTCTGTGGGTACATAGCCTGTAGAGAGGCTGAGTTTGAACAGTGTGTTTAGGTGAGGGGTTGGTTAATTTTGGAGCTCTTGTAAGACACAGCCTGGGACACCATCTGGTCACATTCAGGCTGCGTTTTTGGCTTTGGATAGGGCTGTTTTAACCTGTGTGTCAGTGATTGCCGGGGCCTTACATTCTTTTGGTATGGTTATGGGCCATTTAGGGGGTGAGAGGGGTGTGAAGTTTGCACTGAACTTGTCTGCCAAAATGTTGGCAATATCAGTCAGTTTAGTGTATTTTGTGCCATTCTGCACCAACTCAGAGCAGATCTGAGAGTTTCCACTTAGGTTCTTGACATAGCTAAAGAACACTTTGTGGTTATCTTTGGAGTCCTTGGCAATTTTTCTTTCGAAGCTAGCCTTGGATGATTTAATGAGGGATCATAGTTTCTTGCTGATACTGATCATGGATGTCTTTCCTTCTAGGGATTTTGCTCTTATCTGTACTAGTTTCCTCCTTCTGTTGTAGAGCCTGTTTATGGCAGGGGTCCACCAGGCTGGTTTCCTTTTCTTGGAGGAGTGAGTCTTGGTTTTACTTGGGATAGCATGATCCATGCAATCTTGCAGGTGATCATAGAGTGCCTTTGTATAGGTTTCAGCAGCTTGGACATGATTTCCCATTGGTGTGGGGGCTGTGAATCTTTCCACCTCGGTCTTAAGCAATGTGAAGTTTGCTTTTGAAAAGTTTTTCATGGTGGTTCCCTTGATTGGGGTTGGGGATGGAATGTGAATATCCAGAGTGATTAGTCTATGGTCTGATCTAACCAGCGATGGGTTGATGTCAGGTGTGGAACACCTGTCGCCCATGTTGGTGATGACCAGGTCCAGTATGTTGTTCCCTCTGGTAGGGGTGTTGACCAGTTGATCCAGGGTGTTTGAGTTTATAAATTCTAGGAAGTGTTGGGCAAGGGAGTTAGTACTTGAGTAGTTCTCCCAGTTAATGTTTGGGTAGTTGAAATCACCCAGTATTAGGGTGTTTGGTAGGACCTTCATATTTCCCAATGTCTTCAGAAATGCGGAATGGGGGTCCTGGGTCATGGTGGGTGATTTCTAGCAAGCTACAGTTTGGATTGCAGTTTTGTCCATTGGTAGTTGCACTTGGATGATCTCTGGCACATTGTGCTGCACCACTAACCTAGAGGTGTGAGTATCCTTGATGAATATGGATACACCCTCGCCTTTTGTGTTTTGGCCCGGGTTCTGTGGTCGAAAGGTATGGCATGAGTTATAGCGTGGTAGTGCTGGGGTGCTCTCTGGAGCCTTAAACCAGGTTTCTGTTACTGCACAGATATCAATGTTCTCCATACTGAGGAGTGCCTTGAGTGCGTGAATTTTGAGGTTTAGACTTCTGGCGTTGAGTAGCATCACCCTCAGTTTTTGGTTACTTGTGCTATTTACGGTGGTGGGTTTGTCTTTTGAGCCTTGCCTAAAAAAGGCACTATGGGGGTGGCAAGATCCTTTGCCAGTATTTGAAAGCCTGAGGGGGACAGGTGCAAGCCATCTCTTGCAAAGCAATGTGGCTTCTCGAGCATGTCATCCCAGGCAGACAGATACTGGATCCCCTTTGAATGACACCAGAAACTTAGCCAATTGTTGAAGTTGATCATTTTTTTCTTTATACTGTGGCATCATTCTTGGTGAGGGCAGGATGCTACTCAGGGTCAAGGTCATACCTGCCTGGGCTACATGATCAGAGAGCTGTTTCATGCCTCTTTTCATGCAGTCCAGGGAGGTATATTTCAGGTCTTTCACACCAACATGTAAAATGACAGAGTCGTATTTGTACTTGTTTTGGAGTGACCTGAGTGCTTGTGTTATGTGGAAGATCCTGGCGCCTGACAGGCAGCTAACTGTAACCTTCTCCTTGTCCAGTCTAGTTAGTGGGACATCAGTGTGTCTGACTATAGAGTCGCATATCACTAGTGTGTTGGGTATGTTATTTTTCCTTAAGGGCTGTGATTGCATGGTACACTGATTATATGAAGTATGTGTTTCATGGTTGGTGATGGGTTGTAGAGGTTGCTTGAATGTCTGCTTTGGAGGTCTCTGCTGCTTTTGCAGATTTTTATTTAGAGCCTCCGAGTATGTTTTCATGTATTTCTGTGTATTTGCCTGTGTTAGTTTGTTAGGTCTATGTGAGACTGGTGGTGTGTTGCAAGTATTACCCTTCTCCTCTTGACAGCCAGTTACAGTCTGGGGTTGAGAGAGCTTTGCCTCCAGTCTGGCTGTATAATTGCATCTCTCGCATATATTAGTGTTTGGTGGTAGGAGGAGAGGGTTGACTGTGTACATGAGACAGTTGTAACATTGCCTCAAAATGCCCAGATTCACCAGTTGGACTGGAGAGTACACCGGAAACTGCCCTTTGGATATGCCTGACTAGGTAGAGTGAGCTGTTTTTCTGATTGACTGGTGGGGACCAATAGAGAGCCTTGTCCTTCTGGACAGTATAAGTGGGGCTAGTGCTAGGGGTATTTAGTGCTTGTTATGAGTTTTAAGCAGGTGCTGGGCTGTAAAATGAATGGTTTGAGTGCTAAAGTTGAAGGTTTGTCTAGTTCCAAGGGAAAAACTGAAGAGTAGACTTCATGGAGTTGGGAATAGTTTAACCCTAGCTAACCGGCGTTGCCCGATGTGCAAAACTGCGCAAATGTGGTTTTTATATCTGAAAGATTAAAGAGATAGAAATTAGCCCAAAATGGCCAATAAAACTACAGTTTCTGGGCAGAAACCACTCCTCCAAGGGGAGGTAGGTTGTTCAGAGCTTCCCACTCTCACTGATGAACAAAGAAATTTCCTTTTTGCCCAAGTAAGGTATGGCCAAACACAGAAGCTTAAACACACTCCAGGTATCAGCAGGTATCTGAAACTGGAATTTTCTGGCTTAGTAAGGTGGGAAAATAGCAAGATTTTTTTGTTTTTTTTCAAGAAAACAGTAGAAACAAATGCAAAAACACTTTTATAGTGCAGTAATGGCTGTCTCACTTGAGTGGGAAGCCAGTAATAGTTAAAATACAATTTACAACAAAAAATGAATTTTAAAGTGCAGGCACAAATAAATGCAATTTCAGTGTAAAATGAACATTATGAGAAGCAATAAACGCCAGAAAACAAGTGTTTAGGCAGAAATAGCAATAAGCAACAAGAAAAACCAAAAAAGTGGTACTTAAACACTCCAAAGTCTCTCGTTTTGTCTCTCTGGTGTTGTAGGTCTCTGCAGGACACCTGGGCAGGATTTGCTGAGCTTATACAAACACAAAAAATATGCAAATGTCTTATTCATTTCAGTGTATGTATTTATTTGAATTTGTTAACCAGTGTAATGTATTCATGCATTCATCGCAAAATAGTAAATTCAGGCATTGTCTAGGTACATCCTGTGGAGAGACAAGACTTGGCTTAATTGTTTAGGATGGGTATACTGCTTTATGAAATGATACGTGTGCCACTTTAATTCAGCTCATTTGTGGAACTCACAGTCATAATGAAAGGTTGGACTAGCGGTTAGTGCAGCCTTTTTTATAAATTACTACTTTTTTAAGAACTTTAGTTGTGGTTGGTGACAGTGAAATTATAAATGACTGTCATGATTTGCTATAAGTGACTTGGATTTTGGAGTATGTTTTACAGATTGTGGCTATATTCTGGTGTTTAAGCTGTTATGTAGGTTTTGTGCAAGTAATTTGGAGAAGCAGTCAGCTTTGTAGGAGATGGCTGCTAGAATAATTAATGGGACTTGTTTATGTTACAAACTTGGACCTTACAGGTAAGTAAACATGTTTATGTGTGGGGGGGGGGGGGTTCTTATTTAAACTGTGAATTATTGATGGTATCTCTTGTGTTTGATGTAATTACTGGATAATTTTAAGTAGAAAGTATGTATATGATGTACTTCTTGTTTCCATGCTGTATGGTTTATATGGCTCAAAGCTTTTGTATTACAGGTTTAATTTTTTTTTACAGGTTGCTAGTTTTCCTGCCCTCTGTGTGTGCAGTTATTTGTGTGTGTGTGTGGGGGATATTATTTACATTGGAAACTGACTATTTTTCCTTCCTTGGTTGGGAGTTTGGTTTACCAGGAGGTTTACCATGTTCTCTTTACTTTGCTCTGCAGGATTTTAGTTCAACTGAGAATATGTTATTGTTGAAGGTTTTAGTGTGTCTTATTAGTTTGGTGTTTTTTATGCAATGCTTATTTTGTTTTCCTTTTGTGGATAGTGCCAGTAATTTTGGAACTAGTTTTCTTGAGGGGTTGTGAAACCTGAGTTCTGACTTCACCTCCCTCTTTAATATGTGGTAGTAATTATGGACATGTTTTATTGCTTAGACACTGGGTAGGTTTTCATGCTGGCTCAGTTGAAATAATGTCCGCTTCACACAAAAACATGGCTCCAGTAAAACATTGTGGCACCCGCTTACAAATCCACTGAAGGATGCTGCAGGTTAGTGTGCATTTTTATGTTTTGAGACATTAGTTATTTATGTCAACTCTTGAATTTGGAGTATATGTTGTAGGAAGAAATAAGTATGAATGATCTAGTCATTGTATTTTTGCGCTTAAGCAATAGGTTCATAGGTTTATACTAGACTAACATCCACCAGGGCCTTTACAAGTCCAAAATATGGGATAATTTTAAATATTATCCTATTTCACTTAAATGTTAGTAGGAGAATAACAACATTTTCATCAATATGGATTTCCTAAAGAATAAGAAGTGTGGAACTCTGTCTGACATTACTGACTGACTGTTAACGTCAGTCATTTACCAGAAAATCTGAACATTATACAAGGAGAAAGGTAATAATATGAGGCAAAATCAGGGATAGCTGAGCAGTACAAAATAGTTAATTCCCAGTAATATTGCTTTAATTGTTTTTCAGTCTGATGATTTTTGTTGCAGTGTGGGTAAGCAGTTATTTCTACAGATAACTGAGTGTAATTTTCTTAATGTTTTGTAGTTTGTTTGCAAAGTAAATTGGGTAGACCAGTTTATTTTGACAGAGAGGATCTGTGTTACATATTATGCTATAACAAGAGACATCTTGTAAACTTTTATATACTGCACTTCCTTATTCATTTTTATGTCTGACATGAAAATGCTATGTGTTTTTGCTCCCACATAGAGATTTAGATTTTGGTTCAATTCTCCTGTTTACTTTGACTTGGGTTTTCATTTGGGTAGTTGCGGGTAATCACAAGTTGTATGTGTGGTATATTATATTATATTATATTATATTATATTATATTATATTATATTATATTATATTATATTATATTACATTATGTTATTTTTTTAAATATTTTTCCTGTTTACTTTGAGTTGGGTTTTCATTTGGGTAGTTGCAATCACAAGTTGTATGTGTGATATATTATATTATATTATAATATATTATTATAGTAAAGTATAGTGTAGTGTAGTATAGTATTGCATATTAGTAGGCTTTTGGCAGAGGCAACATTTGTACAGACAAGGTCAAGCATATTTGTTTACTGACATCGGATTACTGGGAAAATTTAACTGGGTAGGTGCCCAATTTGCATCAACAATTATAAGTCTATACAATTGTTCCAGCTGTAAAATCCGGCTTGCAGAAGTAAATCAATTGATAACAGCAGGTGCAAAACATTATTGTAAAGATTTTATTGTTCAGTGTTCTTTCCTCTCAATAACAATAATTGAATTATTTGAGAAATTTTAGACAGTTTTTAGAAGTTAAAGGTCAGCTAGTATAATGCATACAGGAATTACAATATGAAGTGAGGAAAAAAGTTATTGCATATCAAGATAGGAAGTGAGTGAAAGGGGAGAGTGAGGAGGTGTACGGTATGAATCAGAACTTGTTAATATTTAGGAATATTGTTATTCTGGGGTTGAGCAAGAACAGAGACAGAGTTTGGCTAAGAACTATTTCAGAATGGTTTTAAAGGACTTCAGGGAGGGTATTGACCTAATGCATATAGGTCAGCAGTTCCAAGCTTATCAACATGGTATAAATATAAACCATGACCAGCAGATTTGATTGTTTGTGGACAGAGAGAAGTTTTTCTTTATTGGATCATAGTGACAGAGTCCAAAGATAGTTGTGTAGAATGGTATTTAGTGCCAGACAAGCAGATGTATGGTGGAAACGTTTACAGGTGGGAAGAAGCTGTGTATATGTTAGTTAATGAGGTAGTTCTAACCAATTTAGGCTTTCAGTGCTATACAGTAGTGAGTTCTGAAAGGGGTATTTGCTGGAAATTTAGCCACTTTATTATAACATTGCTCAAAGTTTACTTTTTGTGCTGCCTGGAGGTTAGTAAAAGTGGGAGCACCATAAAGTAGTGAGGGGAGGAGATAAGTAGTAGCAAGTCTAGTTTTAGTTGTGTTGGGAGTGAGAGGTTTTGCATCTGTAAAGCATTCCAAGTTTTTGGTGATTTTTTTTATGCAGTTTTGTATATGTAGATCAAATGCAAAATTATAGGTTCATAGGTAAATACTAGGCTAGCTGTCCTTCCAGGCCATTTTAATTCTAGCCAGTTTCCCCTTTTACATTATTAATAACCTATTCCATTTGGTTATTGATTGATCTTACCTGTCGCATGGTTGATAGTTATATAATACCCCTAATGAGAATAACTGGGGATCATACAATAGACAATTTGAGGGTACCTATGCATAGGATAAAGCATTTAGGAGCTGCACTTGTCCATTATTAGCACAGGGGCAGTCCTGGTAAATTTTCTGTTTCCCATCCATAGATATAAGTTGAACTTGAAAATGGACAGGGCTGAACTTTGTCCTATGTGAATGAGGAGTCTGTTCCATAGCAAGTCGTATCCTCTGTGAAATATGAGGTTTTGATACATAGACTGAGTATTTCTGAGTCATTTGACTTACTAATATGGAGTAAATCCATCAATGATGGGTTGGACAATTCCTTCGACACCAGACATAGGTCATGTCTTAGCAGTCTGTATGATACCGAGTTGGTGGCAGGGGTTCAGTCAGTCCATGTAGGACAACAACAGTAGACAGATGTTGGTCAAAAGTTAGGTCACTGTCCACATAAGTTCCCAAATCTTAAGCAACTGGGGCAAGTCTTAGGGGTGTATAGTCAGTGTGGTAGTTCCCTTGCGTAGATGACTTCCCAAAATATGCAGTCATGCATTTTTGGCATTTTTAAGTTTCAGACCATGATTTTGACACTAGTTACTTATTTGAGAAAAACCTTCCTGGAGTATGGCCAAATTATTTGGGGATTCAGTGACTGCTCCTAGCTTGCAGTCATTTGCAGAATTAGTCATTATCATCACCCTTTATCATTATTATTATTATTATTATTAGTCAGTATTAGTTTTTATACTCCAATAATCTCCATCATTATTTGCTATTAGAAGTGACTTCAGATGTTGTATTTTTAAGTGAGAGGATGTTAAATTTTGTTCGTCATGTTAGAGAGATCTGGGAGGAAAAGTAGTAGTCTGTTTTTTGGGGAAGTAGCACAAATTGAGTTTAAAGCCATGTTTCAGTGGCTGTTACAATTTCCTGAGTAATTTTTTTGAGTTATGCCAGGTTATCTGATGTGCATATGAGTGTGGAGTCATCAGCGTATTGTATTTAGGAGGGCTGTTGAGTGGATGTGTGGAGGGTGTTGGTAAAAATATTAAAGAGGGGGAGACCAAGGATAGAGCCTTTTGGTACATGGGTGATAAATGGGAGATATGGAGAGAGGGTGGAGTGCCATTTTACTGACTGATACCTATTGGATAAGTAGCTTTTGAACCATAGAAGGATGGGCTGTGCTACACCTAATGCGGCCAATCTGTTCTAGATGTTTGCTGTAACAAACTATGTTGAAGACTTTAGACAAGTATATAAATAACGGGGAGACTAGTTTGTTATCTGTAGCTCTATTGCCAGTATCTTGAAAGATTAGATGTGCAATGTTAGTACTATGGGAGGTATGGAATCCTTGTTGTGTGAAGGATAGGAGTTCTTCCTGCAAGAGATAGTTTAGCAGTTGTTGAGTACATTTTTCAAGTATTTCAGAGATAGTGGGTTTAGCATAATGGTTAAAGTCTTCACCACATACACACTAAGTACATGTTTTGATTTTGACCTTGTGTTATTGATTAAGTTTAAAATGACCTTTTAAGGCAATTAGCCTACCATTCTTCTAGAAACCTAAGATTACTATAGTTCTAAAGTTAGTAGCGACTGTTGAATTTCCTCCTTTGGTAGGAAGATAATGTGTGAGTTTTTCCAAGGAAAGGGAACATGGGATTCCTAGACTGACCTGTAAATAAGGATTAAGACAGGATGGACAATGCTATTGGCTGCTGTTTTAAGGAAGGTACTCACTTGTAAGGTCATCAGTTAAAGTTGCACATTGTTTAAGTTTAAGAGTTGTTTATATAGGATGTAGGCACAGGTTTGAAGGTGAAAGTAGAAGTAGTGCTATATGACTGTGTGGCAGGGGTGGAATTAGATGCTGGAATCCTTGGTTAGGAACACTTTGTATGAAGTAACAGTTGAATTCTATTTCGGACTTAGGTTCATAGGTTCATAGGTGTGTATTAGGCTAATGGCTCTGGAGCCTTTACAAGCCTAGCCCATAGGATTATCCTGGCATCATGCCACCCGACCTTAGTTCCCAGTGGCTCTGTCGAGTAGAGCCACTGGAGTGATCCCTGGGGTGAATTTGCCATGTCCCATCCACTCATCAAGATTTCTCTTGAAGAGGGCTAGTGAGATGTTCTGTTTGACAGGGTCTATATGACAGTATTGAATGGACTAAATAGCGAATGCTATTTAGTCGATCCAATACTGTCGAAATGGCAAAATAGCGAAGTCACGGAACATCGAATTTTTTCCCAGGGAAAAAATTTGGTGGGCTGTCTTCGGACTTTTTCATTTCCTCCACTATGGTGCGATCTCGGAGTTGGTATATTTAAGTGGGGGGCAAAGCATAGGGGGGTGTGGGGGATGAAGCCCTCCACTTAAATTTGTGTTTAAGTTTATTTATTTTTTTTATGGAGCAGCGATTTTTTTCCCTGGGAAAAAATTTGCTGTTCCGTTTGTTCGATATTTTGTTGTTTCGATATTATCGGTATGATGAAATAGTGTTCGCTATTTACATCATATGATAATATGATATAGACACGTTTGACTTATATGGGAAGTCTATTGCATAGCATGGGCAGTCTCTGGGTTATGAACCTGTCCCTCCAGCACATTCTGTTGATTGTGGTAATGAGGTTGAGGTCCCTGGAGCATGTGATGTGGAGGGATTTGGGATTTCTTTAGATGTAGCATTTCTAACAGAGCTGGGTCAGACATCACTTTGTAACTCGAGCAGAGATTGCTTCTAAATAGGTGGTAGGAGACAGAGAATAGTTGGAGTTATTTGAGTCTGTCCATATAGGACAAGTGTTTAAGGCCTAGGATCCTCTTTGTGAGGTACTTTTGCGGCCTCTCCAGTTGTTGCAGGTGTCTCGTGAGGTGTATGCCAAATGGGGCATTGTACTTGATGATTGGCCTAATGAGGGAAGAGTAGAGGGAGACAATGACCTCTTTCTTCCTGGATGCAAAACCATTAGTAATGAGATGTGCCACATAGAAGGACTTTCTGACCACAGTGGAAATGTGTTGGTCAAAAGAGAGGTTGCTGTCAACCTGTGTTCCCAGATCTCGTATAATGCCTTCTGTGTTCAGTGGTAATTCATGGGAAATGGCTTTTTCCCAAAGGGGATGAGGACACCTTTTTTTGTCATTGAGCTTAAGGCCATGGTGCTGACACCAGTCGTTGGTCTCAGTGAGGCCTTTCTGTAGGATGCCAACATCACTTGGGGAGTTATTAATGGCTCCCAACTTGGAACTGTCTGCAAACTTTGTCAGCCAGAGTCCCCTCATGTTGGCCTGGACTTCAGAGAAGTAGATACCAAACAGGAGAGGACCCAGGACCGATCCCTCTGGGACTCCACTCGTGACTGGTCAGCAGTCTGACTTGGAGTCAGCTACTTTCACACTGTGGGTTCTATCTGTGATCCAGTTTGCAACCCACCTAGTGATATAGGGGTTGATGCCTAGCTTAGTGAGTTTTTCTATGATTCCTGAGCAGGCATGATCTATCCTTCACAAAACCAAACTGTGTGGGATCCTGGGTTTGGAGATTCCCTATATCCTTGTTTATTATGTCCATGATGATGCGTTCAATAGCTTTGCATATCAGACTTGTCAGGCTAATGGGGCAATAGTTCCCAGGATCTGTAGTTGCTCCTCCTTTGTGTAGAGGGACGACTATAGCAGTGCACCATTCAGTAGGGACAAAGCCTGAGGTGAGACTGTGATTGAACAGGACACATAGGTGAGGTGCCAGTTCACTCTGTAGTTTATGTAGAACACAGCCAGGGATATTGCCAGGTCCGTAGAAGCTGTATTCTTGGCCTTGTACAGTGCAGTTTTAACCTATGCAGCAGTAATACTGGGTGCCTGGCAATCTACTGGTATTGTCATTGGTCCTTTGGGGGGGAGTGGTAAAGTTGGCACTGAATCTGTTGACCAGTATATTGGCAATATCTGTTGGCTCGGTATAGGATGTACCACTGTGCAGTAACTCAGGGCAAATCTGGGTATTGCCGTGGAGATTCTTTACATAACTATAAAATGCCTTGTGGTTGTCTTTACTATCTGCTGCAATTCTGTTTTCATAGCTAGCTTTAGAGGATTTGATGAGGGATCTCAACTTTTTGTTGAGGCTGATAAAAGAGTTTTTCCAGTCTTGGGACTTCACCTTATTCCACATCAGTTTCCTCCTTCTGTTGTAGAGTTTGTTTATGGCAGGGGACCACCAGAATGGCTTCCTTTTTTCGAGGAGAGCGTCTTGGTTGAGTTATGAGGTATTGAGAGAAGGATTAGGGTTACATTTTGACCAGGATGTAATATTTCTTTGAAAGATAACCAGAATGTTTAAAGGTGGTACTAACTATTGATCTGAATGTTGCTATAATATAGTTTTATGTCTTCATATATTTGCTTTTTAGTACAGGCGTGGAGCATTCTGAAGTTTATGAGATACTGTATTTTATATTTCTGCCATTCTTTCCATGCTTTTTCTTTATCCTACTTTAACATTCTACTCTTTTCTGATAGCCAAATTGCATTATATGTTCATAGTCTCTTCCTTCTAGGAGGTGCAAGGCTATTTAGGAAAGTTGCGATGAATTCATGTACATTGTCATCTAATGAGAGGATTTATTTTGATATTCCACTTAATAGATGATAGGATTGTAACAAATATGTCTGGGTTAAACTCTTTATCATGTCCCCATAAATATGGGTATTGCTGAACTAGGTCATGTGTGGTTTTGCAGCTATTGTTTTTGTTTTATCTTCATTAATTTTTTATCCAGAAAAGACTTGAATCTGGTTCAGAAAGTTCCACAATGCTGAACTGCCCTACTCTGGTTTTATCAGGTAAAACCTAAAATCATCTGTAATTAAAGCCAACTTTTCCTGATTATCATACCAATTATATCCTTGAATTTCTGAGTCCCTTATTTTCTTTGCCAGTGGTTCTAAATATAATGCAAATAATAGTGGGAAAAGGATACCCCTGCCTCGCTCCTCTGTTCAAGCACAACTTATCAGAAAGGAACCCCCACTTTAATTTTCACCAATGATCCATCATCTAGCCTCCTAGTTAACCACATTATTATGTCAGGGAATGGAAATGCTCACATTGCCCTACTCATAAAATACCAGCTTACTCTGTCAAATGCTTTCTCTGCATCATGACCCAACAACAACAGTGGCATGTCTAATACTGCTAAAGGATCTCTGGTTATTTTCCTCATTATAGGCTCCCTAAACTTGGCAGCAACCCTTTCTACTGAGCCATTGCACTAAAAAAGTAAAGCTTTTGTGCTCTGGAATTATTATTAAAAAACAGTTGCTTAACAGCAGTCTTTCTAGACACATGCATTTTATCTAAGTCGTCCCTTATTTTCTGTTTAACACTTGCCAGTTGTGCCTCCTCTTGTTCAGTGAGAGGTGGAAACATTATCCTTCTGAAAATAATGCAGCTTTTTATGTTCAGGAAAATTCAAATGCTGGTTCTTCCATGCATAAGCTTACCATACATCCGGTTTTCCCCGGACATGTCCTCTTTTTGCGCTCCTGTCCGGGCGGTTTTTTAAACTTCTGAGATTTGTCCGGGTTTTACAATCCCGAGTCAGATTTCAAATCTACACATGCGCGGTAGGTAGAAGAGCTCGTGAGAGTCGGGAGAGCGGCGAGACTGTGTTGTTTGCGCGGGGAGAAGCAGGACTGTATGTGTCAGGGAGGAGGACCCAGCCACAGCCGGTCTCAGTCTCACAGAGTCGGAGTCTCCGTTTTGGACAGTTTTTTTATTTTTCACTACTTCTGGTTAGGTAAAAATGTTTTTTTTTTTTTTAAGTTAAAGTGAGTTTATTCTTTATTTGTGTGTGTATATCAGTATATGCACTATGATGATAGTAGAAGAATGTTGCCGGTGTATTATATGTTTGTAAGTAACATTCAGTGAGGGATAGTCTTCGGAGTGATTCAGAGGCCAGAGCATCCCCAAATTAACCCGACACTGCTTCAAGGTAGTCTGACCTCCAAATGTTTTCCATAGAGGGGTATTTTTGACGTAAACATAATTGATACGTTTTTGTTTCTTTCAGTTTTATGCAATTTCTCCGTCTGGCACATGATTTCTAAGGTGATGAGTAATGAGTTAGAAGCTTTTATGATTGTTTGGCTGTAGGTGATCGTCGTTATTCAGTGGGTAATGGTGGATTGTAATTTGACCTTTTTTGGATAGATATTAGACACACATAAATGGAAATGATGGAGTTTAGATATGCTATGCATTGTATTTTTTCTCATATGCACCCCTGTTTTTTGCCTTTCTTTTTGAACTGCCTCCCAGTCCCTACTCCAGGTCTGTCTTTAAAATCCTCAGAAATTTGAGGCGAGTTTTCTTAATTGTCTTCTTGGGGAAAAGAAGGAAATACATTAAAATCGTATTGTTTTTGAATATTACAGCAATAGATATTATTTATGTAAATCGTTTATTGATCTGTTTAGTGAAACAGAGACACTGCATTTTATCTGATTAAAAATCAGCATGAATACAGATACATATCACATTACTTTAACTATCAAATGTTGATCCTCTCTACTGCTTAGTGATGTTGGTATATTTATACTGATAATTTTTAGTTCTTATGTTCTGTAATGTGCACTAATGATACTTCCTAGAAATTAATATAGTTTCTGTCTTTGATATTTTCTGTTTGTTCAGTTGTAAGGAATTTCAATATTTTTGTATCCCTTTCTTTAGAGATTGTTTAAACATTGCTATGCTGTACATCTACTATTTCTTGGAGCTTTTCTCCTTGAGCCTCAATTGAAAATGAGCATTGCACTAAGATTTTTGTGGTAAAGAAAAACAAATACATTTAAATAAAATTAAAGTAATTACATAAACAGCATAGAAGCATTGTATTATGCAAGACATTAGTTTGGGTAAACAGATGCAAATTAATGAAATTCACTAAACTTCAGTGGTAATCCCACAATTAAGTATGAGTTGTGTATATATCGGAAAACAGAATACAGAAGATTTGCAGGTTAGTTTTTGTTTTACAGTTTTTGGTTGGTGTCTGAGGCTCTCAGGATGCTCTGGTTTGAAATATGTTTTATTAATATTATAGCTGATTTCTTACAGTTGATTTTTGTTTGATGACATGAAAAGAATGGAGGTAGTTCAGATGAGGGCAGCAAGAGTGTGTCTGTGATATACACTGAAAGCCTAGAAGTGCTTTATATGAGGTATTGAAGAATGTTGGCAGAAGTGGACATGTTAGAAATTAGTAACTAATTCAGGGTAGTCTCATAATCCAACAAACTCAAAAAATACCAAACAAACTACTAAATAAAACAAAAAACAGAGGCAAGAAAAACTGGAAAACAGTTTTGGTATGTTAGCGCTTTCGTCAAGTTTAATAACTCAGCTTCTTCAGACCAAACAAACAAAGCCAAGGTAATTTATTCCAACAACACTTCATGTTTATAATGTTTATCGTACGCAGGCTACGCAGCTGACAACTTGTTAGCAGGCCGCAGGCCTGCAGGCCTGCAGTCAGACTATAGTTAGTTACGGTCAGATCAGATGCAAGTTTGCAGACATATTTTGGGTGGGGGGGTTTCTTCCTGATGCTCTGAAATCATTCAAATGCCTTTTTTTGGTTTTCTATTGTATAAATATCTGGACTGCCCCAGTCCTGAATTGTGACCTTATCATGTTACTTAAACTTCTAAACAGGCAGTGGCGGCTGGTGACTTCAAATCACAGGGGGGCTGCAGGAGACGCTGAATGGGCGGGGTCAAAGGGAAGGGGTGTGGTCAACCACAAAGGGGAGGAGCTATGCACAAAACCACAAAAAAACTAACTTTAATTAAATACGCTGCCCTGGGTGGCAAACCATCATTATGAAAGTCCAATCAAGACAAAAATAAGTGTAGAAGAATAAAAATATTTCAATGCATTGGCTGCATGACAGCTTACTTAATATCTAGATGGAAACAAAAGGTTGTGAGGCATGAAAAATAAATTACTTTTTAAATACATTACTGGAATGCCAGTCAAAATCAAGTATAAGAAAAACCAGAAGCACTCAACTCAAACTACTTCTCCTTGCACTGCAGTTCTAATTATAATATATTCAGCTTTATTAAAGTACCAAGCAACATGCTGAAAGTAGAAATCTATGTGATGCCCCCACTTGTAAAAATGTTTCTTATCCAAAAAGACCTGCTGCCTGACAACGCTTCATGGGGAAAACATGATAAAAGTAAAAATGAAAAGCAAACAAGAAACAAGCTCAAGATACATTGCTTAAAGGATTACTGTACAGGTTATGGACCACACATGATTGGCATTCTGTTTAGTTTACGGGTAAAGCCTGTAGAGATGACTGGAAGTCTCCAACAAGTGTAATGAGCTTTTTAAAATAATGGAATCCTGTCCTTTAATACCCAAGGCTTATACATTATCTAGTCAAGTATTCTCTGCATGGCAACAACAGAAAGGCTTTCAATGTTGGCAATTCTTTAACAGTATGCTTATTAAAGCTTACTTGCATCTTACGATGTCAGACAAGCTTACCTTATGGTCATTAAAGCATTGCTACTTAAACACAGAGCAACAGACACTTTGAGTAATAAGCATAAATCAACAGTACAAAAATATGACAGAAACCAGACCATTCTGCAAAATCAAGGACAGATGAAAAGCCACTGTAGTACTTATGCAGTGTGTCCTCCCCATCCAAGGTAGATACAACTACTCCTTGCCTTGCTTGGACACATCCAGAGTCACTACATGGAGGAGTGGGGTGCAACAAGCATGTCACAATTTGAAATCTCTCTGGCTGACTGTGATGGCCCTGACACATTTGTCATACCTCTCAACTTCAAGAGCAAGAAATCTGGATAAAGCCATACACAGAAGTGGGACAAAGGCACAACAAGAAGGACAATTTTTAAATATTGCTCTAATAAACTTAGAAAGATAATAGAATAGGTCTTGCATTAGTATGAATTTTCTGAAGGGTATAAAATCTGAAACTCAAATGTCTGTCATTTTCTAACTTCAGTCTTTAGTGATTTGTCACTAATTTGCCAAAAAACACAATTTTATGAAAAATGGACCAAAAATGTGATGCAAAAATATAAAATAGACACACAATACAGCTTCTACCTGTCAAAGAAGGGACACTTTAATATTAGTACTGCTACCTTGAGCAGCTGACAAAATAAAAGAATCTACATGCATTTCAAGTAATCTATAACTTTGATTATTACAGTTATTTCTTAATTGTAAACCCTCCATGTTTTCTTCCAAAATTGCTATTTTATGGAGGGATTATTAGGGGAAGAGCAACATTTTGAGCCAAAAATTGGGGACAGTTGAGAGGTTGGCTATGCCTAATTCTATAAAGCAATTTATTTGCATGTACCTCTCAACCTGTTAATGCAGTAAATCTGAACAAGGCCAAATATATTGGGGCACATATAAACAGTACTAAAAATTGCTCTTGTATAAATTGAGACAGTTGATAGAACGGCTCTTACTTTAACATGCATTTTATGAAGGTTATGAAGTCTGAAACTTATTATTTAGTGACTTCTGGCAAATCATTTAGGAATTAAAACTACAAATTTTATGAACAACAAACCAAAAATAAGAAGCAAAAATCTATTCATTCTTTGAAAATCTGGACAGTTGGGAGGTATAGTTCAGCTGGGCCTGTCTGAGTTTGCTGCCCTTCCCCTGACAAAATAATGGTTGAACTGGAGCCTCTGCAGCCATTCCAATTAACCATTACTTGGCTATTTCACTCCATTTACCATAAACACTAATGTGCATACTGCTTTACTTCAATGATTGGACTTCATTTGAAAGTTTTATTTTGTATTTTACAGCACAAACATTAAGTAATCTGTTAAACAAAGCAATGCAGTCTCACAATGAAAACTTAGCATTAAAACTTCTCTGCCCTTGAAACTCACATTCATTGAAACAGCATTGAAACCCACATTCAAAGAAAATACATTTTGCCAGTGGCAGATAAAGATTAATTTTGGGCTGTTTTCGAATCATAGGCCCCTTGCATATGAAACATACATGTGCTCTTTGATACACCTTCCTCATTGTACTAAAAATTATATTCCTTGTACAATACAGTACACTTGTTAGAGGGTGTTTTAAATTTGTTTTGAACATTTTTCCAGTAAGCAATGAAACAAAACATATGCACCCATAATGGCAAAACTGCCCAGTTGAGAACATTTATCATAAAAAGTCTACTCAGACTTCCACAGTCCACCATTATTAGTAAATATACACAATTCTACAGTCCACCATTATTAGTAAATATGCACAATTCCACAGTCCACCATTATTAGTAAATATGCACAATTCTACAGTCCACCATTATCAGTAAATATGCACAATTCTACAGTGCACCTTTATCAGTAAATATGCACAATTCTACAGTCCATATTCAGTGAATTCAGTTCTTGCCATAGCTGTCAACCTTAGCACAAAAACCTGGACGAAGCCAATAATGGGGGAATACAGTCCCAAAAATAGGGACAAATTTAAAATATTCATCTTATAAACTTAGAAAATTGCTAGAAAAAAAGGTTGTGCTACTATGTATTCTGAAGAACATGAAGTTTGAAATTCAAATGCCGGTCAATTCTACTGCGGACAGAACAAAAACAATTTTCAGCAGAGACGCAGGGATTAATACTGCAGACACGTCTTTGTAAAATGGCAGGGCATCAGAGCAAATCCACACAAACACAGACAGGAGATGCAGACTCCAAACAGAAGCCACCCCAACCAAGAATCAAACCAGAAAACCTATAGCTGTGAGGCAACAATACTACCACCTCACCATCAATTATGCAAGGAGTTAAACATTCAGAAACCTGAAGTCTGAAATTCAAATGCCTGTCAATTTTACTGCGGACAGAACAAAACCAATTTTCAGCAGGGATTAAAACTGCAGACACGTCTTTGTAAAATGGCAGTTCACCAGAGCAAATCCACACAAACACATGGAGGAGATGCAGACTCCACACAGAAGCCACCCCAACCAAGAATCAAACCAGAAAACCTATAGCTGTGAGGCAACAATACTACCACTGCACCATCAAATCTGCAAGGAATTAAACATTCAGAAACCTGAAGTCTGAAATTCAAATGCCTGTCAATTTTACTGCGGACAGAACAAAAACAATTTTCAGCAGAGATGCAGGGATTAATACTGCAGACACGTCTTTGCAAAATGGCAGGGCACCAGAGCAAATCCACACAAATACAGGGAGGAGATGCAGACAGAAGCCACCCCAACCAAGAATCAAACCAGAAAACCTATAGTTGTGAGGTAACAATACTATCACTGCACCATCAATTATACAAGGAATTAAACATTCAGAAACCTGAAGTCTGAAATTCAAATGCCTGTCAATTTTACTGCGGACAGAACAAAACAATTTTCAGCAGAGACGCAGGGATTAAAACTGCAGACACATCTTTGTAAAATGGCAGGGCACCAGAGCAAATCCACACAAACACAGGCAGGAGATGCAGACTCCAAACAGAAGCCACCCCAACCAAGAATCAAACCAGAAAACCTATAGCTGTGAGGCAACAATACTACCACCGCACCATCAATTATGCAAGGAATTAAACATTCAGAAACCTGAAGTCTGAAATTCAAATGCCTGTCAATTTTACTGCGGACAGAACAAAACCAATTTTCAGCAGGGATTAAAACTGCAGACACGTCTTTGTAAAATGGCAGGGCACCAGAGCAAATCCACACAAACACATGGAGGAGATGCAGACTCCACACAGAAGCCACCCCAACCAAGAATCAAACCAGAAAACCTATAGCTGTGAGGCAACAATACTACCACTGCACCATCAAATCTGCAAGGAATTAAACATTCAGAAACCTGAAGTCTGAAATTCAAATGCCTGTCAATTTTACTGCGGACAGAACAAAAACAATTTTCAGCAGAGATGCAGGGATTAATACTGCAGACACGTCTTTGTAAAATGGCAGGGCACCAGAGCAAATCCACACAAATACAGGCAGAAGCCACCCCAACCAAGAATCAAACCAGAAAACCTATAGTTGTGAGGTAACAATACTATCACTGCACCATCAATTATACAAGGAGTTAAACATTCAGAAACCTGAAGTCTGAAATTCAAATGCCTGTCAATTTTACTGCGGACAGAACAAAAACAATTTTCAGCAGAGACGCAGGGATTAAAACTGCAGACACATCTTTGTAAAATGGCAGGGCACCAGAGCAAATCCACACAAACACAGGCAGGAGATGCAGACTCCAAACAGAAGCCACCCCAACCAAGAATCAAACCAGAAAACCTATAGCTGTGAGGCAACAATACTACCACCGCACCATCAATTATGCAAGGAATTAAACATTCAGAAACCTGAAGTCTGAAATTCAAATGCCTGTCAATTTTACTGCGGACAGAACAAAACCAATTTTCAGCAGGGATTAAAACTGCAGACACGTCTTTGTAAAATGGCAGGGCACCAGAGCAAATCCACACAAACACATGGAGGAGATGCAGACTCCACACAGAAGCCACCCCAACCAAGAATCAAACCAGAAAACCTATAGCTGTGAGGCAACAATACTACCACTGCACCATCAAATACGCAAGGAATTAAACATTCAGAAACCCTTAAGTCTGAAATTCAAATGCCTATCAATTTTATTTAACATTTTTTAATCAGGACAGTCTGACTTAGAACAAATAAACAAATTTTCAGCAGAGGCCCAGGAAGAAATAATGCAGACATGTCTTTGTAACATGGGAGGGCACAAAAGCAAACCCACACAAACACAGGGAGAAGATACAGACCCCACAAAGAAGGAACCCCAGCCAAGAATCAAACCCAAAAACCTGCAGCTGTGAGGCAACAATGCTACTACTACACCATCAAATATCAAGCATTGCAACATTTACAAACCACAGATATTATGAGGAACAGATCAGATCGAATATGAGGTAAAAATCTGAAATTTTTTTACAAATGGTGGTGGGTAGGGAACTCAAGTCTTTAACACCTGCATACAGGGTACAGGGTTCAAGCCTGAGGCATTCCCTACCACACCACCATAAGCACCTGGGGCATTTTCACACACACACACACACACCCCCCCCAGTAAAGCACAAGCACCATACACAAACTCCAGTAAAGCACAAGCACTATACACAAACTCCAGTAAAGCACAAGCACCATACACAAACTCCAGTAAAGCACAAGCACCATACACAAACTCCAGTAAAGCACAAGCACCATACACAAACTCCAGTAAAGCAGATCCCTAAGGCTCTGTCCCGAGTCCCTGCTGCTCCTCTTGCAGTCCGGACGTGTCCCATAATCCTGGCGGGTCTGTGCACTGTAAAAGTGCACAGATGCTCCTTGTGTCCCCCTATGGGGACGGCCGGGCTGCCTTGAGCATGCGCATAGACCGATAAGCTGGGACTCGGTCTATGCGCATGCGCGAAGTCCGTGAATTTTAAAAAAATATTTTTTTTTATTTTTCATTTTTTTTTCTTTCTGTTTTTTATTTTTGAGGGGGCTGCAGTCTGGCAGCCCTATGCCACGAGCCGCCCCTGTAAACAGGTAATCTGCTTACAGAATGTATTCACAAAGGAAATAAAATACGTGCTGGATTATACGACTTATTCCATTTACAGTGGATATAAAAATGTTTAACACACCCTGTTAAAATGCAAGGTTTTTGTGATATAAACAAATGAGACCATAAATAATTTCAAAACTTTACCCACCTTTAATGTGACCTATAACCTGTACAATTCAATTTAAAAGCAAACAAATCTGTTAAGGGAAAAATATAAAAAAATAAAATGTACAATAAGCTGGTTGCACACTTTTGCGCACCCTTAAATACTTTGTTGAAGCACCTTTGGCTTGCCTATAAGGATTTTGACCTTAGAAACAAATAGGTCAAGTGTGGCGTGTGTCTGTGTCATGCTGTCAGGGACATGAGCCCACACACAAGCAAAGACAGAAGGCCTGCTGTTAAACTGGTCATTCAGAATCAGAGCTCACATTACTTCTGAGTGACAACTTGTCTAAACAAACCAGCCTATCAGAAGTGAAGCTGTCTGAGAAAGAAAAGGAATTTGAGCTGTTTTGGAGTTACTGTCGAGTCAAGGCTTTTGAAGCTGCTGATTGTATATTCAGGCTTTGCCAAAAGAAGCAGTAGCTTGTTTAATGACAGTTCTGTGCATTTACCTGATTACCATTTATTTATACTCAATTCAGCTTATGAATACCTTGGCTATTGCCTCTGTAGATTCCTGGCTTCTTCCTGAACACTGTAGACTGCAGTGTTTAACAAGCCATTTTTTTCTAAATAAAATCACCACTTGTAAAAGACATAGCAACCCAAGCTGAGACTTCAAAGTTGTGTACTGGTAATTGTTTGACTAATTTGAGGTGCAGAATTTGTTCATTGCAGTAGGAAAGTAGTATTGACAGAATCGTCATTCTTTTGTGATGTTTGTTAATGATTTGTGGTTAGATTACTTATTTTACTTGTTTTGTATGTCTGCATCATATCAGTTTTTGCAGTTCTTATCTCTTGTGAGTATTAAATTACATTGTACTGAATCTACAGGACAGCAGAAGGAGACAACGCACTCCTGTCTGATCTGTCATCTGCCTTAGAAGTGCTGTTATGATGGTGGCATCCTTTCCATCTTTACTTCCCCCCTTACTGTTTCTCTTCCTTTCTGTGCCCTGTTGAATGACTGTGGATTCCATGTCTGCCACCTATTCTGCGAGTATTTGCTTCTATTGCTCAGAAAATGGCATGCAGAGAATATTGTTTTACATAACTAGATAACGTATAAGCCTTAGGTATTGAAATGCATATGACAGTATTTATTTGTAACAAAGGATAGGATTACAGTATTTTCAGAAGCTCATTACATTTGTTATTGACGGTAAACTGAACAGAATGCCAATCTATCACTTGTGGTACATAACTTGTGCAGTAATCCTTTACGCTTGAGATTGTTTCTTATAGGTTCATAGGTTCACACTAGGCTATCTGCCCTAGGGCATTTATAAGCCTAGCTAGAGTATGTTTGGCTTTCGCCATCCATTTTAAATTAATTTTGCTATTCCCTTTTTCGAGGTTAGTATACTGTGCCTCTGTCTAACAGTGACACAGAAGTGATACCCGGGGTAAACCTACGATCTCCAATCCACTCATCAAGATTCCTCTTGAAGAGAGTCAATGAGGGACTCTGCCTAACCTAGACTGGGATTTTATTCCAGAGTGAAGGGAGCCTCTGGGTTATGAATCTGTCCCTCAAGCATGTCCTATTTATTTCAGTGATCAGGTTCAAGTCTCTCAAGCGTGTAGCTCGATGGGATTTGGATTTTTTGAGGTGCAACATGTCCCTTAATTCCGGGTTGGACATGGCCTTATACGTCAGGCACAGGTCACCTCTGAGCAGATGGTATGCCACTGAGTAGAGCTGGAGTTTCTTTAACAAGGGCAGAATATGGCATCTGTTTGAGCCCTTTGATCCTCTTGGTGAGGTACCTTTGGGGTCTTTCCAGTTGCTGCAGGTGTTTGGTAAGGTACATCCCAAAAGGGGCATTGTACTCTATTATGGGCCTGATGAGGGATGAGTAAAGAGGCACGATGACCTCCCCTAAGCTAGATGTGAATCCCTTCCTGATTAGGTGGGCTATATAAAATGTTTTTCTAACCACTTTGGCCACGTGGTTGTCAAATGAGAGATTGCTATCAACTTGGGTCCCCAGGTCCCTAATTACTTCTTCTGTACTTAATGGATTACCACCTATGTGGTAATTTGTGGGCACTTTATTTTTGCCAAAGGGGATGACTATACACTTTTTGGCGTTTAGCTTGAGGCCATGGCTCTGGCACCAGTTGTCTGTTTCTATGAGGCCCTTTTGGAGGATGCTTGTGTCAGCTGGAGAGTCGATTATGGTGCCCAGTTTGCAGTCATCTGCGAACTTGGTCAGCCACAGTCCTTCCGTGTTGGCCTGTACCTCCGAGAAATATATACTGAACAAGAGAGGTCCCAGGACTGAGCCTTGTGGGGACGCCACTTGTAACTGGTTTGGAGTCTGACATGGCTCCAGCAATTCTAACCATGTGGATTCTGTCCTTGATCCAGTTTGCAACCCATCTAGTGACATAGGGGTTTATATTTAAGCTGGTGAGCTTATCTATAATGCCCGAGTGGGGTATTGTATCGAAGGCTTTTGCAAGGTCCAGGTAGGCTGTGTGGACCACCTTCCCTTCGTCAATGGCCTTGGTGACTGTTTCAAAGAAGTCGACCAGGTTTAAGAGGCAGGATCTGCCCTTAACAAAGCTGAACTGGGTAGGATCCAGTGCCTGTAGGTCCCCAATATCTTTACTTATGAGGTCCATGATGATCCTTTCCATAGCCTTGCAGACCAAGCTAGTCAGGCTTATGGGGTGATAGTTTCCAGGGTCCGTTGAGGCACCACCTTTGTGGAGAGGGACCACTGTTGCTGTACGCCACTCTTTGGGTACATATCCTGTAGTAAGGCTGAGATTGAACAGTAGTTTTATGTTTGGGTTTAGCTCTTCTTTGAGTTCATGTAGGACGCAGCCTGGGACACCATCTGGTCCCATTGATGCTGTGTTTTTTGCTTTGGAGAGGGCAGCTCTTACCTGAGCATCTGAGATGTCAGGGGGGCAGCACTCTGCTGGGATAGATATTTGCCCTTTTGGTGGGGGGGGGGGGAGAAGTTTGCTCTGAACCTGTCAGCTAGGATGTTGGCAATGTCTGTGGGTTCAGCGTATTTTTTGTCATTTTGGACTAATTCTGAGCATATCTGGGAATTCCCACCCAGGTTCCTAACATAACTAAAGAAAGCCTTGTGATTATCCTTAGTGTCCTGTGCAATTTTTCTCTCGAAGCTGGCCTTAGACGATTTTATGAGTGCCCTTAGTTTTTTGCTAATACTGATCAGAGATGCCTTCCCTTTTTGGGATTTTGCTCTATCATGTAGTAGCTTCCCCCTTCTATTGTATAGTTTGTTTATGGCTGGTGTCCACCAGACAGGACGTCTGCCTTTGGAGGATTGGGTCTTGGTTTTATTTGGGATTGCATGATCCATGCATCTTGTTTGCTTTTCATTTTTTTTTACTTTGATCATGTTTTTCCCATGAAAGTAGTTGTTGTCAGGCAGCAGGTCTTTTTTTGGATAAGAAACTTTTTCCCAAGTGGGATAACAATGTAGCTATTTTTCATAATAAGTTAAAATGGTGGATTGACAGTTTTTTTGTTGGCATCTGATTATCATTTTCAATAATTTGATACAGCCGCAGTAGCCGCACAAGTACATTGTTGTTATAATTCTTGGTTATTTTTGTACCTGTCACTAATTTCGGAAGTAGTGTAGCACAGCACAGCACATTGTTTCAACTTCACAGAATTTCTTAGAATGTCCATTTTTTCTCATTTGTGGTTTGTTCCTCATAAAGCTTCTTATTTTCTGGCAAAACTTTGTGGATTGAAGTCCCAAAATAATGCTAGAGACTTGTTATGTGCTTCATCATCTCCTTCAGAACTTTTATGCTAATAGAAAAATGCTAGAATAACATGTTTTGTAAGTTTACACAAGCATTGTTTAATATATGACCTGATTTTTGAGCCTTTGTCTCCCCTTTCTTTTTTTTCTGTTATCATTAGTGAAAGTGAATGGCATAGTCAGCTTGAAGACTTGAAATTTAACAAAGTTAAGCTCATGAAAATGCCAAAACGTCATTGTTCATTTACGGACGCAATGAAGGCCAAGTACCCGTGTTTTCATGCAGGCAGATATGAATGGGAAGCAGAATGCATGACATGTGGTGGCGGAACTTTCATTTCTGTTGCAAATAAGGGTGCACTTGATTTGAATGCACACATAAGTACCCTGAAGCATGTTAAAAATGTTCGAGGAGAAAGTTCATCCTCAAAAATCACCAATTTTTTTGTAACACCTTGTTCGAAAATTGATGAATCAGTGTCAGCGGCTGAAGGAACTCATTTCATGCCGTTAAGCATCATCACAGTTATAGGTCGATGGACTGCAGTTGTGGCATGTTGAAAACAATATTACCCGACTCTGACATTGCACGAAGAGTTTTGTGCGCCCAGACTAAAACAGAAGCAATTGTCAACTCTGTCCTGGCTCCACATTCTGTTGACTTGGTGGAGAAAGCACTTAACCATATACGTTACTGTGGAGTTGCAACGGATGGTAGCAATCATGGTTCTGTGAAGTTATTTCTGATCCTCTTGCAGTATTTTGACTGGAAAAAAGGTGGCATACAGTCGAAACTTGTTGATGTTCACAGCACCCCTAATGAAACTGCAGATACAATTTCCAGATGCATTAAGGACACTTTAGACAAGCACCACTTATTTCAGAAATGTATTGCCTTCGCGGGAGATAACTGCAATACTAATTTTGGTGGTGTCAGGCATGGAGCTGATGGCTGTAACATCTTTGATAATTTGAAGAGGATGAAAAAGAGTGGAACGTTTGTTGGTGTTGGCTGTCCAGCACATGTACTAAACAACTGCGTGCAGCACGGCACTGACACACTAAATGTTGACATTGAGTCGATACTTCTCAAAATTTACAACTACTTTTCAATTTACACCATTCGAACTGAACAACTGAAAGACTATTGTGAATTTGTTGAGGTGGAGTATCATCAGCTGCTTTACCACAGCAAAACTAGATGGTTGTCATTATTTCCAGGCATTCAGCGGCTGTTGCAGATGTTTCCAGCTTTAAAGTCTTTTTTCTTGTCTCAAAAAAATCTGCCTATTCTAATACGAAAGTTCTTTGAAAATGATATGAGTGAAGTTTACCTTTGGCATGTGCACTCACTGATGAGTGTATTTCATTCTCACATTCAAGAAATTTAACGTGAAAACAACTCGTTGCTGGAGGTTATAAACTGCCTGAAATCTGTTCACACTGTTCTCGCATGCCGTGCGAAAGAGGGGTTCATGTCAATTAAGGTGAAAGAACTGTTAATGAAGTTGCGTAAAGATGGACTAGAAGACTGTTGTGATGCTTTCTGTACACAAGTGGCCACAATGCATAGAACATGTCTAGAGTATCTGGAAATGTGGACAGAACCAGTGGAGGAGTTCAGTAGATTTGCATGGATGACATTAATTGAAATTCCAAGTTGGAATGAAGTTGAACAAACTGTGTTATATCTCAGAGAAAAGGGCGTGCATGTTGATGATTCCAAATGTTTTAATCAGTTTTGCAATTTGAAGAAATTTGTTGAGGCTAATCTTAACGAGGAAGACTTCAAAGAGATTCTGAGTCATGAGAGATGGGTGAAATACTTCAACAGTTGCAAGAACGAGGAATGTTTCTCAGAAATTATTGTGATCGCGGAGTTTTTCTTTGCAATTCCGGCACATAATGCAAACGCTGAACGGGTATTTTCACTGATGCAAAGCCAGTGGACAAAGGAAAGGAACAAGTTGTCGGTTGAATCAATAAAAAGGAATTCTGTTCGTGCAGCATAATTTTAAGCATATGTCGTGCAGAGACTTTCACGCATACCTCTGCACCCAGCCGAATTTACTGAAAGCAATTAGTTCTTCCGAAAAATATGCTTGGGCTAAAGCACAGGCTCAGTCAGACTTGTCAGATTTTTCAGGGAACCAAGAAGCATGAGGTAAGGATCTTGATTTCTGCAACATAAACTAACTGTTAATTAAATATTAAAGTTATATATTATAAGTTGTTTGATTTTAATGAATAAATAATTGACGTTAAGTGGCAACAGTTAATTATTTTGATTTCTAGTTATGTTAGCATTGTTATTTAAACTTAATGCTTCATTCTTGTAATTGAGATCTGAGGAAGCATGGTTTTCCACATGAAAGTGCTCATCTGTCTGTTTTACTGTCTATTAAATTGGATTTTACAATGTTTACCATCGTGGTGGTCCTTCCTTGCTTGCTTTGCG
This sequence comes from Protopterus annectens, assembly GCF_019279795.1. Lineage (NCBI taxonomy): Eukaryota > Metazoa > Chordata > Ceratodontiformes > Protopteridae > Protopterus > Protopterus annectens. The sequence goes on from NC_056744.1 coordinate 1,477,302,857, forward strand.
ATACTGTTAATTAAATATATTACATGTAAAATTATGCATTATATATACCTTCTCTATTCTTCACACTGAATCGTTGTTCGTGTTTGTAATTTCTTAAATAGCCAGAGGTGCCGAAAGCAGAAGCTATTTTTATGGTTGAAAGACTGTGTAAGTATTGTTATTTAGCAGAAGAGGGTCTGCTGTGCAAGTTTTCAGGCCAATCAAAAAAAAAAATCACCAAACCAAACACGGAGCTACTTGTCTTTAATGTGGAACTGCGATTATGGTAACCCTATCCATGCACCTGTAAAAGCTTGTGATTTAGCCCACTTCACATCAGCACCTTAAAAGTCTCTGAACTTCACCCATATTCCAATTTCTATAACAAAAGAGGACTTGAACAAACCAACTTTTATGCACATGCTACTACAGAAAAAAGTATTACAGGTTCCTATTGCATTTTGTGGGAGTAAAAAGAGCATTCCAATGAGGGCTGTTTGATTTGCTAGATGAGGCATCCAACAGTGATTCTTATTGGCTTCAGTTAACTGAGGCAGCCATTATTAGTCCTAAAGGAATGGTGGAGAAATTAGCAGATAGAACCAGAACTTGAGATAACATTTTTTGTGTGCTTCATCAAATACATTAAGACACGCAATCCATTCTTTGCCTTGAAGCCAGCTCATGCTCATGCAATAGGAGTATATGCATTTTGTGTGCGTGTGTTTGTGTGTGTGTGTGTGTGTGTGTGTGTGTGTGTGTGTGTGTGTGTGTGTGTGTGTGTGTGTGTGTGTGTGTGTGTGTGTGTGTGCGTGTGTGCACCCGCGTGTGCGCGCGCGCGCGTGTGTGTGTGTGTGCATGTGTGCGTGTGTGCGCCCACGCACGTGTGTGTGTGTGTGTGTGTGTGTGTGTGTGTGTGTGTGTGTGTGTGTGTGTGTGTGTGTGTGTTTGGCAGGGACTTGCAATGTTTTGCATTAATGTCGCCATTATATATGTGTTCATTTATTTAGTCATAGTCAGATATTTGAGGTGTACAAATTCAGTAAAGTGGCTGTAACTGCTGGGCACAGCTGTGTGAGTGTGTGTGTTGAAGTAAATTACTGAGATTTTTTTTTATTTTAGTACTATCAGACATCTGAAGTGTACACAGTCAATGGATTGTCTGTAATTGCTTGGTATGAGGGCTTTATCTGGATGAAAATTAGTGACCCTGCTGTTGTGAGTGGGTTAAATTATCATTTGTATGGCTTTGCAACAGTAGTGCACATTAATGATGGAATACTTTACTGTGGCTATTTATTTTACTCACTATCAGATACCTGAAGTTTGCACAGTTAAAATAATGTCTGTAATTGATGGTTATGAGATCATCAATGGCTAAATGTTACTTAACCCTATTGTTTAATAAGCTAAACAGTCACTGATCTAGCTTAGTAGGAGGAATATAGTAGTGTCACACACTGCACTGTATTTGCTAAAAGCAATATAAACCAGTCCTTTATATGAGTCACACACATATTTGTGTGTCTGGGGTCAAGTGGCAATCTTTGGCTGCATGGGTGGGATATGTATGAAGTCAACAAATCAGTGGCAGAATGAAGAACATTCCCATCTCACTCACAGTAACTGATTCTCTAGTTCAGTTTCACTGTGCTAGTATGGGTTTTGTTTGGGTACTTTGATTTTGTCTAACAGTCCAAAGCTGTGACATAGGTGAATTGGATTTCCTCCAATTTGCCTGTACGGAAAGCATGTTTGTGTGTGTGTGTGTGTGTGTGTGTGTGCGTGTGCGTGTGTGTGTGTGTGTGTATACAAAAATAACTAAAATATAATAAATAAATAAATTTTATGTGTGAGCACACACGGTATTGTATGTCAGAAACACAAATCTTCTGCCTAGCTGTTAAAAAACGGTTAACAAGAAATTGTCTTTCAAAATATAAAGCATAAAATTTATCACAGAACATACAGATCCTTAGATCTTCCGTGACAGTTTGTGAATGGAACTGATTGATCCCAGCTGTTGCTTGAGCAGAGGTAAATGATCATTGACCTGTTGTGATATAACTTCACTATTTATATGTTTCCTGTAGCCCCCCCCTTGCTTTGATTTCATCAGCTGATACTGATTCTGGGCATGAACTAAAGCCTACTGTTCAAATTCTGCGTTTCTGTTAGAAAAAGATTTAAAGCAACAATATAATGTATTGTAATGACTCTGTGAGACATAGTAAGATTAAAATGGTTTGTACTGTACAGTTACAGAATGGTAGCTTCAGAGTGGTCATACTAAAACAACAGGGTTGTGGGTGACAGTCTGCATGTGGGGTAATGGAGGATTGGCCAGTTGCATTGATGTTTGTTACTTGATTTTAGATTATCTGAACACCTGCCTTGTGACTGAATTATTACACAGTTTATAGATGTCCATGTTGTTCATATTCTGTTTCACTCATTTATGATTGCAGGGTAAAACAGGGACATTTGCAGTAAGAAAGTATCCAAACTCCATTATTTAGGTCATGCTGTGTATACTGTAAGGTAGGAATACTTATTTCCCAACCTTCTGTGAGATGTTTTTCATGTTTCACTGTTGCAGTAATCACACTTCGGTTATCCTGCCAGGGGTAGCCCTCAGTCAGCCCAAATACCAGAGGCTTAGTATATTTGCGTCAGTTGCTGTTGCTCCAGGACTGACATCAGGTCATCAGTGGTATCAAATCAGGCAGCCGATGCCATTACATCAGTCTTTCTTGTCAAGGATCCCGAAGCAAGTGTCGGTCGGCTGCTACCTGAGTTTTCGTTTCTGAATTGAAATTGAAGTCTTCTAAACCTAAGTACCCCGTTGGGGATCCTTTTTTCTTGCTCTAACCAATGTCAGAAAAAGTTAACAATTATCTCGCCTGTGGAAAGCAAATACCACACCAAGACTTCCATTCTTACTGTGTCACCTGTTTAGGCCCAGACCACAACATCCCTCACTGTCACTTTTGTGCTTTGTTCAACGCCAGAACTTTACGTCGTCGGGCCCTTATTGTAGCTAAATATTTTTGCTCTCAGTCCTCGAATTCCGATATGGCTTTGGTAAGCCATCTGATGTCTGATTTTCTGAAAAAATATAAGGATAAAGACAGAGACAGACTGCACAAGTCCAAAACCGCTGCCAACGCTTCCGCTAAGCTAGTCGTCAGTTCTCCGGTCCTCAGTGAGGTGCTTTTGCAGCCCCTGTTGCCCGCTTCTGTGGATTCGTGGGCCACTATAGAGACCTTTTGGAGTCCAGTATGCCGCGAGACTCTTCTTCTACTAAGGATCCTGTGGATGCCTCTACCTTGGATGGGTCTGGAGCCACTGAGCAGGCACCGGTTTCTGAGGAAGTACTTTGCACTACAGATACTCAACACAAACCAACAACTTCTTTCACATCTTCGGTTCTTTCTAAAACTACAGAGTTTCTAAGGCCCAGGGTATGAACTATGCCCAAAAAAAACAATGGACCAAGCTCAGGCACCTACTTCCTTGCCACAAAATGGCAGAAGACCTTATTATGCTTATTAGGGGAAGTCAGGCTACCCCTTCCAAAAGAAAAAGAGACTTATCCCCAGTAGTTTTATCTGAACAGGAATCTGATGACTCTGATGCTTCTGAATATGAAGACATGCAACCCCTCTCTGCTTAGGAGGATTTTGATGCAGATGGATCCATTCCTTCTGCCTCTCCACCAGAAGATTTTTCATTTGATGAAACCCTTCATACTTTAAGGGAGCATTTCCAATGGGAATGTCAGGACTATCTGCGGTCAAAAAAGAGACTCAGGAAAATCTTAGATTTACCACAGCACAGACCTTTGGCCATTCCTCCTGTCCTGGATGTTGTTGATGATGTTTTCATGGAATCCAGTTTGACTCCTGACACCCTTTCTTCTGTTCCCAGGAAATCTGACAGGTACTACATAGTCCCCGCGTCTCACAAATTCATTTTCAAAAATCATACTGCTGACCCAGGGGTCATCTCTCAAGTACCTAAGGGAATTGAAGCAACCTCAGCTAAGAATCCCTCCCCCTCAGACAGGGATTCCCGAGCTTTAGACAGATGGGACAAAAAAGTGTACACCTCTGTTACTCTTGCTATTAGAGCACTAAATTGTCAGTTCCACATGCTGAAATATCAGCAACATACCATGGAACTCCTCAAACAAAAAATATCTTCCTTTCCTTCTGGTGCAGAAAATAAAGAATTACAAGAGCTTATGCATTCTGCAAGCCAAGTTACTAAGCACACCTTGCAATGTGGTTTTGATGCCCTAGAAGCATCTTGCAGGGCAGCAGTCACTGGTTCTGTCCTTAGAAGCCATGTTTGGCTTAAGGAACAGACTTTGCCAGACCATGTCAAATCAAAATTATTGGACGTACCATTGAACAAAGACAATTTGTTTGGCACCAAGGCAGAAGAGGTCTTAAAAAGATGGAAGAAAAAGCTAAATCTATGCAGACAGTTAAAGATTTTTTACAGGTCCAGCCTCTGAGGTTCAGTAGGCATTGCCCCTCCAAGCACTGGTCCTTTCCGGCCCCCACCTGGCCAGTTCAGCACAGACCCAGGGTAAGCAGATTCCCCCAGACAGCAGCCCCAGCAAATGCAGAGATCTAAGCAATAGAGTTCTTCCTCTTCAAAAACAGGGAGTGCAAGCCACCCCTTATGGTAAGAACTCACAATGACTTTACACCTCCACCCCTTACCTCTGCCTACCTGCATCTGCCCCTAAGAGGAAAACTCTCCTTTCATGCAAACAACTGGGCTTCTATCACCAACGACTGATGGTTCCTCAAAATAGTGTCCAAGGGATACAAATTTCATTTCCACACTCTGCCAACCCCAAGAGGATTCCCAGATCTTCCTCCAAACCAGTGGGCAGAGGCCAAAAAGCAAGTCCTTTCCCTGCTCTCCATGAGGGCAATACAACATGTTCCTGCAGACGAGATAGGCCAAGATTTTTATTCCAGATTCTTCCTGGTACCCCGAAAAGAGGGCACCTGGTGCCCAATCCCTGACCTCTCCATTCTAAACACATTTCTGGTGATACCGAAATTCAGAATGCTCACCTCCGGCAACTTCTTCCTATGTTTTCCAAGGATGCTTGGTTAGCCAACCTAGACCTAAAAGAGGCCTACCTACACATCCCAATCAGGGAATCTTGCAGGAAATATCTAAGTTTCAAGGCAAGATCTATGCACTTTCAGTTCTCTGCGCTTCCCTTTGGCTTATCCACTGCTCCCAGAGTTTTCACAAATGCCTGGCTCCTGCCATTGCTTTTTGCAGGCAAAGAAATATTCAAATTTTCTCATACTTAGACGACTGCCTGATTCAGGCAGACAGCCAGGAAAAGCTGTTACAGCACCTGACCTTTGTAAAGGACCTATAAACCTCCCTGCGGTACACTATCAACGAAAAGAAATCAAAACTAGTACCCACACAAAAAATTGCATTCCCGGGAGCAAGCCTGGACATGGCATCCCAGATGACATTCCTTACTCCAGATAAACAAGCCTACCTGACAGGCTACTTCTCTCAACTAGCCACCAGAACCCAGTTATCTGCAAGGAAAATCCTGCAGGCTCTAGGGTTCATGGCATCCTGCATTCTACTCATTCAATATGCCAGACTGCATATGAGGAAACTACAATGGTACCTAAAAAGCCTTTGGTGTCAACACTCTCAAGACCTGGAAACTATCATACCAATGATACCTTGTCTAAGGAAAGATTTTCTTTGGTGGGCAGCAGCAGGCAACCACAACAAGGGACTTCTTTCTCACAACTCCATGCCACCCAGACCATCACCACAGAAACTATGTCTGGGGTGCACACCTGGATGGCAGGTGCATTCAGGGCCATTGGAGCCCAAATGAAATACATCTGCACATCAACCAAAAATAGATGATAGCTGTTCAGCTATTGATTGCAGTCTTTAGAACGGGTGTGTTGGCACTTTAAATACTTAGAAGGGAAGATATGCGCCGAATAAAGGGTTAAAATTATTTATTTCCAATGTACGAAAGTTGGCGCCAAAAAGTATTCAAAAGTAGTAGTATTAATTGTGCCACCTGGTCTGATGAAGTCTGCATTGCACAGATGAAAGCGCTTACCAGTACATGTATATATTTTATGCTGATGTGATTTTTATGCTGAGCTTTTAGTTGTCATTAAATTCTGTTATTTCATCCTTACTCGAGTCAGTATCATTCGCAGCCTTATACAGGATCTTGGACGGAGAGACAGTCTATATGTTGTGCAATAAACATCTTTGGAGGATGCAATGATTGCACCCAGGTTGCAGTCATCAGCAGAATTGGTCAGCCAGAGGCCTTTTTCTTTTGCCTTGACTTCAGAGAAGTATATTCTGAACAGAACATGTCCCAGTACAGAGTCCTGTGGAACACCACTAGTAACAGTCTTGGTGGAGATGAATCTCCCCACCCTAACTTCATGTGTCCCATCTTAAGCCATTTGGCTATCCATTGGGTGACATAGGGATTTATACCTAAATTTGTGGGTTTGTCCATAAGACCTGAGTGAGGTATTGTGTCAAACACCTTTGTCAGGTTGTGGTAGGCAGTATGCACTGTTTTGCCCTCATCCATGCTCTAGTAACCCCAAAATCCACCAGGTTTAGTGGGCATGACCTGCCCTTGGAAAAATGAACTGAGATGGGTCCCATGTTTGAAGATTTCATATGTCTTTGCTTATCAGGTCCACAATAATTCTTTCCATAGCCTTGCATGTAAGATTAGTCACACTTGCAGCTCTGTAGATCTCTATGTCCTTTGATGGTCCACCTTTGTGTAGAGGGATTACCATTGCAGTCCGCCATTCCCTTGGAATAAAGCCTGTCTGGAGGTTGTTGTTGAGTAGAGATTCTAGCCGGCCTGATAGGTTGTGTTTCAAGCATTTAGGAGGCATCCTTGTATATTATCAAGGCACACTGATGCAGTGTGTTTAGCTTTGAAGAGTGCAGTGAGGACCTATTCTTTAGTAATAATGGGGGAGAAATGGTAGAGGGTATTTCCTGGGGGTGATGGGGATGAAACTGGAGCAAAATTTATCAACCAGCAAATTTGCTATATCCCCCATTTCTGTATAGGAAGTTCCATTTGCTACTAGTTCAGCAGAGGGTTGGTTGTTACCTTTAAAGTTGAGTACATAACTGAAAAATGCCTTATGGTTATCCTTAGCCTGGGAGGCTATTTTGCCTCAAAGATGGCCTTGATTATTATCCTTAGTTGCTTGTTGAGACTGATAAGGGAGTTTTTTTTTTTTTTTTGCCTTTTGGGCATAGCTCTTCCTATTTTTTTTGCACATGATTTTCTTTCTTTTGTTGTACAATACACTCTATTTATACTGGGGGGTCCACCAACTGAGCTTGTTTTTGGAGTTTGTCCTAAGTTTATTGGTACTGCTGTTTCTAAGGAGTTATTTACATGCTTGTACAGGGTTTTCGTAAACACTTTCATGTAGACCACAGTATTCTCTGAGTTTGGGAGGGCTTGGAATTTAGCTTTGCCATCACTTAACAGGAGGTAGTTAGTCTTGGAAAAGTTCTTAAATATTTTGGAGATTGCTTGAAGTTCAGGCTTTATATTTATTTCAAGAGTGACCACTTTGTAATTTGATCTGACAAGTGAGGACATTACAGAAGGGAGTGTAACATTCCCTCATATTTTTGAGAACTAGATCCAAGATATTTGGACCCCTAGTAGGTGTGCAGACTAGCTGTTCCAGTGTGTTTGCATTGACAAAATGAAGGAATATTTGAGTCTGAATGTTAGTGGTTGTGTATGTATCCCAGTTTATGGTGGGACAGTTGAAATCACCCATGAATATGGTGTTGAGCTGCATTGTGAGTGACTCTAGTACATTCAAGTATGTGGTATGGTTGTCCTGGGTCATAGACAAGGAGTTATAGCTGGCAAGTATATAGTATAGGACTTTACCTAAGGTTAATTGGACATGGGTTAGTACAAGCATGTCATATTGTATGACCAGTTTTGAGGTGTGCTTACATTTTATGTAGATCAATAAACCTCCACTTCTTGTCCCTAGCTGTGTGATAGCCGGTCTAAATGTGTGGAGGGCATTACAGCCTTGCACTGCCAGGGTGCTTTATGTGGCTTTAAACCATATCTCAGCAACTGCAGAGATGTCATCACTTTCCAAGGTGAGGAATGCTTTCAGGAATTGGAGCTTCTTGTTGATATTACTAATATTCAGCAGTAACACCTTTAGTTTATCTTTAGTAGGATTTACTGTGTCAGAAGGTTTATCACATTGGCATTGCCAAAAAATGGCACTATAGAGGTGAATGATGCTTTGGCCAAGTGTTTGTGATTTTACCATTTTTGTGAACATATAGAAGGTCACTCATGATAGGATCATTTAAGACCATGTACACTATGTGGAGGCCATACCACAAAAGTAAGTAAGAGACAGAAAATGAGATAGAATTTGAAGGCATTTTGCATAGGTCATATAAATCAGACCTTTGATTTTCTTAGTGGGGAACCATTGGGTGTCTTTCAAAATGGATCATGTGTCTGGATATGTACACATCAAAGGTGTGTTATGTTCTCTCATAGGGCTACTGTGGAAGGAGTACACATGTCAGTGGCTCAACAGATAAATAGCACACTAACCTTTGGTGATAGAAGATCTGAAGGTTATGGAGTATTTCCCACACCAGACACTTGAATTAATTTTTCTATAATGACACTGAAGTGCAATATGGGGTGGTGCTGCATTGCTGTGTATGGTGTCTTCCAGATGAGATGTTAAACTTTGGTTCCATCAGCGTGAGTTGGTCATAGCACAGGTGGATGTAAAAGATCCCATAAAACTTATAGAAAAAAAAAAAAAAAAAAAAAAAAAAAAAGAGTAGAGGAAGTTCCCCACGTCCTCTGACCAAATTTCAAGTCAGTATTAATATCACCTAGAGTCTTCTTTTTTTTTCAGCTGTTCCTAGTAGGGGTCGCCACAGTGGATCATCTGTTTCCATTTCTTCATGTCCTCTGCATCTTGCTCTGTCACACCAACCATCTGCATGTCCTCTCTCACCACATCCATAAACCTTATCTTAGGCCTTCCTCTTTTCCTCTTACCTGGCAGCTACATCCTTAGCATCCTTTTCCCAATATACCCAGCATCCCTCCTCAGCACATGTCCAAACCAACGCAATCTCGCCTCTCTGGCTTTGTCTCCAAACCTTCCAACCTGGGCTGACCCTCTAATATACTTATTCCTAATCCTGTCTACCCTCGTCCCACCCAGTGCAAATCTTAACATCTTTAACTCTGCCACATCCAGCTCTGACTCCTGCCTTTTTGTCAGTGCCACTGTCTCCAACCCATATAACATAGCTGGTCTCACTACCCTCTTTTATACCTTCACGTTCACTCTTACTGGTACTCGTCTGTCACAAATTACTCCTGACACTCTTCTCCACCCACTCTACTCTGCCTGTACTCTCTTCTTCACCTCTCTTCCACACTCGCTATTACTCTGAACTGTTGATCCCAAGTATTTAAACTCATCCGCCTTCATCAACTCTACTCCCTGCATCCTCACCATTCCTCTATCCTCCCTCTTATTCACACACATATATTCTGCCTTAGTCTTGCTGACCTTCATTCGTCTCCTCTCTAGAGCATATCTCCACCTCTCCAGAGTCTCCTCAACCTGTTCCCTACTCTCACTATATATCACAATGTCATCTGCAAACATCATAGTCCACGGGGACTCCTGCCTCATCTCATCTGTCAACCTGTCCAAGTCTCCCCTTAAAAAGAGTGCATTGGACTAGTGAGTCTAACCTATTTGCTGAAGAGTAAATAAATAAATAAATGGCATCTCTAGAGCTAGAAGAAATAGCTTTGGTAATCAGCATGTCCAGAAAAGTGCTCATCACTTTTGCAGTATGTGTATGGATGATGTTTTTCAAAGAATATGGTATACACTTCTTAGCATTTAAGTGTTGGTCATGATCCTGATACTTTGTGGTTCTACATGTTATACCACCTTGTAGATCAGGGAATCCTCACGAGAACTGATGATAGCTCCAAGTTTAAAATAACTTGTGAACCTGGTCAACAAGGGACTCCTGCCATCAGATTAGACATAGGGAAAATAAATCTCCACAGAAGCAGAACCAAGGATGAGTCCTGGGGGAAATCCTACTAATAGTGAGATTTTCAGAGGAGACAATCTGCTCCATCCTGATTTGTTGTGTTCCTGCTTGTGAGCCATTTCTGCTTGTCAGAAAGTAAAATATGGATTTACATTTAGTTTGATTAGTTTGTCTTTAATGTCTGAGTGTGAAATGGTTTGGAAGGACTTGGGTAGGTCGAGGTACATTTTGTCTACAGATTTTCCCTTTGTACAATGTTTCTGTGACATTTTTAAAGAAATTTTCTAGATTAAACTGCCAGGATCATCTTTTCACAAACCCAGACTGGTTTTGGTCATCGGATTGCAAGCTGTCAATATCTAGATTTATGAGGTATATAATGATGTGCTGCATTATCTTACAGCTAAGGATGGTAAGTGTAGTTGGTCTATCTCTGCACCTCTGATACAAAATCATTTGAGAGGCTGAGTTAAATTGATTCAGGAGTGGCCTCAGTGAGACAGTACTTCATAGTGACAAGAAAACATCCCAGCACATTTTCAGGACCCCCCCTGACTGGTGCTCAAGTCTGAGAGAGCATTTAAAACTTCCTCAGAGATGATATTTGGGGTGTAGGTACAATGTCCTATATGAGGGGGGATGGGGGTGAACTAAATGTATCTTATAAGCTAATATGTTGGTTATGTCCACCGGGCAGAGTGGGTGTTTCAGCACAGTGCATTGCTTAGTATTGGCCTTATGGTTTGTAACAGCCTAAGAACCATGGCTGTTGAGATCATAGTTTTCATTTCATACTTGAGAAACTCAAATACAACAAATTAAAGTTCTTTGTTTTATTTCTTAGAAAAGATTTAACATGTAAAAGTGAGTTTTTTTTTCTTTTGTCATACAGCTTGTTTATACTAATGTTCCACCACAGGGGTTTCCTGGTAAACTTGGCACTCAACTTGTTTGATTAAGACAGATGTCTTGATGCAGTCACTAAAGTGAGAATACAAAGTCTGCAAGTGCAGTGCTCTTGGCTACTTGGGTATTGAAGGACAGGGGCTACTGATCCATGTCAGGTCTTCAGCTCACTTCAGAAGCTTATCCATAAAGACATCCCTAAAGATAGTATAGTTTGTTCATAGGATCATAAGAGGTTACTAGGCTAAAGACCCTAGGGCACTTACAAGCCTAGCCAAATTTTACTCTTACTTCCACGATCAGCACCTATAACCCCTTTCCAGCTGGGACATAGGTGGAACCCCTGAGGAGAACTTACAGTTACCCATCCATTCATCCAGATTGCATTTGAAGAGGGCCAATGAGGTGCTCTGCTTGAAATGAAGCGGGAGTCTGTTCCAAAGATGTGGTAACCTCTGGGAGACAAATCTGTCTCTCCACCAGGTTCTATTAATGTCACATACCAGGATAAGGGCATTAGAGTGAGTAACCCGTGTACCATTTGACTTGGGGATATGCTGCATTTCCAATAAAGATTGCCTCATATGCAAGGCAGAGATCCCCTCTGAGCAGTCTGTATGAAACAGAATAAAGTGACAGTGATTTCAAATGGTCCTCATAGGACAGATGCTGAAGATCTTGAATTTTCCTTGTGAGAAACCTCTGTGGTCTCTCCAATTGCTGCGGGTGCTTGGAAAGGTACACACCAAAAGGGGCATCTATACTCAAATATTGGCCTGATGAGGAAAGAGTACAGGGAGGTTATAACTTCCTTTTTCTGGAGGCAATGCCCTTACTTATGAGATGAGCAATATACAGAATGCCCTTTTTACCACTGTGGAGACATGATGATCAAAGGTAAGGCTGCTGTCAACCTGTGTGCCCAGGTCTCTCACCACTGAGTGTGTACTTAGGGTGGTGTTACTGATGTGGTAGTTAGCAGGAATATCACTCTTACCAAAAGGTGTGATAATACACTTTTTTGCACTGAGTTTAAGGCCATGACTTAGGTACCAGTCATTTGTTTGTAGGATGTTGACATCATTTTGAGAGTCTATGACCTCTCCCAGTTTGCAGTCATCAGCAAACTTTGACAGCCACAGACCTTTAGTTTTAGCTTGCATTTCGGAGAAATAGATTTGAAACAGCAGAGGTTCCAGGACTGATCCCTGTTGAACACCACTAATTACAGGTCTGCTGTTGGGGATGGATTCCCTTATTTTATTTAATCAATTAGGGTGGCTAGAACTGCCCAGTTTAATTCAATTCAATCAACTCTTAATAGCACACAAAATTCTATACCAACCTGAAGATACCCCCTCACTTATAAATATTCTAATACCATACAATAATTTGAGGTCACTACGGTCATCCAACAAACTACTGGTCCAAACCTACAAAGCTAATAACTCAGCTGGTGAATCCCTGTTTGCCAACTTTGTTGGCAAAACCTGGAATTCACTACCAAACTATATAACCCTTCAATCCTCCCTAAGTCTCTTCAAAAAAAGCATCAAACAGTATTAAAAAATGAACTGGCTCTGTCCATGTACCAACCCTGATTACGCTACAAAGTAAAAATCCTACTTAGATAGTACTGTAAGCATTTAATACTCAAGACTGTTTATTCCAATCTAATTATTTTTGTTATTAATGTGACAGACAGACCATGTAACTTGTGAGTCCCTGTTGGGGGCATTACTAAACCAACTTGTAAATATGCTTGACTCCTTGTCTTATATTTTACTATGTATCTAATTTTTGTGTACTCTTTGTATTTTTGTCAATTTGAGCTTTTCTCCCCGGGCCTCCTCTGAAAATGGACATATATCCAGTCGGATTATCCCGGTCAACAAATGTAAAATAAATAAATAAATAAAATGAATTCTGACTACATGGGCTCTATCAGTGAGCCAGTTAGTGACCCATCTAATGATATATGGGTTGATACCTAGCTGGGTGAGTTTGCCAATTATGCCTGAGTGGGGGGATAGTATAAAAAGCCTTGGCTAAGTCTAGGTGGGCTATGTGCCAAGATTTCCCCTCATCAAGGGCCTTGGTGGCACTCTCGAAGTAGTCCACCAGATTTAACAGGCATGATCTCCCTTTGACAAATCCAGATTGAGTAGGGTCAAGTGTTTGGTGGTTACCAATGTCTATGTTGATAAGGTCTCTGATGATTCTCTCAATGGCCTTACAGATAAGGCTAGTTAGGCTAATAGGTCTATAGTTCCTGGGGTCAGTGGAAGCACCACCTTTGTGTAAAGGGATAAGAGCGGCTTTTTTCCATTCAGCTGGGATGAAGCCAGTGCTTAGACTATTATTGAAAAGAGTACCCAATGTCATTGCTAATTCTTGTTTGAGCCCATGTAGGAAGCAGTCTGGGAAGTTAATCAGGTGCCATGGATGCTGTGTTTTTGACTTTAGAGAGGACATTCATGACCTGCTGTTTAGAGATACAGGGTAGAGGAGAGGTGATAGGGATGTCTTGGGGTAAGTGTGGCAGGGAAGAGGGAGTGAAGTGTTTAGAGAACCTGTCACCTAGCAGGATAGCTATGTCCACAGGCTCAGTATATGTGGTATCATTAACTACCAGTTCAGCACAAATCTGAGCCTTTCTTTTTAGGTTACAGATGTAACTAAAGAATGCCTTATGGTTGTCCTTAGTTGTGGAAGCTAATTTGGATTCATAGTCAGCTTTGGAGGACTTCACAAGGAGTCTTATTTGCTTGTTTAAGATGAGGAGGGAGTGTTTCCATTTTGGAGCTCACTCTCTCTTACTCTTAAATAGCAATTTCTTCCTCTTATTGTAAAGCCTGCTAATGGCAGTTGTCCAGCACACAAGTCTGCTCTTTCTTGAGGAGCTTCTTTTGGTCCTATCAGGTACAGTCGAGTCAGTGCAGTTGTTCAGGTGTTTGTATAAAGCATCTGTGTAGAGGTTGGCATAGTTGCCAGTTCCATATGAGGAAGGAAGTGCAGTGAAGCTATTCATACCATCCTGTAAAGGGTTATAATCTGTTTTGGAGAAGATTTTTAGTTTAGTTTGTGCTGGGGGGGCAGGTGTGATAGTAACTTCGAATGAGACTGATTTGTGATCAGATCTCACCAGGGAAGACCTCACAATGGGGGTTCTACAGTGGTTCCCCATATTGGTAAACACCAGATCCAGGATATCAGCACCCCTTGTGGGAGTGTCAACTAGCTGGTCAAGGGCATTGGATTTAATGAAGTTAAGGAACATTTGGGCAAATTAGATTCTACATGTGTATTTTCTCCAGTCAATGGATAGGTAGTTTAAATCACCCAAAACAATGATGTTCGGATGTATCTTGGTAGACTCAAGTAGATACCCATAGGCAGAGTGGGTGTCTTGATTCATGGAAGGGGGTCCTGTAGCTGGCAATGACTTGAATAGGTGTCCTAACAACAGTTAATTGCACCTGAAGTATCTCCAAAGAATCATGCTGTCTAACCAATCTGAATGTGTATTTATCTTTAATGAATGTTGATACACTGCCTCCTTTAGTTTTCACACCTTCAGTTTGTGGTCTGAACTTGTGGAAGGAGGTGTAGCCCAGTATGGCTGGGGTGCTCTCTACAGCCTTGAACCAGGTCGCCATAACTACACAAATGTTTGTCTTCCAAAGTGAGGACTGCTTCCAGTGAATGCAGTTCCTTGTTAAGACTCCTAGCATTTAGCAGCAAAACCTTGAGGTTGTTCTTAGATGGAGTTTTTACATTAGGAATTTTGTCCTTGAGACACTGCCTAAAGAAAAGGCACAATGGGGGTGGCAAGAGCCTTGGCCAGTAGCCAAAATTCCAGGGATGACAGATGAAGACCATTTCTGGCAAAGCATTGATGTCTGTTGGTCATGTCATCCCAGGCTGACAGATACTGTATCCCCTTGGAATGACACTAGAAACTTAGCCAATTATTGAAGTCAATAGTTTTCTGTTTGTATTGAGACATCATCCTAGGTGAAGGTAGCTGCTTAAGGCTATAGACATACCAGTCTGAGTCACATTTTCTGAGAGCTCAGTCATGTCTCTCTTCATATAGTCCATAGAAGTATGTCTCAAGTCATTCACACCAACATGAACTATGACAGAGTCATAACAGTACATGTTGTTGAGAGACTTGGGTACATGTGTGATATGGCGGATCCTGGCACCTGACAGACAGCTGACCATGATCTTCTCCTTATTTAGCCTAGTGAGAGGGACATCTGTGTGTCTCATGATGGAACCACCTATGATTAATTTTGCCTTAGAGGGAGAGTGTCAGTGTCTCAGCCTACAGAAAACATTATTTTTTTATTTCAGCAATCCCTAGTATATGCCCTAAAAAGGGTTCCTTTTAAATGATGGAAGATGCATTCTTTCTAATGTGTCTTGATCAAACTTGAATGCACAAAAAGGCAAAATAGCGAAATGGCATATAAGCGAATTCTTTCCTTGGGAAAGAAATTGTTTGGTCGCTTCTGTTAATTTGCCATTTTTGTGACTGTAGTGCAGTCTCAGAGTTGTTATATTTAAGTATGGGGGTGTGGGGGACTTTATGCAATGTTTTAAATTTTTTTTTGTGGAACATCCCTTTGAAAAAAATCACTGTTCAAAGTGTTCGAGATTGTAAGCTTTCACTTATATGGGTTTGATAAATCATCGTTCGCTTTTTTAAGCGTTCAGTGATTTAACATAGACTCCCTAAAAATACCACATACCTCTTATCTTGACACTGTTTTTATATTTTCAGTGTATTTTAAAAGTTTAGCTCTGCAGAGCATCCCACTCTCACTCTGTTCTATATAGTACCACCCACCAAGCTGACATCATCTCTTTTCCCCACCCCCACTTCCTAACTATTTTAAATAAGCTTCTTTGACCTTTCCCTGGGAATGTTTTGGTTCCTCTGTGAAAGCAACAAATGTCCTATATTGTTCCAGTCAGTCTGTAAAATCATTCTCACTGTATTCAATATTTGTCTTGCATAATAAGGAATAATTATTTTTCAGATGTAAATATTTCATTAGTATCAGCACCTTTCACTATAGAAAAGGCATTGTTTGTATCAGGTCTGAAAATATGTCTGGTGATTTTTTTTTTTACATAAAATTTATTGGAAATTGCCAGTAGCCGATGTCATTTAATGTTATTATAATTCCTATCGGCACTATACATGATTGGCAAACAAGAACTGGTATTTCTTTTAAGTTTTTGTTTAAAAAAAAAAACTTGACTCCTGCTGCTATGGTAATGGATCGCTAGAAATAAATAACAGCTCCATTCTTAGCATCAGGTGTTTTAGCTGTTTTAGGGTTTAGTATTGTTGTGGGAAATGTAGTACGAGTATCAGCAATGGCCACTGATAGTTTATCTTTTTAGCACAGTATTTGATACTGTGCAAAACAAAGTGTTATGATCAAGCTACTAAAGCTTTGATTAAGTTCCAGGGTAGTGATCTGGGTAAGAGACTATCTCCATAAAAGGAAATGTCATTGCTTTAAGTGAAATACATTTGGAAGAATGGCTTTATATCAGCTTACCATTGGGTAGAGTATTGAGTTTTCATATGGTTAAGAATGTTATCTGCTATTGTACAGTTTTTTCATCCTGGAATGCAGCAAAGTGGTTTATTTCTGAACTTGCCTCTGCATTTGTGGTGAATGGGAACAGGAATTATAATGCCAAGTTTAGCTTGGAATAGAAATCTGTGCCATGGGTAGCCATTTAAGCTATGGGGTCCTTATAAGATAGTGAGCTTGTAAATCTCCTTTAGACAGAAGCTAATGCTAGGATGTTAACCTTGGAGAAGTCCCTGAATACACTGTATTTGAGGACATTTTCAGTTGTGATATTATTGAGAATGCTGTGGCATGGTGGTCAGATTTAATAAAAGAGAGACAACTTACATGCATGATGCATAATTTTGCCATATCCAAAAAACTATTTCTGACTAGGGCACAGCACTAACCGGTGGAGAGACTTGGCATTACTGATGTTCAGAAACCATTGCCCACGTTTTTACTTGCACTGCGTATTAATCTGTTTCTGGACAGACAGTTTAAATCACCATGAAGGATTGCATTAGTCTTGTTCATTAAGAATTCTTATTTGTTGAAGCAGGATTATTGGGTTGCAGGCCATCATGGAGGGGGGATTTGAACATGATACTATTCTGTGATACATGGACTTGTTAGTATTCACTAGGATAAGGAGGAATTTTAGGTCATTATCCTACTGGATTCAACATGAAGTAATGGGCTTTTTAAATAAAACTAGACATTCCTCCACTGCGGAGCTGTCCACAGGACAGGATCTAAATGTTTGGCAGGCAATGAAAGCAGGTACAGAAGGAGTAGTGTCACTGCAGTGAAACTATGTTCCTGTAATTATAGTAATGCCTATACTTTTATGGATTCAGAAAGCCTTAATGATGTGCAGCATTTTGTTTAAGCTTCTACTATTGACTAGTGTATGGTATGTATGAATCTGCTATGAAAATGCAAGGTGGGTAGGTGTAGGAGAAAAGTTTGCCTAAGAAATGGTACTATGACAGCAAAAATCATATTTGGCAATATGCAGATGCCCAGGGCAGGCCATCCATAGTGTAACAGTTAGGACTGTTTACCATTGTCTTCCAACTTGGCACATGTTGCACTCCCATGGAATGACAGCAGTTACTGCCCAATTGTTTTTTTTTTTTTTTTTTTTTTTTTTTGTATTGTGGCATTATTCTTAGTGATGACAGGAAACTGCTCAAGACTAGTTAATTACCAATCTCACAACATGCAAAGACCTCAGCCATATCTTCCTCTTTCTTAGTATCATCCAAAGGTGGTCTGGAGGGGACTGGTGGGTACTGAGGAGAGTGTCATGGAGTCCTTTGCTTAGGGTTCCATTTTACCTACGACCAATGAAGTTAACAATGTACAGTGCGTAATTGCTGCAGATTTTTTCCATTTCTTTGGATTCTAATACAGGTTTTGTTCATGTAAGATTTTTTCATGCTGCATTTTAAATGGACCATATTATAGTAGTGGTCCTTAAGACCCATGGAGTTTTCACTCAGGATAGCTTACACAACTAGGAAGTCTTTTTGCTGCTGTATTATTCTGGTGTGTATTTTCTTTTTTTAATATTATAATAGCAATCATAGGAATATAAGGCTATTAGACCAGAGGCCATGTGTGCCTTGTTAATAACCATCCTCTGATTTTAACAACCTTTTCAGGGAGGGTAAGACCTGTAAGTCCTGGAGTGAATTTTAGGGTATCTGTCCAAATTGTGAAATATATATATTAAGGCAGACAGGGAATTACACTGCTTGACATTCATGAGTCAGTCTTTTCCAGAACAAGGGGAAGTGCTGGGTGTTTTATTTATTCCCTGATGTAGATTCAGGTCTCTTGTTCTACTGTTGGCTGTACTGTTTACACATTGAGAAAAATGACATCTCATTAAAAGGGATCCCTTAGGATGTAAAAAGTGAGGCATAGGTCTCCCTTCAAAGCAGCCATGTAACAATAAGTACAGACAGCGACTCTGTCCTCTCCTAATTGCTAATATTTTTGAAGCCAGGAGTTCTTTTGTTAGGAACACCAACAGTTTTTAGAGTTTTTTAATATATCTAGTGAGATACATTGCAAAGGGTGCATTATATTCTATAGTGGGTCTAACCATGGCAAGAGTGCAGGAGGACCATAACTTCCTTTGTTTTCAAGGAAATGCCATTAGCAGTTAATTATGATATACATGGCTTCCTAACTACAGCAGCTGTATGGTGATCAAAAGTGATGGGAAAGAATGCCATCTATACAGGTGTCCAGGTCTCTGATGACAGACCTATTGGAGAGTGAGAATCATCGTTAGAGTGGGTGATTGCAATTTGTTGTTTCCAAAGAGAGATGATACTTCATTTTTTAACATTTAGTTTGAGCCCTTTCTCAGTACATCATGTGTTAACATATGGTACTTCAACAGTTTGTATCATCTGTTGATTTGATGGCTACATCCCACTTGAAATCATTGGCAAACCTAGTCAGCCAAAGATCCTTGTTGTCAGTGCTGAGATCAAAGAAATAAATGCCAAAAGGCATAGGTCCAATATTGACCCCTGGGGAACACCACTGGTCACCTTTTCCTTAAATGAAGAGGCATCACTGACACTAAAAACACACATTCTTTCATTGAGCCAGTTTGTGGTCCATCTTACCACATAGGCATCTAGGTTTAAGGCTATTAGCTTTGTTACAACCCCATCATGTTGTATGGTGTCAGATGCTTTTTTCTGGGTTCAGGTAGGCAGTGTGGGAAGCTAGGCATAAGTCTCCCTTCAAAGAGTTCGTATGACAATGAGTACAGAGAGAGAGTGACTCCAGCCTCTCCCGATAGCTAAGATTTTTTAAGGCAGGGGTTCTTTTTTTAGGGACATCTACAGTGTTTAGTGTTTTTGTTCTATCTAGTTTGCATTTCTTCAAATCTCATCATGTTAAGACAATATAATGGACAGAGCTGGTTTAGTTGAAACCAGCACTGCATTGTCCTCACAAGAAGCATGAATGCATACAGGCTTCAGTAAGAGTCGTGATGCAGTGCCACCCTTCAAAGAGGTTTTGAACAAAATGGAACAGTAGGTATGAGGGGGATAATTAAAAATGTTGGCTAAGTACAATTTGTATCTTATATAGCAGCTTTGAAACTGAGTATATTAGCCTGGCCAAGAAGCCTTAAGTCTGTTGTTCTACACAGACTTTATTTACTTAATAATTTCACCACATAGGAGCCACTGACTTTAAGATTTTTGTATGGTGTTAATTGCCATTACTAAGATATTTTTCTTTCGTGTTACCTGATATACATGTTTCCATAATACCTAAGTAGACTTCTTTACCTATAAAGTGCACACATTGAATAAATCAATATTCCTTACTAAACTGCGTGTCTTTTAGGCCATTTCAAAACCATTCTTATCACTGTATTTTTCCCAGTTTGGATGCTTTATGGCTGCGCTGTAAATCTGTCATGTACTCTGGGTTATGCATGATATATAAACTGTATTTGTAATGATTAGTGCACCGTAGGACCAATAATATTCTTCATGATCACTATGACTATATCATGTATATGAGCATACCTTTCAATCTCTTCATGCAAAAATTCCAAACAAAGTCAGAAACAATGTGGTATTTTAGAATTGCTTTTATAAATTTGCAGCATCCCTCTCCAATAACTCTGTCCTTCCTAACCCAAAATGTTCCTATCTGACCTAAAAACCACAGCTCATTCTACTCAATGAATGTCAGAAACATACTCAATAAAACTAGTGAATTCCATGCCTGGGTTGCAAACCATACACCAGATATAATCACTCTTACTGAAACCTGGCTGAAACCACATATCTCAGATAGAGACATTATTCCCCCTGGGTATAATATACTTCACCTCGATCACCCAAAAAAAGAAGGGGGTGGGATTGTTATTATCTACTCAAATCTTCTTACCTTCACTCTTATTAATGAACCAATCCCAGCTTTTTCACCAGCAGAAATCTTGGCTGCCAACCTTAAACTTAATAATTTCACTACCATCACAGTAGTAGCCATGTATATTCCCCCTGGAAATAATACCCACTTGCTTGAAAACTTTCTCTCTTACCTTGCAGAACACTATTCAAATGAAACAATTCCCCTTGGTGGTGTAAATATAAATTGGCTAGTTCTAAATGACCCTAACTCTACCTCTCGTATCAACCTACATGGCTTTGCACAGCTGATATCTGAACCTACTCACTATAATTACTCACAAAGCCCTAGCATTCTAATAGACTGGATACTAGAATCTGACCCTACTATATATCATAACACTGAAACCCTACCCAAATTCCTTAGTGGTCACTCTCCCATAAAAGTCACTAGATTCACTCCCCACTATACTACACCTCATAGATACATAACTTGTCGAAAACTATCCAACTTCTCTCTTGACACCTTTAACACCCTTCTCTCTAGAATTAACTGGAGTCACCTTAATGAGCTCAGTCTGGACAAGGCGGTTCAATCTTTTAACTCCATATTTCTTGATATACTAAACTCCCTTGTACCTCTTCACTGTTAAAATTAAATCCAAGGTATCTCTATGGATCTCCAAGGCAACCCGCACCCTTATGAGAAATAGGGATAAGCTATGGAAAACCTGGGAAAAATACAAACTCACCTCTGACTGGCAAAATACAGAGAACTTAGAAAACAGACAAAAAAATCTCATAGCTAAAGACAAAAAAGAATTTTATTTCAACCCTCCTACAGCTCTAAAATCTAATCCCAAAAAGTTCTGGAGCTCAGTCAACCAAATATTGCATCCTGGTAACACCTTCTCCCCTAATCCCTACCCAAATAGGACACCTGAAAACACTGCCACTGTTTTCAACTCTTTCTTTATAGAATCTGTAACAAAGATGATTAATACAAACTCCCCATTACCACCCTACCCAACCTTCCAGTTCCAACTCATCTAATCTGTTTTCTTTCCAATCTGTTTCTACTACTTATATCAAATCTCTACTCTCCAAATTAAAACCTCACTCAACCTCCGCTGACAACATTCCTTCTTTTTTCCTCCACCTAGCAGCCAACACTCTTGCCTTTCTTGTATCCATCTTGATTAACTGCTCTATCACTGAGTCTAAAGTTCCATCTCTCTGGAAAGAATTTTACACTTTACCTGTCCACAAAGGAGGACATTCTCTAGATATCTCTAATTTTAGACCTATATCGATCCTGTCACCTCTCTCAAAACTACTTGAAAAATGCATATATAAGCAAACCCTGCAATATCTGTTACAGGGAAACCTACTTACTCTTACTCAGCATGGATTCTGCCCAAAACGTAGTACAACTACTGCCTTAATTTCCTTTACTAACACTATATCCCAGGTTCGCGATAATAGCAAACTTGTCTCCTGTTTACTTCTAGACCTTTTTAAAGCCTTTGATACTGTAACACACTCTTTACTGCTGGCTAAACTGACTAATCTTAATTTCTCTCCTGCTACCATTTTTTTGATTTTCTAACTATCTCACTGATAGATTACAATCTGTGAAATGGCTCTCTCCACTCCCCCCACTCCCCATAAAGATGGGCATTCCCCAAGGTTCCAGATTAAGTCCACTGCTATTTAACATTTTTACAAACCTACTCTATACTTCTTGCTCTCAGTCATCTGTTGTACAATATGCAGATGATTCCACTGTGATTACCATCATTGATTCTCCCTCTGATCTCATTTCTAAAACTCAGGCTGCTTTCACCTCTGTGGATACATGGCTCATTAACAACCAACTAATATTAAACCCTACAAAAAACAAACATCTACTCTTTCTCCACAAAACTCATACCCATATCAAATCTGCTTTTACCATACTGTCTCTCAATAAGACTCCCATAGTAGCTGAAACAAGCATTAAACTCCTAGGTGTCATAATAGGTGAACAACTTAAATATGACTTGCACATCAACAACTGCATCAAGAAGACATCAAAAACTAGGCCTCCTAAATAGAAATAGAAAGTTTCACACTTACAAAGCTAAAGTAGCCCTGTCTCATTCCTATTTATTACCTAGTCTACTATACGGCTCTCAGATTCTCATGAACCTTAATAATACGCTCCTAGCAAAACTTAACCTATAATAAGATAGCCAGATTCTCTGCCCAACATACCTTTAAAACTCATCACCGTGTCCCACTTAAACACCTAAACTGTCTGGAACTACCCAATTTGCTTCTTCTGTCTCAGCTCCAAATCATTCATTCCATACTATATCAACCTTACTACTGCCCTAGCCTACCTGCTTTATATCTCATTACTCTCACACTAGACTACTCCGCAGCTCTGATCAAGACTTACTATGTATCCATAAACCTAGGACTAAAATAGGTGGCAACCTATATAGCTATCACCCTACCATAGCATGGAACAAGCTTCCACATCAAATTAGATTAATAAATCAACCTAAGCAATTCAAAGCAGCTGCCAAAGAACACTTAAAAACACTCTGGTCCTGCCTCTGTACTCATCCATCATAAACTGTATCCATCCATAAACTAATCATCTTTTAACCACTACCCTAAATTTTAACCTGTGCTCCCTTCTGCTTTTGCACATCTGTTCCTCCTGGCCATGCCTATCTCTCTTACAAACTAATATTATTTACGTCTCGGTTTAACCTCTCTCTCCCTATATTCCTCCCCTAAATCATCTCTTAATAGTAACAAATGTCTACATAGTATTAATACTTTAATGACTGCAAGAATACTTCTATTTCAATTTCATTTCTCACATAATATGTATTACTAAGGATTATGCATTAATATTTGAAACTTGCACAATGTTGTAAATATAAGCAATAAGCTATTGTATCTGTAATTTTTGTTTTTAATATATAATGTTTCTGGGGTTTTTCTCCCTAGGCCTCTGCTGAAAATGGGATAATTGCTAGTTCAGTCAGACTTTTCCCGGTCAACAAATGCAAAATAAATAAATAAATAAATAAAAAATGTGAAAGTTACTAAAATAACAGGTTTTTCATTACCATGCATTCTTTCTAAAGAATATAATCTCTGATACGTAAGCATCAAATCATTATTTAATGGTTTTGCTAGTGTTGTGCTGGAAAAGCATGTATTTTGAGGGACATAATAAAGATATAGAGCAAAATATGGACATTTTCTGAAATTCTTGACAATTGAACAGTTTGATTATGAGGTTTTTGTTCTTACAGCTGGGTGAGGTGATAATTCAAATGGATGTGCTTCCTCTAATACACATTCTGTTTCTATAGTTCTCCACCTAATAAACTATTTTTGGACACCCAGATTTTTTATTATAGTTATATGCTGTATTTGTTACCATCTCATAAACATTTACAGCCTTTATAGCATTTTCTACAGATTACCTTCATACAAAACCCATCATTTCTGAAAGTTTATCACATTATCTAAAAGACTGACTAAGAATGTAACACTATTTATGTATTCTACTTATCCTCTAGGCACAGTATGTGGTAAGAGGAGTTTGACTTAATCAGTTTTATGTGAATTATTCAAAGCTTGCTGCAAGCATCCTTGGATATGTGTTAAAGAGTTTTTGATCTTGGATACTGGAGTAAACAATAGGTACCAGTAGAGGTGAAAATGACCATATTCAGCTTGATGAGGCACTAACAGCATTGTTTGCTACACTGACCCTGATCTTCATTACTGTGAATAAGAAGCATAAATAATGGGGTGTTTAAAATGCTTCTATTCATTCATGCCATGCACTCATGTGGAAGCAATGGGTTGATTTTTTTTCATTAAGGAGGTGCTGTACATTAGTCACTTTATACAGAAAATTTAGTTCAGCTGAGAACTCACAACCACCCTAGAAAGTTGGATGAGATTGATTTGTTTGTTTATTTATTTGTGGCTGTTTTATATTAATTAATTAATTAATTTGTGGTTGGTGACACTGGGTTTATGAATTATACTCAGTATGTTTTGTATAAGGGAGACCTCTGAGCTTGGGCCCTGTTGTGGAAAATGTTAATGACAAAGGCTATATTTTGTTGCTTATGAAGTAGGTAGATTTATGGAAGTCATTTAAAGAAGCAATCAGTTTATCAGCTTTGTAGAAAAAGATGGACTTCATGAAACTTGATACAGATGAACATTAGAGGTAAGTGAACATTTTTTATCTTTGGTGCACTCTTAAACTCTGATAAATTACTAATGTAATCTTTTGCGTTGTCTAACTGCTGGAAGGGCAAGCAAGAAGAAATTACAGTTAGTGCACTTTTGTTGCACTGCTTAATGCATTGCAACACTATATAATAGGCTTCATATTTCTGCAGGTTGACAGTTTTGCTGCAGATTGTGTGATCAGTTATTGTAGTATGTGGTGGCATTGCCTCATATTTTAGCACTTGTTTCTTTAGTTCTATTTCTTGAATGTAATGGGGTATTATTTTGTTTTTTGACACTTGGGACTTCATTTAGGCTTTGGGGTCGTTTGACAGCCTGCCACTCCATATGACTTTTCCATACATGTGCATCCATAAAAATACTTTTGTATTTCTGTTTAAGTAAAAAGTATGCTATGTCCATATATGTATACATGTGTGTATATGTATAGATATCTTTGTGTTTGTATAAATGTATACATACTACCCTAAATAACTGGGATCATACCAGAAATAATATATGAGGGGACTCCCCATGATGAGATAAAGCATTTAGGAGCTATATCTGCCAATTAAGTAGTACTGGAGCAGTCCTGGGGTAAATTTTCTATTTCTCATCCATAGTTCTATGTTACACTTGAATATGGACAGGGATGAACTTTGTTTTATGTGGCTGAGGAGTCTGTTCCACAGCAGCGTTATCCTCTGTGAAATATACATGTCCCTCCAAACCGTTCCATTGATGATGCAAAAGAGGTTTAGATCCATAGCCAAATTATTTCTGATGTTATTTGACTTGCTGATATGCAGTAAATCTATCAGTAATGGGTCAGAAGATGCCTTGTATGTCAGACACAACTATCCTATTTGAAGTACTGTGCTGTATTTTCTATACTGTTTGAAGCAGAAATGAGAATGCTTAGCTGTACCTTGCCAGTAATCATAGATTGTGTAATCTACCGTGGGATAATGACACTTAGTAGCACAGTCTAAAATTACTGACATTGTCAGGTCCCTTTATGATGGTCTTTAACTCTTTTTCATGCAAGGTTTCTATTATAGCTATGGATAATACATGGATTATTTTGGACTTTTGTGTAGAAGAGTCCAATGGGATTCAGGGTATGGTATTCGTGATCTCTCTGTTTTCTGAAACATGTATAAAACAGGGCATTTACTACCTTTTCTTGTATCATTTCTGTTTCAAGTTAACTACCTCACATTTATTTTATTTATTGGCATTTGTTTACCAGGAAAGTCCACTGAGCCAAAATGAACCCATTTTCAGTGGAGACCTGGGGAGAAAAGCTCCAAGGTAACAATAATACTTTCAAAAAGTTTCAAAAAAAGTTTCAATTTCCAAAATATCAAGAAAATTACATAAGAAAATTATCAAAAATGTTTAGAAGGTAGATAAAACTGATAAAACAGTATACTAACAACAAAATAAAGCATATTCATACTGCAGAGAATAATAATATGGGATAATACTAGGCAAAAATTGTTCAATGATATACACTTATGAGCACCAAGGTATACATGTGAATACAGGTGTTACATAGAAAAAAAACAGGACATGTGTGTAGAAAGAGAGAGACATAACATGAGTACTTAAATATATATGGGAGAAGGTATGTGGAGACAGAAGAGAGAAAAAGAGGAAGAAGGGAGATAGGGGAAGGAAAAAGTAAGGAGGATGGACAGTAGAAATGAAACAGGAAGAAAAAAGACAGGAGAGAAAGAAGGAGATAGAAGTATAAGGAGAGTGGAAGAAGGGAAAAAAGAGGGGGAAAGTGGTTAGGGAGTTTGGAGAAAGCATGAGGAAGAATTAAGAAATGAAAGTTTGTTAAGTTATCAAAAACAATATCTGGAGCAGGAACTGTATAAGAACAGATTGAGATTTGGTTGGAAGAATTAAGTAATGGCAGAGGAAGCAGATGAACAGTTACATGTCCAATTGGAGAGTGCAGTTTTGAAGATAGAGGGGCTTTATTGTATGCAGATAAATGTAGGTAGGTTATACCATATCCTAGCAATATTCCAACAGTATAATAACTTGCCTGCGGGTAATTTGGGTTTGTGAACTTGAAGAAAAAGTTGGTGTTCAGATCTCAAAGGCCTAATGGGATTATAAAGTGTAAGCAGGGAGATAAGGCAGGGCAGTCTTGAGCTTTATGAATAAATTTATGTGTCATTTCGAGATGGAGGAGTAATAGGTAGTAGGGGAATTCAAGCCATTCTAATTTTTTAGGGCAATACAGTGATGAGTAGAATGGTGACTGCTTGTAGAAAATGTTGCAATCTTGTTATAGCAAGATTCTAGTTCCTAGTTTTGTTTTCAGGAAAGACTGCAGGCTAGTTAGTAAAGGTGTGCCGTAGGTTAGAGAGGGTAACAGGTTAGATAGTGCTAACACTTGTTTAGTTGGTAGAGAGAGGAACTTGTATTATTCTGAATGTGCAGATCGAATTAAAGTTTTCATCAATTATTACCCCTAACAATTAGGGATAATAAGTATGGGTTACTAGCTTAATTTTTTAGAGTTAAGAGAGAATTTATTGTGGTTAGCTTTATTGATAGGAGTATTTCTCTTGGGAGAAAAGATCATAAGTTTAGGTTTTTTGGCATTTAAAGAAAGGTGATTTTTGTGAAGCCAAGTTTCCACAGTAGAAAATGTTGCTTGGTAGTTTGCTGTAATGTATTTCTGTTAAGAGCATCTCAAACTCTAATGGAGTCATCTGCATACTGGCCTAGGGAGCCATGCAGGATAGCTTGGTGGAGATTGTTGATAAAAATATTAACCAGAAGAGAGCCTAACATTGAGACTTGGGGTACACCTCTAGGGTTGTGAAGGTATGGGAAAATAAAATTCTGCCATTTAACAGCATGCTGCCTATTGAAGAAATAGCTTCTGAACCAATTTAGTCACTGGCAGGATACTCCTATACTGTAGAGCTGGGAGAGGAGGATAGAGTGAGAGATGGCATCAAATGTTTTTGATGGGTCCAAGAAAAGAGCTGATACAGTGTGTCCTGATTCCTGGGCTTTGTTGACCATATCTAAGAAGGATATTAATGCAGTAGATGTACTGTGGCCTGGACGGAACCCATGCTGTGTTGGGGAGAGGATTTTGTTGTTCAGAAGGTAGTGTACGAGTTGTTTTTGCACACATTTTTCTAGGATTTTAGAGATGGGGAAAAGCATAGCAATGGGTCAGAAATTAGAGATATCCGCTGATGGGCCACTTTTATCAAGTGGTAAGATGATTGCTTTTTTCCAGAGGTAAGGGACATAGGATTCTGCTGTGGTTTGTGTTTGTCTTCTTTTACTCTTCCTCAAAATTACGGTCTGTTTCAAAGCAGGGAGAACATGGCTTACTTTCTTGGTTTCCAGAGAATCTGTTGCATGCCTGTATACCAACACTGTATCGGTGTGCCTTCAATACTTTTTTTTGGCCGCTGAGTTACCCTAAAGTAAGGTCATTTGGAGTAGGTATTTGCTGCATGCTCACCCTCTGATCTGTCTTTATTATGGTTGGGTTCAACCTTACCCAGAAAAGCTTCTAGTCTAGTGGAACTAACCCAGTCAACGAAGAATTAAATTAAATAAAAAAATAAAATCATGGCTGATTTAAGTTCCTTATGCTATAAAAATGTTGTCCTCTATTTGTGGCCATTTCCTGCCTTTCTGTCAATTATATAACCACAATTTCCTTTCAGTTATATATATTATTATACCATTAAATGTGCCAGGGATACATTATGCACGCATTTCAATTTTGACTACTGGCATTTATACATGTAATGTGCTTTTGTAAAATTATACATGCATATCTAGAGGACAGAAGTTCACAGAGAAAGAAATATATATTTCAGATTTTACATGGTTTAAATAGACATAGTGTCTATGAAAATAATGTGTATGAGTCATGTGACTGTGTTATAAATATGTGTCTGTTACTTGAAATTATAAGTTGAAGAAGTTTCATAATAGTTTAAAGAAGCTGACATATTTGCTATATATAGCATTTTTTCTATCCATGTTTTCGCTGTTTTTTATTGTTTTTGGAGCAGTTGTCTTTTGCTAAATTGTAGCTTGAATGACCCGTTAAGGAGGCAATTAGTATTTGTCTGATGCTATTGATTTGGTTTGCTGTATAACTGAGTTGGTCATTTGTAGGAAATGTTTATTAAAGAAACAGTATTCTTTTGTTTACGGGATTTAAAAAAGTATGTTGATACATTTCCAATGTTATTTTGACTTGTGTTTATAGTTGCTTAAAGGAATTAGTTTTTTTTTTTATCTAATATGTTCTTGAGTTGGTTCATAATTGTTTTATAAGTTTGCTTAGTTGTGTTGTTTAATGTATTTCCATGGTTTTCAGGCTTTTCCTCTATTAGACATCACTTTTTTATATCTGTGGGTGTCCAGGTGACAACTGTGAATTGCATTTATTTATTTATTTATTGGTATTTATTTACCAGGATAGTCCAGTTGGACAGTGTACATTTCAGCGGTGACCTGGAGAGAAAAGCTTCATTGTAGTCATACATGGACATTAATATTACTTATTACAATTAGATATTCAGATATTATTATGATTGTAATAATTATGGAGATATTCCAGTAGGAAAACAATACAGTACCAGCTCTATTAACAGACAGTTACATAGTTGTTCTAGTTATAGTTAGCTGATCTCCTAACATAAAACAGTGTATATAAGTATTGACAGTATGAGATATCAGGGTACCACAAAATGTTGATTGGGCAATTCAGACTAGCATAATATGCTGTGCATACTATTGCATGCACTGATTGCCAGCAATACACAAACTGAAGTTGGACTAAATCCTATGTTTCAACAACACTGAAATACAAGACTAGTCTGAACATTTATTTGAAGATAGAGAGAAGTAAAATTGAGATTTAGTTACCTCTAGAATGTGTTTGTTTTGTGAGCAGGGGGTTTTACTAGGGGTATAGTATAGAAAGATGTGCTTCTCCAGAGAGGAAGAACTCTTAAGTTAACTGCTGTAGTATTTCCAGAGTATTGACTGAATCAGGAGCGGCCTTAGGTCAACTGCTGCCCTAGGCAAAAGGGCTCCACGGCACCCCCCACCACACCACCCAGTGCCCCCATCATGGTCTACCTACACCAAATAAATACTGGAAAAGCGCCCCTACTAGAGCGGTGCCCTAGGTGGCCGCCTAGTTGGCCTATGCCTAAGGCCAGCTATGGACTGAATAGATGAATGTGGAGTCATCTGTATACTGACCGATGATGGTATGTGTATTTGCTTTATGAAGGCCATTTATGAACATGTTGAACAGAAGTGGACCAAGAATAGATCCTTGGGGCACACCCACCAATACATCAGTATTCCATCTGACAGCTACAGGTAGTTGAGACTAGATTCTTTTATCATTAAATGCCCAACCACAAGGTGTTGAAAAGCAGACTGCAGCTGACAGTTTTCCACAAGAAACCCTTGCTGGTGCTGTTTCTAACTGTGCACCAGCAACAATTGCATTGTTTATAGAGATTTTGATCTTCTTTATGTTTGTGTGACTGTAAAATATTGTATTAATAAGTTAATGAGTGGGGTGCATGGGGGCTTGCTTCCACAAAGACAGACGCAAGCAGTGTAATCTTTTGGCAGTCAGTATTTTATAGCAGTTCAGCAGAAATATATTTCACGATTTACTGCATTCAAAGTTTTTTTCTGTTTCAAGAATGTCTATAATGAGGGACTTCTGACTTTTGGTCTGGTAAGCAAATTAATAACAATACGTGTTATATTCAGCGTGGAACATTAACTTGCTGGTAACTAATGGGTTTATCTGTTAAATTGTAGATCAATAAAATTGAGCTGTCTCCACACTGCTGCTGTCTTATCCCAAAGATGAGGACCAAAAAAAGAGTCTACCAAGATTGGATAACACAAAAGAAGTTTTCGTGTACTCTGAAATATGGAAGAGGGCTGATGCAGTGACCTTGATGCATTTACTAAAACAAAAAAGCCAGTAAATATTGTCAGCTGTCTGGCATAGAAGGATAAAGCCCTGACAATATTGCAGCTGACCCGAGTTCAGCTAGTGGTTCAGGTGCCTATAGGAGCTGGCTGAAGGAGGGTTGAGTGACTAACCTTCTGGCTTGCCCATCCTGCAGGGAGAGATGCAGCTGTGGCCTTCCACATTGTTGACACCTTATAGGAGCACTGGCTGTTCACCCAGTAGAGTTTCATGACAGCTGAGCTTATGTTAGAACCTTTTCTAGGGGTGACCTGCAGAAAATCTTCTCACATGAACCTTTGACATAGGTCAGATGTGTGCCAAATGTTTGAATCATGTGAACTGCCCAGGTAGTATATGCATGCACATACACACACACACACACACACACACACACACACACACACACACACACACACACACACACACACACACACACACACACACACATATATATGGTTTACTATCAAAAGGATGAAATTCATGTCCACGAATGGTGATTTCCACAACAAATAACGTTGACTCATGAATACGAAGTAGGTTGAATGATCGATGCAGCAACGTCGACAAATTCTATCGACCTTAAGGTGGAACTCTCCCATTCACATACATGATGTAACTCCCTGCTCGTGTATGACCTTCTAAACCAAAGTACAAATGAACGGCGACATTCTGACAGTCGTTCCTACCATGGTCGAGGATGTGACTGTCGAGCATGTTACTATCGTGCTTTTGGTGGTAAACTCATGTATATATATATATATATATATATATATATATATATATATATAATTTATATATTATATTTATACACACACTGTAATTTCTTGGCCATTCCAGACCACTTGCAGTTCAATGGAAGCCCCTTCCCGTTAATATACACAGGTCTTCTGCACCTGGTAATGGTTTCAAACCAAAATGAGCACAGACTATACCTTCCAGGAGGCTCAGGAAAATGAGATTAGCAATATCATAAAAGGCCTACATACTGTTGGTTCTCTTTCTTGCACTTCTGGGCAACTATTAGAGCTTTTTCACAATTCACATACTGTAGCATAAGTATGGGGAACTTATTTAGGATTCCCAAAGCTAATGACTGTGATATTCAAAATTAATTGCCCGTAGTTTGCTGGACAGTCCATGTAGCTAAGATGATTAGTGCTACATATAACACTGTGTACACAAGAACCGGCATATCAAACATCCACCTCTATTCTGACTTGTGGATTATACAGGTCAGTTAGGTCTCTTACCATATGTCTGTCCCATCAGAAATGATGAATAATGTACTGGCCTGTCATGTGGTAATACGCCATATGCTATCTGCACCTTCTCTGGTGTGGATGGTTGCAGTGAACAAAAAAACTGGGAACCAGAAACTCTTAATGCATTTCCAAATGCCTCACAACTACTCTCACTCATGAAAACACCCACTCACAAACCTTCATGCATGACACAGTGGAGACCATGCAATATACATCTCATCACAAAATTCCAAAGGGTATACACATGGGGCACTTAAACCCTGTGGTTGTGCTCTGCACTGACCTACCATAGCCATCATGAAGATTTACCTGACAGCATGTTAGCTACATTACCAAGTTATGCCAGGTGTAATTAATCTAAGGAAGGGCAGAAAATGGCCAAAAAAGAGTAAGGCATGAATGCTGACAAGGACATTATTTATTAATAGCAGGATGGGCAGGTGGGGATGGAGCACTTTAGAGTGTTATCCAAGAAGGTTAATATCAGGAGGAAAGCAGTAGCTTATTCAGATTGATGCATGCTGTAGGAGAAATGTGACAAATCGATGGACAGCATGACAGTGTAATGTTGCTGAGTGCTACAAAAGATTTGAGTGATGGCAATAGATACACACTTGGGGATATGGGGATATCAGGCCTGTACATACCACTTTAATGTACAACACCTTACCAATGTGACACCAAATCATGATATTGCTGTGGCATAACACCCCTAAGAGCTGTGATGCAGATGTTCAGAAGGCCAGTGCTGTACAGCATGATAGAACTGTCTACACATGCACATAATGCTTTGCACTCATAATACACTGGCATGGGCAGGTATGACACTTACTGCACAGTCTAGGGCTGGTATGTATCACACAAATTGTGCAGTTCAGAGACACTACTGAAGAGATAGGTTTCATGTTGGTGTCAGTGAAGTGCTTGTGCATACATGGTCAGACTGCTGAAGTGATCCCAGGGCAAAATAATTTATTTTGTGTCATTGTAGTGCTTTTGCATACTTAGACAAACTGATGAAGGGGCTACAGGGGGGAATAATTCATTTGTTTGTCAGTGAAATGCTTGTGCATACTTGGACAAGCTACTGAAGGGATTGCTGGGGCAAGTTGTGTGACAAGTTTATAGTTTTATTTACAGCAGGTAACTAACAGAAAAAATGCAGATAAGGTAACACAGAAAAACAATAAATATGGAGTTCATTTCAGGGGGATTTCCAAATTTGCTCCAACTAATAGATAAATAGAAGTAAGAGGATTCTAATAGGCTGGCTATTCTTTTAGCATAGAGAATTCATATGCTGTCTAAATGCTTACCAGAGGGATTACCAACAGAAAAAATGTTCTGCTTTTCTTAGGGCTAAGCCTATCCAAATACCTAGCAGTGGGATAACCAACAGATGGCAATTGAAAGAGGCCTTATTATATAATGTAGCCAGTACATCTGTTTCTATTAGCAGTAAATCAAACTGTGTTGCTGGAGGAAAGTGTGTGCTCACGTGTGTGTGTGTGTGTGTGTGTGTGTGTGTGTGTGTGTGTGTGTGGGGGTGTGTGGGGGTGTGTTTGTGTGTGTATGTATGTATGTATGTGGGTATTTTATATATATATATATATATATATATATATATATATATATATATATATATATATAAACAAAAATATACTTTAGACTTCCACTGGTTCACTAACTTCAGAGTAAAGTAATGAAACCTCACAGTCAGCAAGGGACTATAAATAGAAGAAGCACAGAGAGGAAGCTGTTGGCTTTCCTGCTGTGCAACTAACCCTCCCCCAAAGGTGATGAAACCTGATCTCTTACTTGAAAAGCTGGCTGAATGTAAACAATAGGATCACATGGCTTAAGTGCTTAACCAAAACAATTGAACAGTTAAAAATCTTTGGCACTCTCCCTTTAACAGTGATATAAGCATGTCTAGTGTGGGTGTGTGTGTGTGCATGTGTGGGTGTATGTCTGAAAAAATTGAGCTGAAATATACATTATGACTCAGTCATATACCATTTTACAATTTTTTTCTTTTTTAATACATTTAGAAATCTGAGGCATTTACACAAACAACAATGTAGCTATAATTCCTAGCCTGTGAACAGGGACTGTCTGTGGTTGAAACATAACTGACTGCTGTACTTTGCTCATTTTTTTTCTGGTCTAGTTTGCAGGACAAATGTAATTTGTGTGAAGCAAGTTGGAAATTAACATTTTACGGTGTAGGCTACTGTTTCTAAGTAACAAAGATGAAAAAAATACGGTATGTGTCCATACTTTATCACAATGCAATGTCTGAGTTATGCACAGTCAGCATACATGCTATAAATGTTGGATGAGTGTGGTATGTTGGCTGTAGATTAAAGTAACTTATCCTCTTGTTATCATCTCAGTTGATGCAATCAGTTTTTACAGGACTAGTGTAAATTTCTATGAGATATGATGAAATACTTACTCTCTGAGCTGTTTGCATGAAACAAAGTTGAAAGTGTCACTGATTTTGCAAAATGTCCCTGATTTGTGACATATTTTTGGTCTGTGCTTTCTACAATTTGTGGGTTTCTTGTAAATCACTGAGGACTGCAGCCACTACATAATGATACCCACTTGAGTTTCAGACTTCATATCCTTCAGATAGTGCATGCTAATGCAAAAACATTTCTTTAGCACCTTTCTAAATATGTAAGTAATATTTAAAATCTATCCCTAATTCAGAGCCATTGGCACTCAGTGTTTATTGGCTTTGTGCTTGAATCTTTGGATAGGGTGAAATGCATTTTTTATCACAATCAGATGTATATACAGAAAAGTGACTATAACTGCCGGGTGGGGTAGGGGATATCTGTGGATGAAAGTAACTTACCCTTTTGTCATTTACTTAGTTTTAAATAGTATAGCTTTACAGAACTGTCCTGCATTTATATGAAATAATTTGGAATATGTTACTGTGGTTACAGTGTGCTTGTGTGAAAGAAACATGAAATACATATTCAGTTGCACCACAATCAGATATCTGAGGTGTACACCATTCAACAGTAGGGCTATAGTTGTTGGTTACAGGGGCTGTCTGTTGATGGGGATGACTAGCCCTACTGTTATGATCAAGTTAAACAGCTGACTAGCTTTTAAGGACTAGTCACGCTTGTGAAAGCAAACTGGAATATTTTACTGTAACCATTTTTTTCATAGTCTGACATTTTAGCTGTAAACAGTCAAATAGTTGCAATGGATGGGCATAGACATTAGTGGATTATAAATATAACAGTCAGTGTGGTCTTTTATGGTTAACATATTTTTTGGGGGGGATATATGTATATATATGTATATATATATATATATATATATATATATATATATATATATATATATATATATATATATATATATTGCTTATTAAATTTTGTTTCACTTCTTGTTGGAAAAAGTATTCAAAATTATCCAAATGTAAAACAAATACACCCAAACTTTATTAAACAATAAATATAAAGCTAGTAGATAAGTATACATTTAAGCAAATCAAGAAGGTGAAATGGACATAATTTGCACATGTATGTGTGGTCACAAATTGTGTTTTAAAACTGCCCAGGATCCAAGGTATACTTAAACCGCCACTGCAAAGCTCCCTATCTTTTGATCACCATGTAACAATAGTTGTTAGAAAATCTTTTTGTCTAGACCAGCTAATTGCCCAAGGAATGTCATAAAGATCTAAAGAGGTAATTATTCCCTTATGCTCAGCATTGTCTCGACCATTTATTAAGTACAAGGTTCCCATTGAGATGGATCTCACTAAATGTATCAAACAATTAGAAAGACCACAAATGTTCCTTAATATACACAGCTGTCCTTCTCCTTTTATGCTTATTAGCTGCTTGGTTGCCTTATGAGGCAGCAGATTCTTAAGATGTCAAAGTGAAATAATGCATGATCAAACTTTGTAAAACAATGACAGGTGATTCACAGCCTCAAATTGGAGAAGTTTCAGAGAAGGATTACAAAAGCTAAAGTCACCTAGTCTCACTCAAGTGAGCACTGGAGACAGCAAGCAAATTAATAATAATAATAATTTGGCACTACTACTTCTAATAATAATGTGACACTAATACTAATACTATACTACTACTCATAATAATAATAGTAATAGCAATAACTCCAAAAGTAGAATAAAAACATAAAGGTGAAGAAAAAAGATAGAGAAATCTCTTGTTCCTTTCCACAAATGCTACTGAGGTTTGGTTTTTAATGTTAAAATGACAACCAAACAAGGAAAGAAAGCCCTTTCGCTTCGAAATGTGAAGACAGAATCCCATGCTGAGCAAAGTGAATTAAAGAGGCTCCTGTCAGAGTCAACAATTGTTCTAAAGAGTCTACATAGCAGTGGTCACTATACCAAGTCTTGAAGGACTGCAATGAATACTCAATAGGTTTACAGAGGTAAGGGAATTAACTTGTTATTCCTGAGTTTTGTCTTCTCAAAACTTCAACCATTTTTTTTGCCCACTGAGCTACATAACTCTTGCCACTGAGTTGACTGAATTTATCTGTAATGCCTTTACGCAGAATAGTACCAAAAAACTTAGCAAAATCTTAGATGCAAGGCATACATGGTTAGTACTTTATTCTTTGCCACTGCTAAATCTTCAGAAAATTATACCAGTTTAAGTTAGAGAGGGCTTCCATAGACAAAATAGTATTGTCTCAAGTATGTTGGTATAAGGAAGAAAAATGCAACAGAAAAATGCCTAAAGAAAGTACAGTAGTATAAGAAATTGCTATAAATGTAGATGCTTGAACAGATTTACTGTTGCAGTCCTCACTTCTGGGAGTCTTGCCTGTGGATAGCTCAGCTTTCTGAACTTTACCTTCCCTATAGGGCTTTTTCACTATTATGCAAGCGTGTTGGTGGTGGTTTTGGTAAAACAGGTCTGTAAGCCAATGCATTCTTCAGATCTTTCTTGACATACAGTATTTCATATTCATGTTTCATACTGTTTAGTCTGTCAGCTATCCTGCTTCTAGAAGCTAGATGAGTACCTGCATGGAGATTTTTGTTATTTTCCTTGATTATTGATTGTGACTCTGAAAATGAAGCCTAAGTTAAAGCAAGCAACTGTATTGTTTGTGGGAAACAGATTCATCACAAGATTTCCATAACCTGCATAAGGTGGAGTCCTTTCTGTATAGTGCCAGTTTCACTCTGAGGGTAATGTGAAAAAGAAAATAGTCTATCCAAGAGTTCTTAGCCAAAAAGGGAGCTTGTGGCTGATTTTAATCCACCAGCTAAGGCCTCTGGAAACTTCCAGGTGAAAAAGAAACACTTATTCAGCAATGCCTAATGTAAGTAATGTACACAGTTGTGCTCGTTTTGCACTGCTTTTAGCAGAACAGAGATGCATGTCAGCTATCTTCCAAGCATGCACCAGAATCTATGGTGCCGAGATTCAACAATATTTTGTGATTGGGGTAGTCTAACAGCTGCCAGTGCCTGGCTTTTCCAAAACTCTGCAGAAAATGTGGGTAGAAGTTTCTTCCTCTTCTAACTCCACTTTCTTTATGTCTCAGACACGTATACATGTTGTTTTCTTTAAACTGCTTTAACAGCTTGTCTCCTTCAGACAATAATTGAATAATTAGGTCAGCAATGGTCCTGGCGTGTCACTGAGTGGAAAAAGCTCAATGCCACCAGTTCCCTACACTTCAGGGCAAACCTAAGGCAAGAACAGCTTATAAGAACCTCTTCATATCCCAGATGGTTAACAACAAATGCTGTTGCATTACTCTTGTTCCGGTGCTCACTTCATATACGAGTGATTTGTTTCTAGTTGAAATGTATTTTTTAAAAAGTAAAATGTTTCACAAAGCAACCACTCTGCTGTTATAATATGAGTAAACCTCCAACATAAAAATGGAGTAGAGCTAAGAGGGAATAACCAGGGCATGTTGGAATATAATGAGCTGGTATGGCAGTTTCTTTTAAACACCACAGTGATGGGCTGTAAGAGTGCACCTTTCAGGGACATGATAAAGCCTAGTTACAGATGTCATCTTCTCAGGGACAGAGCCTTCCCTCCTTCCCTAAATATGACTAAGCACACATGTTGTACCACTTAAATCCATAAACACATATCCATATAGTTTATCCATTTGCCCTGACATTACCTGGTTCTGACAATGGCCTGTCCTTTAGAACATTTCCTTGCTGTGTGTGTTGCGTATATCCCAAAGTGGCCAGTCATAATTGCTAGTCACAATTACCTCTAATGTGCCATACCTCCCCTCTGTGGTCATTGCTGCTTGTATGGTAATTCTCATCTATTGCCATGTTTCTGACCACTAAAATGTATTTCTCTGCAGTCTCTAGTGTCTTCCTGTCTGCTTCTTAACTGTTTTCCTAGCCTATATATTCTTTTAATTCAATGTAGTGATTAGATGATAGAAAATTAAATATGAAGCAACAGATATACCTTGGACTCTGTTAGGAGAACAGTCAAATAAATCTGTAGTAAGCATAAGCAGTGCACACTGAGAACAGCAAATAATAATTGATTTTTTCCCCACTTTTGGTTTACAAAAAAGTCAGTCTTTGTGTGTGGGAAGGGGGAGGGTATATACATCATAAGGCCATGGAATGTCAGATAGTTGCACATCAAAGTATGCTTTCAGTGCGAGAGCAATGTATACCCTCTGATAGGGGGGAAATGTCTCAGATCATAAAATCACAGCTACATAGCACTGTGCATTTCCTGATAAGACAACAGGGGAGATGCTTTGTGCACATGTGCTGAAAGAATGGGCAGAGAAAGTGCCTTTACCTGCAGCTACCACAGCTCAGCACAGTCCACATAACAAATGCACTACTGGCAAACAAGCTAGGGTGCTTTAAGGTTAGAATGTTATACATTAGTGCAACTGTGTGTGCTTGAGTATGAGTGTAAAAATGCCACAACGTGGATTTTTGCTGCAGGGACATAGTACTTGCACATCTTCCATATCTCACACTCTCAGTAATGTGTGTTAAAAGCAAGAAAGGTACACTGCTGTGGGATTTAAAATACTGAAAAGTGTGTGTGTGTGTGTGTGTGTGTGTGTGTGTGTGTGTGTGTGTGTGTGTGTGTGTGTGTGTGTGTGTGTGTGTGTGTGTGTGTGTGTGTGTGTTGTGTGTTTGTGTGTTTTCTAGAAGAAAAGGAAGGAGACTGAGTAGTCTCAGTAACAGTTTTGTTGCTGGAAACTAAGATATAGTAACTGAGTATTGTACTCAAAGCCCCTTCTGATTAGTAGAAACTACAAAGCAAACCTACACATGAATATAGGCTAAAATTAAATGCTAAAAATGCCATATTGTTATATTTGGTAAACAAACCATCCACCCAGCTTATAGTATAAAAATCCATGCATTTCAAAACAAAGATGTGAGAGTCCTTGGAACATGGGTAGTAACTCCCTCTTGTTTGGTCATTACATTACAGCACAGTGATCAGGAAATCCTTCTTATTAGGCACAGTTTATCACAAAGGGTATTTCCTCTAGATCCAGAGAAGACAATACCTATCTATATTCTGCATTGATCAGACCTATAAGCTTATACAATACCCTCTCTGGCGTGTATATAAACGGGTCTATGTCATAACAACAAAAGATTAAAATCTCAAGCGCTGGAAACACCAGAAATCCACAATATCGAAATCTTTATTGTGGGGGGCTGCACCCCCCCCCCCACACCTCCCACTAATTATATATACTAACTCCGAGATCGAACTACAGTGAGGAAAGGGCAAATTTCTCGATCTTCACTGTTTTGTGATCTCACAAAGCACATATTGATATACTGCATTTTCGATGTTTTCAGTGCTCGAGCTTTTAATTTTTTATTCATCTGATAGGGACCCTATATAAACATATCAAGCAGTTAGAGAGAGACCCAAACGTTTCTGACAATAAAGATCATGGGCTCGAAGGACCTGAGCTACCTAGAGAGGCTGCAGGCCTTGTCCCTGCACTCATTGACTTATAGTCTCCTTAGGGGTGATCTATGTCATGCCTTGCCTTGCAGGTCATTAGGTATCTAGCAGTTCAAGACCTCCTATTTCTCCACAAGTTAAACAGTCCAGTGAACATTAGAATCAGAGATCTGAACCTGCTTTCAAATCATGGTGCAGATAGATTTGTAATGCAATGACTTCCCCTTCTATGGAATAAACTTACTTTCCAGATCAAGCAGGATGACACATTATCTTCCTTTAAGAAAGAGTTAGATAATTGTATGGGTATTCATAAATTCATCACTGGTATGACTGGCCTACTGTTACTTGAAAATGATGATGAGGCAGGTATTGTCAAGTCGAAAATGGCCAAGCATGCCCAACACACTAGTCATAGGTGACTCGATAGTGAGGCACAATGATGACCCACTCACTAGGCTGAATAAGGAGAAAGTAACAGTCAGCTTCCTGACAGGTGCCAGGATCTGCCACATAATGCATGCACTTAGGTCCCCTCAACAACAGGTAACAATATGACTCTGTCATTGTACATGTGGGTGTGAATGACCTGAGATGTGCCTCCCTGGACTACATGAAAAGAGACATGGAGAAGCTCTCAGATTGTGTAGCCTAGGCATGTATGACCCTAGCCCTGAGCAGCATACTACCATCACCCAGAATGATACCACAGTACAAGTAGAAAATAATTTATTTCAACAATTGGCTAAGTTTCTGATGTCATTTTAAGGGAATCCAGTATCTGTCTGCCTGGGATGACATGACTGAAGACCTCAATGCTTTGCCAGAGATTTCCTGCATCTGTCACCCCTCAGCTTCTGGGTACTGGCCAAGGGCCTTGCCATCCCTATAGTGCCTTTTTAAGGGGGTGCTCCAAAGACCAAATTACCACCATAACAGCTACAAACAAATGCAATCTGAGGGTCATACTGCTCAATGCTAGAAGTCTAAATCTCAAAATGCAGTCACTCAAAGCACTCCTTAAAATGGAGAACATTGACATCTGTGCTGTAACAGACACCTGGTTCAAGGCAGCAGAAAGCACCCCTGCACTACCAGGCTATAACTCATTGCACACCTTTCGGCCCCAGAACTTAGACCGAAGCTTCAAAGGTGGTGGTGTTTCCATATTCATAAAGGATGCGCACACCTCCATACTGGTAGCCCAACATAATGCATCAGAGATACTTCAGGTGCAGCTAACATTGAGTAAGACAGCGATTCAGGTCATAGCCTGCTATAGGTCTCCAACCATGTCCCAAGACTCACACTCCACATTCCTAAGCACCCTGGAGAATATTAGGGTCCAGCCTAACACTCTCATACTGGATGACTTCAACTACCCCTCCATTAGCTGGAAAAATTACTCATGTACCAATACACTTGACCAACATTTCCTGGAATTCATTAATTCCAATGCCCTGGACAAGCTCTTTCTTACCCCCACTAGAGGTAGCAACATCCTTGACCTGGTCATTACTAACATGGGAAACCATTGCTCTACAGCAATATTCAACTCCTCCCTGGTTAGATCCGACCACAAATTAATCACCTTGGAAATCCACATCTCTCCCACCATACCCCTCCACTGCAAAGGTAACCACCATGAAAAACTTTCCAAAGCTAACTTTGGGCTCCTAAAAGCAGAGGTGACTAATGTTACGGCACTCATGCAAATGGAGAATAGTTGCATGACCACTGAATCATACACCAATGCACTGTACGAACACGTACACAAATGCATGGATCTTGCCATACCCAATAGAACCAAGACACTTTCCTCCAAAAAAAACAAGCCAATCTGGTGGTCCCCTGCCATTAACAAACTCTACAACAGAAGGAGGAAACTGATGCAGAATAAGGTGAAGTCCCAAGACTGGAAAAACTCCCTTTTCAGCCTCAACAAAAAGTTGAGATCCCTCATGAAATCCTCTAAAGCTAGCTATGAAAACAGAATTGCATCAGATAGTAGAGGCAACCACAAGGCCTTCTATAGTCATGTAAAGAATCTCCACGGCAATACCCAGATTTGCTCTGATCAACTGGACAATGGTACCTCCTATATCGAGCCAACAGCTATTGCCAATATACTGGCTGACAGATTCAGTGCCAAGTTTACCACTCTCACTCCACCCAAAGGACCAGTCATAATACCAGTAGATTGCCAGGCACCCAGTATTACTGCTGCACAGGTTATAACAGCACTGTCCAAGGCCAAGAATACAGCTTCTATGGGACCTGACAATATCCCTGGCTGTGTTCTACATATACTACAGAATGAACTGGCACTTTACCTGTGTGCCCTGTTTAATCACATCCTCACCTCAGACTTTGTCCCTACTGAATGGTGCACTGCTACAGTCATCCCTCTCCACAAAGGAGGAGCGACTACAGATGCTGGGAACTATCGCCCCATTAGCCTGACGAGTCTAATATGCAAAGTTATGGAATGCATCATCATGGACCTAATAAACAAGGATATAGGGAATCTTCAAACTCTGGATCCCACACAGTTTGGTTTTGTGACGGGTAGATCATGCCTGCTCAACATGGCTGACTTTTTTGAGTCAGTCACCAGAGCTGTGGATGAAGGCAAGGTGGTTCATACAGCCTACCTTGTTCTGGCCAAGACCTTTGATACCATTCCCCACTCAGGAATCATAGAAAAACTCACTAAGCTAGGCATCAATCCCTATATTACTAGGTGGGTTGCAAACTGGCTCACAGAACCCACTGTGTGAAAGTAGCTGACTTCAAGTCAAACTGCTAACCAGTCACGTTTGGTATCTACTTCTCTAAAGTCCAGGCCAACACAAAGGGACTCTGGCTGACAAGGTTCACAGACGATTGCAGTTGTGAGCTATTATTAACTCCCCAAGTGATGTTGACATCCTACAGAAAGGCCTCACTGAGACCAATGACTGGTGTGAGAACCATGGCCTTAAGCTCAGTGCCAAAAATTGCGTCGTCATCCCCTTTGGGAAAAAAACAGTTCCCATGAATTACCATATTGATGGTAGTCCACTGATTACAGAAGGCATTATAAGAGATCTGGGAACACAGGTTGACAGCAACCTCTCTTTTGACCACCACATTGCCACTGTGGTCAGAAAGTCCTTCTATGTGGCACATCTCATTACTAAGGGTTTTGCATGAAGGAAGAAAGAGGTCTTTGTCTCCCTCTACTCTTCCCTCATTAGGCCAATCATCGAGTACAATGCCCCATTTGGCATGTACCTCACTAGACGCCTGCAACAATTGGAGAGGCCACAAAAGTACCTCATAAAGAGGATCCTATGCCTTAAACACTTATCCTGTATGGACAGACTCAAAAACCTCCAACTATTCTCTGTCTCATATCACCTACTTAGATGCGATCTCTGCTTGACTTACAAAGCCATGTCTGACCCAGCTCTGTTAGAAATGCTACATCTAAAGAAATCCCAATCCCTCTGCACCACTCACTCCAGAGACCTCAACCACATTACCACAATTAACAGAATGTACTCGAGGGACAGGTTCATAACCCAGAGACTGTCCATGCTATGGAATAGATTTCCCATACATGTCAAACAGAGCACCAGACTGGCTCTCTTCAAAATAAATCTTGATGAGTGGATGGGAAATAGAAAATTCACCCCGGGGATCACTCCAGTGGCTCTGCTTGATAGAGGCACTGGGAACTAAGGTCGGGTGGCACAATGCCAGGGTAATCCTATGGGCTAGGCTTGTAAAGGTTCCAGGGCTATTATCCTAGTACACACCTATGAACCTATGAACATGGCCCAGTTGCCTTGTATATTCTATAGTTCTGTGATGCTGGTTTGTCCCCATCCCCTGTTCCACCTTTTTTGTGTGGTAAGCCTTACCTTAACTCAGACTCTGATCCTGGCCCTAACACCAACCTCACATTACCTTAAGAAAAAACCTTTCCTAACAGTACCACTAAACAAGACACTCAGTCACAGAACACATGAAATAAAGGCATGCACACTGCAAAAACTATCCACTGTCCTAGCCCTTACTCAAACTCTAACCCACAAATACTGACACACACACACACACACACACACACACACACACACACACACACACACACACACACACACACACACACACACACACACACACACACACACACTTCCACCCTAATACCAAAACCACTTAGATTAACCTGAAGTAAATCTCATACACATTAACAAAATGGTATGCAGCAAACCATGCAACTAAGTACATCAATATGCAATGTAAAATACTCCTGTTTATTCTCTTGATGAGACTGATGCTTGACAGCCATGCTGGTATTTGACATGGTTGGAAAAATTAGCTCTCAAGACAACAGCCAATGTTCTATGACTGTGTGGATATATGCAGATGTGTAC
Organism: Protopterus annectens; assembly: GCF_019279795.1. Taxonomy (NCBI): domain Eukaryota; kingdom Metazoa; phylum Chordata; order Ceratodontiformes; family Protopteridae; genus Protopterus; species Protopterus annectens. The sequence goes on from NC_056744.1 coordinate 1,477,347,325, forward strand.
CAGTGTATTCATTGCAGGAAGACTTTCTCACTACATTCCTTGTGCACGCGTGCACGCACACACACACACACACACACACACACACACACACACACACACACACACACACACACACACACACACATATACACACAAACAAAACATGCACTGATTGTAGCATTTGCAGATGCATAGTATGGCTAGATGCACATGGTTAGCACTGGTGACACAAAACATGTAGGCCTTGGATAGCAGATTCTAATTTAGCTGTTGTTGTCTGACTTGCTAACCATGTTTTTGCCATGCAATGATGACAGGCTGAAAAATATATTTTTTGAGACTTCAGAACTTTTTTTAATAATCTGGTTATTGAATAACATATACCAGTGTTTGCACATAAAAGCAAGTGTTATATTAACAAGCTCATTTATTATTTTTCTATGAACTTATTTACAGTTCTTTTTAGTTTTACTCAGTGTATATAAAACAAGGGATATAGGTTTCTCTAAAGGTTGGGGATTTGTGTATGTTTTGAATGTCTAAATGAGAAGCAGGCCAGTGCAATATGTAATTCATGATGAATTAAGTTATCCACATATGTAAGGTGCAGGTTAGTGACTTGCATTGCCTTAGCATGGCCATAAGTCATTGTTCACTGTATATTTTATCTAACCCTGTATATCGCATGACACAGTTTGCCGATGCATTCATGTTAAAATCTCAGGAAATGGATATCTTTATGAACACTAGTGTCTATGCCACATACTTTCGAGCACAGTAGTTTATAAAAGTTGTTTTCTATTTCCAAATTCACAAAGCAATAGAGGACATCCTTGGGCTTTTCCAAAAACCTTCTTCATCTTTGTTACAATGTAATGTTTCACTGAATAAACTAGCACAGAGACTGTATAGCAATGTATCAGCCAAAGAGTTAGAATGTAAAACTTTGGCTATAGTGTGGCATAAAAGACCTGACATACAAGTCTGTTTATATTGCATTAGTTAAAGATCTGAGAGCACTGATGCAGAGAGCACACACACTACATCCAGTCTGAATCAATACTGTGAATTACTGTTTAATAACTGAATATAACCTGCTGCCCTTTTGTTAGTTTAGATAAGCAGTTCTTATTTAAACAGTGCTGTATTTCTGTCTGAGTAATACCTCATAAATGATATACTACAACATGAAATACAGCTGGCACTGTGTAAATATTATACATAAGAGTTGTAAAACTAGCAAAAGCCAAAATATGTTTAAGTTTAAAATGACTATACACCAGCAATCAGACAAGGATGTATACATTAAATGAAGAAATGCTAGCAAGTGTTTGTACAGTCTTATGATGCATAAAAGTAAATTAGAATATGATATTATTATTATTACTAAAATATTTAAGCAATAACCCACGCCTGGATGTGGGTAATGCTGGATTTACCCATGGTCGGTTTGGTTTGGTCACGAGTGTGAAGCCTGAGTGGCCAAACAAAGACAACCGTGGGTAAATCCAGCATTACCCACACCCAGAAGTGGGTTATTGCTATTATACAATGACATTATTTAAGAAAAAAAAGCTTACTTTTCTTAAATAATGGCATTGTATAATGTCTCCGTGCTGCCCTTTCACAGCTGTCTGGTATTCTGCGGCAGTTATGATGTACTGTGTATGCATATGCTTACGCAGTATATCAGAGCTGTGTGTGGAAGCAATGGAGAAATGAAGATCTCTGTTGCTTTTTAAAAGTGTCTTGCGATGTTAAAAGAGTTTAACATAGCGAGACAGCTTTAAAAAAAGCAATGGAGAAAGGAGGATCTCCATTGCTTTTTTTTAGGCTATCTTGCTATGTTAAACCCATTTAACATAGTGAGATTACAGAAATGGAGCTCTTCCATTCTCCGTTGCTGTCTAAAAAAAAAGACATACTAATGGAAAAGTCCGGGCAACTGGACCTTTTTCCATTAGTATAAGTCTGATTTACAACAGGCATGTTGACCAATGAGCGTGCATGTTTTGGAATATTGATGGCGGGGTCATTGTATAATTATTTATATTCATCATCCTACGTACATATTACGTAGATATGCAACACACAAATAAATGTAGGACGTCCATAATTCAGGCAATTGAGCTATAACAAGGAATCACTGAAATGCATGCAAGTGATCTTGCTTACATATTCCACTGCATTCCTGATTGATTTTATTTAGAATATATGACATTCTCAACATACCCAGCAGGCTCAGGAACATTCAAACTAACTGTTACCTATACAATTCATGCTCAATGGCATTCCAAGCCAAGCTAAGTAAGATCAGGACTCTTTCCAAGGATTTCATACAGAGCAAAGGTTCAGTAATAGAAGAGCTGTAAGCAAGGACAGCATGTATAACTGAACAAATGGCAGCAAGTGTGTACAGTTTAAAATGAATGAACACTGTGTGTGTGTGTGTGTGTGTGTGTGTGTGTGTGTGTGTGTGTGTGTATATATATATATATATATATATATATATATATATATATATATATATATATATATTTAAACACACACACATAATAGGTATATCTTGAATGAATGTTGGCAAATAACTGGTATATTACTCTGTCTCTAATAAAAGAATACAGGAATGACTTACATCCTTATATTTATATTTTTTACTATAACTATATAAGTATGTGACTATTCAATTAATTCTGTATTTTATCTGCTCTGTGGGCCTGAGTTGTGGCTGAGTGGGAGTCAGTTGAGCAACCTACCTATGCAGTAAACAAACAGTAAAGCAGTAAATACATAAATATCCCTTTATCCGTGCCATTGGTAATGTTTGGATGCTGTACTGTTATTAAGCTGGATGCCAGGTTTATCAATGATGCATTTGCTGCCTACCTTATATACCAATGTTATGAGCTAGTGTCTGTTTTAAATGTAAATAACAGTAATACTGCATGGCTATTCTTGTTTGTGCATGGATCATGCCTCCTAAACGATGCAATGAAGTTTAAATGACAACTGACACTATATACATATATAAGTATTATACAATTAGGTATAATGAAGAAAAGCTAGTAAGTGTTGGCAGTTTAAGTGAAGGAAAGCTGACAATTATATAAGAGTGGATACACTAATGGAAAAGATTTTTAAAGGGTTGTAGTTGTGTCATTAGATGTCAAAAGTAAAGCAGAATGCCAAGGTATTTTTGTTAACCATGGTAGCTGATAGAACTATGGCACTGGTCTGGAGCCCCTCCAGGTACAAGGATTTTATTTGCATTGTATTTATTTTTTTTGCAAAACAGGTGACTTTCCCTCTCAGAGTCTCAGAACTCATGCAGATAGTTTCAGTTTTTGCTTAAACAGGTCAGTATAACTGGTTGAACTTCTTTTAAAATGTCCTGTGTTTAGGTGTAGTCTTCCATATTAAATAAGGCAAATACTTATCTGTTGTCTGCTGATTTGCAGGCAACAAATGATGCTTCAGTGGGGTGGTTTTCATTGCAAGAAAAAACAGCAACCAACAGTTCCTCATTAGCTTTTGGTATGTCAGATGAATAGTGCCTGAAGCAACCTGAGAATCAAAACTGAAAAAAAAAAAACTGCAATGAACTGTACATTGACTTGGCAAGAAAAATAAATGCAAGAAGTGTTTTTTTTTAATGACATACTACTCCACTGTTAAACTGCCACCATCAGTTAGGCCCCAGAGCAACAAACTGAAACACCTTACTGAGGAGATTATTAATTTATTTGTTAATTTATTCATTTAGTTCACCACAGTTAGATAGATGACATGAATACAGTGTCACTTGTCTTGTGTTTTCAAATAAGACAGTGAGGCTTGGGTGTTCGTTTAAATAGTTTATTACACACAAACACATCAGGATGGATGACAGGAATATTATACTTAAATGAACCGACTGACTAGTACACACATGCATGCTTTCAATCTGGCTGCTCACTTAAAATGGCACGCTTGCTTGCACGTGCTCAGTACTTGTATGTATGTGCCCACTTACTGGAATGGTTCTTAAAGATACAACACACACTCTGATCTACATCCTCCCTCTTTGACTATTCTGTCATGCAAATGAAAATGACAACTAGATGAGCATGCAAACTATGCAGACATATACAAACAATAACAATCATGTCCAGGTTGCCGTGTATCATGGATTAGGTCTTGAGATACGACCTGACCTTGTAACATAATAAACAGAACTGGGTTAAGCAACAGGGACAGTCACTAGGGAATGTTCTGCTTCAGGATTTTTGAGATACTTTCAGAACAGGAACGCTGGACAAATCACTCTGAAAATTAGAGCCTCCTTTACAGGCAAACTGCTGTAACACTGGCTCGGACACCGGTAGTAAATGTTTCCCTTAAAGGCACAGCACTCCCTTATACTGCTCTAGCATGTCGAGTGGTAGATTACTGGCGTCCTCTCCAGTTCAGCTGGTTAATCTGGGTATCTTGAGACAATGCTACAATTGTCTCATGTACACAGACAACCCTCTCCTCCTCCCAACAAACACAAATACATGTGAGAGATGCAACTATATAGCCAAACTGGAGGCTGAACTCTCTCAACTCAGGGCTGGCATGACCAGACAGGAGGAGATGGTAACCACACACACAACAAACCCAGTCCCACATAGACCTACCACAACTGCAAACCAAACACATAAAAACACAAAGACATACTCGGAGGCTCTAATAAAAAACTTAGCAAAACAACAGAGGCTCCCAAAGCAGATATCCAAAAATCCACCACCTCAAAACAAAACACATGCAACACATACTTCAATAAATCAGTGTGTCAATCAATCACAGCCCTTAAGGCCAAACACCATGCCTGATACACTAGTAATAGGTGACTCTATAGTCAGACACACTGATGTCCCGCTTACCAGGCTGAACAAGGAGAGGGTGACTGTGAGCTGCCTATCAGGAGCTAGGATCCGCCACATAACACATGCACTCAGGTCACTCCAAAGCAAGTACAAATATGACTCCGTCATTGTCCATGCTGGCGTGAATGACCTGAGACGTACCTCCCTGGACTACATGAAAAGAGACATAGAGGAGCTCTCTGATTATGTAGCCCAGGCTGGTATGACCCTGACCCTGAGCAGCATCTTGCCCTCACCAAGAATGATGCCACAATACAAAGACAAGATGATCAGCTTTAATAATTGGCTCAAGTACTGGTGTCATTCTAAGGGGATCCAATGTCTGTCTGCCTGGGATGACATGTTGGACAAGCCACGCTGCTTCGCAAGGGACGGCTTGCACCTGTCACCACTGGGCTTCCGGATATTGGCTAAGGCTCTTGCCACCCCATAGTGCCTTTTTAGGCAAGGCTCAAAAGACAAACCCACCTCCTTAGAAAACAAAAATGGAAAGAAACTAAGGGTAATGCTGCTCAACGCCAGAAGTCTAAATCTCAAGATGCAGGCACTCGATGCACTCCTCAGTATGGAGAACATCGACGTCTGTGCAGTAACTGAAACCTGGTTCAAGGCTCCTGAGAGCACCCCAGCGCTACCAGGCTATACCTCGTATCATGCTTTTCGGTCCCAAAACCCAGGCCGAACCACAAAGGGAGGGGGAGTGTCCATATTCATCAAGGACACCCACACCTCCAGGTTAGTAGCAACACATGAAGCATCGGAGACCATGCAGATGCAACTAACCATAGGCAAAACTGCTATACAACTGGTAGCATGTTACAGACCATCCTCCCAATCTCAGGAACCCCACTCAGCCTTCCTGAAGACATTGGAGGATATGAATGTATCACAAAATACCATCATACTGGGAGACTTCAACTACCCTAACATAGATTGGGTACATTATTCTAGCCCTAACACCCTAGCCCAAAGGTTCCTGGAATTCATAAATTCAAATGCACTGGAACAACTAGTCACCTCTCCCACTAGGGGAGATAATATACTAGACCTGATCATCACAAACTTGGGGACAAAATGCTCCACACCGGAGGTATACCCCTCACTAGTGAGATCTGACCACAAACTAATCACCCTGGATATACATATCCCACCTCCACCACCAGCACAAAAGACCACAGTGAAAAACTTCTCAAAAGCAGACTTCACTCTTCTTAAGACTGAGATGGTATCCTTTAAGCCCACTGGGCCAGTGGATACCACATCCCACAATGCTGAATCCTTCACAAATGCTTTCTATGGACATCTCCAAGAATGAATGGATCATGCAATCCCAAATAAATCCAAGTCCCTCTCCACCAAAGGCAAGCGTCCTGTCTGGTGGACCTCAGCCATTAACAAATTGTATAACAAAAGAAGGAAGCTACTGCATGACAGAGCAAAATCTCATAAAGGGAAGACATCTCTGATCAACACTAGCAGAAAACTACGTTCTCTCATAAAAACATCCAAGGCCAACTTTGAGAGAAAAATCGCTAAGGACACTAAAGATAACCACAAAGCCTTCTTCAGCTATGTTAGAAACCTGGGCGGAAACCCTCAGATATGCTCAGAGTTAGTTCACAACAACAAAAAATACACTGAACCCACAGATATTGCCAACATTCTGGCTGACAGGTTCAGTGCAAATTTCTTCCCTCCCTCACCCCCAAAAGAAGAAATACTTATCCCAGCTGAATGCAATCTCCATGTCATCTCAGATATCCAGGTGAGAGCCGCCCTCAGCAAAGCTAAAAATACAGCATCAATGGGATCTGACGGTATCCCGGGTTGCGTGCTACGTGAACTCCAAGAGGAGCTAAATCCGCACATAAAAATGCTATTTAACCTTAGCCTTACTACAGGATATGTTCCTGAACACTGGCGTACAGCAACAGTGGTCCCATTCCACAAAGGGGGTACCTCTACAGACCCTGGGAACTACCGCCCCATAAGCTTAACCAGCCTGGTCTGCAAAGCTATGGAAAGAATCATTATGGAACTCATAAACAGAGACATTGGGGACCTACAGACACTTGACCCCACCCAGTTCGGCTTTGTAAAGGGCAGATCCTGCCTTTTGAACCTGGTTGACTTTTTCGAAACAGTTACTAGAGCCGTTAATGAGGGCAAAGCAGTCCATACAGCCTACCTGGACTTGGCTAAGGCCTTTGACACAATACCCCACTCAGGCATCATAGATAAGCTCAACAGCTTAAATGTAAACCCTTATGTCACTAGATGGGTTGCAAACTGGCTAAAGGACAGAACCCATAAAGTTAAAATTGCTGGAGCAATGTCACACTCAAAGCCAGTCACAAGTGGTGTCCCACAGGGATCTGTCCTGGGACCCCTCTTGTTCGGCATTTATTTCTCAGATGTTAAAGCAAACATGGGAGGGTTGTGGCTGACAAAGTTCGCAGATGACTGCAAACTAGGCGCCATAGTCGATACACCAGCGGACACATACATCCTACAAAAAGGCCTCACAGAAACGGACAACTGGTACTGGAGTCATGGCCTTAAACTAAATGCCAAAATATGTATAGTCATCCCCTTTGGGAAAAACAAAGTACCCACAAATTATCACATAGACAGCAACCCACTGAGTACGGAAAAAGTAATCAGAGACCTAGGGACCCAAGTCGACAGCGACCTCTCATTTGACACCCATATTGCCAAAGTGGTTAGAAAAACATTCTACCTTGCACACCTTATCATGAAGGGATTCACATCCAGATCCAAAGATGTCATTGTACCCCTATACTCCTTCCTCATCAGACCCATGATTGAGTACAATGCCCCATTTGGTATGTACCTCACCCGGCATTTGCAACAGCTGGAGAGACCACAAAAGTACCTCACCAAGAGGATCAAGGGTCACCAACATATGTCTTATTCTGACAGACTAAAGAAACTCCAGCTCTATTCAGTAGCATACCGCCTGCTCAGAGGTGATCTCTGCCTGACGTACAAGGCCATGTCCAATCAGGAACTGATGGACATGCTCCACCTCAAAAAATCCAAATCCATCAGAACCACGAGAGCTAAAGACTTAAACCTCAGCACAAGTATGAATCGGACATGCTGGAGGGATAGATTCATAACCCAGAGGCTTCCCATGCTCTGGAACAAGATCCCAGTTCATGTTAGGCAGAGCCCCTCACTGACTCTCTTCAAGAGAAATCTTGATGAGTGGATGGGAGATCGTAAGTTTACCCCAGGGGTCACATCTGTGTCACTACTAGACAGGGGCACAGCAAACTAATTCTATTATATAAGGGGACCTTCATTGTGTCACTACTAGACAGAGGCACAGTATTCTAAATCTATTCTGTGCATTTTTGTACCATTTCATGGGATGGCGAAAGCCACATCACTATGGCTAGGCTTACAAATGCCCCAGGGCAGATAGCCTAGTACTAAACTATGAAACTATGAAACTATGATTCTGCCTGAATTTCATGCCTTGTGACTTAAAGAAGAACGATCTCAGTTCCTCACACAAATGTTTCACAAGTCCTATTCAATCAAATCCTTTAGCTGTCTGCATCCTCACTATTTCTTCCTTTTTTAATGGATTCGGAGGTTTGCTGGTTTTGTCATAGTAGGATTTTTGGGACAAATGTTTCTTTAGGAGTTGAGCTTTTACTTCTTCGTTGTCTTTAGCACATGGAACCAACAAATTCTTATTGACTGGTAGTGTGGTTCTGGTTTGCCCCAACAAAAGTCTCTGAGCAGGAGGACCAATTAAATTGTCTCAAGGTATGTTTTGAGAATAAGCAAATTAAGAAAAACATCAGTATTGTCTCATTTGGATTTCTCTAACAACTGTTTTGCACTTTGAACTGCACGTTCAGCCAAACCATTTGATTGTGAGTATTCAGGACTACTAGTAACATCAACAAAGTCTCACATTTCAGCAAATCTTTTGAACTGCTGACTTGTCAGAAATGACTTTGTGCAGTCTACCATGGACAGAAAAATGTCTCTTCAATTTCGTAATGACAGTACCAGATGTTAGGTTAGGAGGTAGGTCAATCTTGAACCAATTTGAATAAGAGTCTACTAACACCAAATAATGTTGACCATTCCACTCAAAGATACCTATAGCTACTGTTGAGCAAGGTAGTTCAGGAATCTGGTTTAACTGAAGTGGTTCTTTTTGTTAGTGTGGTTTGGTACTATTACAAACAGAACAAGAATAAAGTTATTTCTCAATATCTTTTGACATAGAAGGACAAAATACTAATCCTCTCACCCTTCTTTTGGTAGAATCAGTTCCTGGGTGACCACAGTGCAAGATTTTAATATACTCTTGTTGCAAAGACTTTGGAACAATCACTTTTGGACCTTTCATGATTATACCATCTTCCACCAAAATTTCATCTCTGTAGGGAAAATATTGCTGCACATCTACTGGTAAACAAGTTTGTTTAGATGACCATCCTTGACTGACAAAGTGGTTGAGCTTCTGGAGAACTGGATCTGAAGCTGTGTGAGTTCTAAGCCCAGCAAGATGTGTGGAAGAAAAATTTCTCACTTCCATGACTTCAAAATCAGGTTTCTCATTTTATGCTATTCAGTGGTTTGAGCAATCAGGATAAAGTATCAGCAAGATAAAGAAGTTTGCCTTTCATGTAAACAAGATTGAAATTGTACTTTTGTGATTTTAACATCATGCATTGCAATCTAGCAGGAGCTGCGTGCATTGGCTTTTTCAAAAGAGTAACCAAAGGTTGGTGTTAAGTCTCAATTTGAATAGGTTTGCCATAAATATAATCATGGAACGTGGAACATGCAAACACAATTGCCAAAAGCTCTTTCTCTATTTGTGCATACTGCATCTCAGTTTGGGTTAGAGTTCTGGATGCATAGACTACTGGTTTGCCCTCTTGGAGAATGACTGCACCAAGACCAAATTTTGAAGCATCACAGGAAAGAGGTACTTGTTTGTGAATATCATAATCAAGTAATTGGCTGGTAATTTTCTGTTGCAGGACATCAAATGCTTTTTGGTATTGCTCCAACCAAGAGAAGGTTACATCTTTGCATGTCAGCTCTCTTAGTAGTGCTAAAAGTTGACTCAAGTCTGGAATAAACTTGCCTAAATAGTTAACCATGCCAAGAAAATGTTGTAAGGCTTGGACATTGTCTGGAGCTGGCATCTCAAGAATTGCTGTTTGCTTGGAAGGATTTGGTCATAAGCCTGAACTGGTAAACAAATTATCTACATATGTAACTTCATGCAGCCTGAATTTACATTTCAGAGGATTCAGTTTAAGATTCACTTCATGAGTCCATTCTAGAACTTTCCTAAGGTTTCTATCATGTTCGAGTTCACCATTGCCTCCTACAAGAATATCATCTACTATAATAGCACATGGATAGCAAAAAAAAAATTTACTTCATCGCACATTGGAAGACTTCACTGGCAGAATTTATCCCAAATGGCATTCTCAAAAATCTGTACCTTCCAAATAGTGTACTGAAAGTGGCTATCAATGAAGATTTGTGGTCAAGTAAAATTTGCCAAAATTAACTTTTTGCATCTAAGACAGAAAAAAAGTGACATTTGGTATAAGAGCAGCAAATTCTTTGACTGTACGCATTGGATGATGACATCTTTTTAATGCTTTGTTCAAATCTCTTGGATCAGTACATATTCTAATATCATCTGAGCCTTTCTTATAAGTTACTACCATGGAAGATATCCATTCAGTTGGTTCTTCTACTGGATAAATTACTCATAGCTGCACGATTTTGTCTAGCTCAGTTTTAACTCTGTTATGCATAGCTACTGGAATGTTCCATGCTGATCTGATAACTGGGCTTACCTCATGGTTTAATTTCATGGAGTACACAAATGGGAGTTTGCCTAACCTGTCTTCAAAAATATCAGCATAGTCAGAAAAAATAGTTTGGGTGAAACGTGTTATCATTCATACTTACATGGTAGACTTCTCTATTAAATGAAAGCAGTCCCATTTTCAAACTGTCCTTGTGGCCTAATAATGACTGCACATGTCTCTTGACTATATAAAATTGCAAGTCATAGCTGTTTCCAGCAGAGTAACATGAAAGCACTACTGAGCCTTCAGTTTGAATTTCTTCACCACCATAAGCAACAAGCTTCGTACACTTTGTCAAATCAAGTTTCTTACCAGCCTTTACTTTGGCAAACATTTCTGCTGACATAATAATGCACTTTGAACCAGTATCTACTTTGAGTTCTACAGGTCTCCCTTTGTTCTGAACACAAATCTACTGCATTGACTGTTTCACCAAGCACAGACACACCATCAACATAAAAAGTAGGGTTGCAGCTTTCTAGTTGATCAACTTGCCTCTTTGAATGGTCTCTCTTAATAAAAGAATGTGTCCCTTTATAGATTTACAGAAACTTTTGAAATGATTCCACTTTTTACATGTGTGGCACTACTGACCAAAAGCTAAGCACTTCTCTCGCTTGGGCTCATGATTTCCACCACAACTATGAAGTTGGCTATGAGGTTTGTTACAGGTTTTTCTGACTCACCCCTCTGCTTTACTGAGTGTGCCCTGGATTTTACTGAAGCTCTGTTGGGTTTTGCTGAAGTGTCCACAGGTTGTGCTAGGGAGGCCCAGGGTGTGGTCTTGCCTGTAGGCCTGTATCTTTTAACCTCGTGTTGCATACTATCAACATTAACACTGGAAGGCACTGCAAGCATGCTTTTCTCATTTGTAAGCACATTCGTGTGCTTTTCTGTGAGCTCATATATCTGACAACTCTCTATGGCATTGTTCAAAGTTAAATCACTGTCTTGAAGCAAAATCTTTCTCACTGCATCATCTTTAATACCACATACAAGCCTGCCGTTTATCAATTAATTTCTCAAATCACCAAATCTACATGTTTTTGCCTTACTTCTCATGTCAGATATATATGCTGCAAAAATTTTACCAGGCTTTTGATCTCTTCTGTAAAATATGTGTCTTTCCATAGTAACATTCATTTGGGGATTGCACATTTCTATAAATTTACATTTTAAGCACTCAGTGGGGGGGGGGGCTTTCCACATCTCAGCCTGTACCACAATATGGTGGTTCTCCCCCTCTCCTGCATACATAGCAAGTGCATATACAAATGAACACTCTCTTTCAGTTACTCCTGAACAAGCTGAATTAAGCAGACTAAATGCCTTTGTATGTGCATTTTTGTCAGAAAAAGCAGCCTGTATGAAAATATTGTACTATTGCTTAACACTCTCCAATATTCTGCAACTTTATTGTCAAACCCAAGTGGAGCGGGTCTGCAAAATCCTTCTGCCATACCAACAAATTGCCCTTTGTAATTTTGCAAACACATACCAGGTATTTGAAAAATATTCAAATTCATAGTAATCTCTTTGAAATGACTGTATTTTGTGAAATAATCATACTGTAATACTGCACACACTTGCCAACACTTTGCACACTTCAGATACTTCAAATAGTTTTAGTTAATGCAGAAAAGAAGCGCATAGTGACAAAATATGGTCATTTTCCCTTTTTTATATGTTTTATGAGATTAGCACATTATTTCAAGCCTTTTTGTAATTGCATTGTGAATATTTTTATCAATGTATCATATTTTCAAACATTTCATTTAATTACAAATTTGTTTTGAATATTCTGAGTGCTTTGTTTTATAATCATTGTGTAAGAAATCATTTAAACAAAATTTACTACCTGGAAATTCATTTCTGACCTGTTTTAGAGTTGTTTGAGCTTTGGATGATTCACTTCTGTATATTTCTCCAGTACTAACTGTGCACCTCATGGTTTTGACTCTGCATCCCACTTCTGACACCATGTCGCTCGTCTTGTGTATTCAAATAAGATGATGAGGCTTGGGTGTTCCTTTAAGTAGTTTATTACACACAAACACATCAGGATGGAAGGCAGGAGCATTAAAGTTAAACAAACTGACTGACTAGTACACACATACATGCTTTCACTCTGGCTACTCACTCAAAATGGGACTCTTGCTTCCACATGCTCAGTACTTATATGCACATGCCCACTGACTGGAATGTTTTTTAAAGGTGCAACACACACTCTGATCTACACACAATGTGCGCAGTCAATAAAGTGGCTGCTGTAATTTATGTGCGCGCTTGTGTGTGTGTGTGTGTGTGTGTGTGTGTGTGTGTGTGTGTGTGTGTGTGTGTGTGTGTGTGTGTGTGTTAATATGAATTTGTATCAATAACTATACTGTAAACTAACAAGCTGCATTGTGGTTAATCATTTTGGATGTCACTCTCCCTAATATAAGTATACCCAGACATGTCACAATAAAGCTCAGATAGAAATTGAACTCAGTTTGTATTATATGAGTTTTTTGTTAGGCTGTTGATGCAGGCTTGAGAGCATTGCAAAAGCAGTTTCTGTTATGCCTAAAAAATGGAGCCATATTCTATAGGTGGATAATGGAATAGCTTGTGGATAATGGAATAATTCAGCACAGCTGGCATAACTCCCATGCACAAAGTACAAAGTTTGATCCTGATCTCTGGTGAATGCCTTTGTGGAGTTTGCATGTTCTGTCTGTGTCCCTGTAGAGTTCATATCACCTCCCAAAAAAAAAAAAAAAACTTGGGTGTTTCCACCTCAAACTCACCCAAGAATGGTGTTGTGGGCAGTAGCACAGACTCTAGATGTTGTATAGACCATTCAATACAGGCATAAACTGTGGTGCCCAGCATCCAGTAGAGAGGAGGACATGGATTATAAACTGTTCTCCATGGTAAGTCTAGCCACTCAATGGTGTAAAAATTGGCTTTAGGTGATCTGGTTTACGTGGGATAGCTTGAATGAAAGAAAGCTGGATGTAAAACCATTCTATCTGTCAAACATGAACTAAGGATTGCTACATTCAATATAGATTCATTGACAGCATGCAGCTTGGAAACAGATTACATGATGATAAGGAAGAGACTGGACATCCTCTGTATCCAGGAGACAAGATGGGAGGGCAGTGCAGCAAAGGTAATTGGCTTGGTATCCAGAGTCTACTAGTCAGGGGAGGCCAGACTAGAAATGATATAGAAATTGTGGTGAGGGAGAGTCCAGAAGACTGTTAGGGATGGCATCAGAATTAGAGACAGACGCATGGCAATCAGGCTCCAGTCTAATGACAGAGCAGTATTCATAATCTCACTATACCATGCATCAGTGTTGTGATAGCAAGGAAAAGAGTACATTGAGGTAGCAGTTGTAGGTCTTACTAGATAAAACAGGACAACATCAGTTGATGTTGATAATGGGGGACCTAAATGCACATATTGAGACAGACAGAAAAGGATATGAGGATTGCCTGGGTCCACTTGAGTTGAGTAACAGGAGTGAATAAGTAAGGCATTTCTAGATTTCTGTCTAGTAAATGGCTTGATGTTGGTAACATATAGTTCAGCAAGAGAGATAATCACAAGAGCACATATACAAGTAGTCAGCGCACAACTCAGGTAGGCCTCTTCCTATTAACTCATTCTCTCCAGTACAGCTCTTTTGAGTATGTTCCTTTAACTCCCAGTGGGTGTGACTTGAGCTTTTTAAAAAATGAAGTTATCACCTTACAGTTTTAACAAATAATCATTGACAGAGATCAAATATCAATACAATTGTGTTTTCCATCGTGTATGCTGAAAGATAAAATATTCTTATCCCTTATATGTAGCATGGTTTTGGAATTATTAATGCAATAATGCAAACAAGCAATATTTGATACCTAGAAGTGTAGTAGGAGGTAACTCCAGAAATGCCTGGAGGTGCACTCAGTTGTAATGAGTTAAGAAAAGGGACTGGGGCAGAATCAGCAATTGCAAAGTCATCCCCAGTGAAACAGTTGGCCCACGGCATAGGCCACTCGTTGCTACTATTAGCTGCAAGCAGTGGTCAGAGAAGGCTCTATGGTCAACAGAGACTAGCCAGAAGTTCTGGAAGTTGACTGGAGGAAAATTAAAAAGTTCAAGGCAATACTCATAGCTCTAACACCTGAGGAAAAAGAGGAAATTGGTAAAGTTGAAGAAGAATGGCAAAACCACAAAACAGCATGTGTGAGGACTACAGAACAGATTTGCAGCTGGGCCTGGTAAGGAAATAAGGTACATAAGTAAAGCTGGTGATAGAATACAAAAGTCCAGGAAGTCATCAAAAGAAAGCAGGAGTGCAGGAAAAAAGTATGAGATAGAAAAGGCAGACAAAGCTAAAAAGGACTACTGGTTAACTCACCAAAAGTTTTAAGAGAGCAATTGCAAAAGCAAAAATCAAAGCATTAAAGGCACTCTACCAGCTTCTAGAAAGTGACTTAATAGATGGCAGAAAGAAACAATATCAGATTATAAGCAAAGACGGAAAGATAAAGAATGAAGTCCCAGACAAGCTTTATAAGGGATGCCAGCAACAACCTGATAATGCAGAAATGCAAGAAAAATTCACTGTAGCTAAATTAGAGGACATAGCACCCTAGCTAGTCAATGCTAACATATTTTCCACATTAGATCCATCCAGTGGGTTTTGGCACTCACCTCTACAGGAAGATAACCAAAAGCTGACAAGTTTCATTACTTCTGTGGGAAGGATCTGTTTCAAGAGGCTTTCATTTGATACAACCCCAGCAGCTGAAAATGTTCAGCTTAAAATGACTGACTTCCTACAATAGCTTGAAGGTGTTGTTGATATTCCTCATTCTTAATGCTGCAGTAGCCCATAGACTGGGAAACAACAACTGGGCAGCTTCACAAGGCGCTGGTTCACCCCCAGATCCTTCACTCTGACTCCTGATTGGCTAATCCCCAAGGAAGGAAATCATCAGTCAGAATGAGGCTTTTTTCAGTATTTTCTTCACATCTTTGGAAAAAAAAACATCTCTTTGCCTTCTCGGGAGCAACAATCAGCTAAGAGCTTCATTTCTGGAGTTAAAGTCCCTGTTTGGAAACCCTTCCACTCAAAATGTATTGCCCATTTAACAATCTATTTTTTGACTAAAAGCAGTATTTGTTTCTTAATATTAGAAGTTTCCTGTCAGGGACCACTATTTTTTTTCTGAGAGTAAAAGTTAAGATATCAAAATATCTGTGTCTAATTTTGTGAAAAGAATTGTGTACTGCATGTGTAAACTTTGAATTTTATGGGACAGAACAGTTTACAGAGGAACTGGTGGGAACTTATGTGTCAGCATAATGTTTATGCTCACTTCTTGAAAACCAAGCTGCCATTTTGATTTTGGCACTGTGACTGAATGTTTCAACAGTACTGTCAGGAGAATTCTATTCTACTTTTACTTTTACAACTTTAGGAACTGGAGAAAGTATGATGAATATAAGTGAGCTGCTTGTGAACACCGACCAACTTGCTCCAGCAGTGCTTATGGCTTTTGACGCTTATTCCCCAGTTGCAACCTGAATACCCAAGGGTTGTTCTCCTTGCCATTGTTGAGGACTCAGACTATACCTCAGCCAATAGTGCGGGAACCTGCAGTGGCCATTAATTGCTCCTCAAACCACTCACTTACTTCTCTGGCTTCCTCTGTTGTAGACCTTTCTGCCAGTATGAACCGGGGATCAGCCACATCCTCTTTGGCTGGTCCAGTATTCAATATGGGCATGGGAGAACCATATTCACTTGGTCTTGTAGATACTTTGGGAGTTTTTTTCAGAGAAAGAGACCATTAAACTGGACAGACATCTCTCTTTTAAGTTGTTTCTCTTCTGCTGGAACTCATATTACGCAAACATGCTTAACATAAAAAAATTGTAAAATAACAATTATAATGTAGTTTAGATAAATGTACTGTAGAACCTTGCATCTGGTCTATACAATGGTGCATTTGTCCTGTTACCCAGCATACACAGGTATGAACTGTGTAGTTTTCAGGCTGTCAGCATGAATATGTATGCAAATGAGGTGCATTTGTTGAATCGGTAAAAGGGACAACCGTGTCCGTATATCCCTTTCATGTTGGCTCCTAGACTGTGTTCATATTCCTACTGGATGTGGATGGGGGGGTGTCATGTTACTTTTAGGATATTTCATGCTCAGTGCCACAGTTTGTGTGGTGCATCGCTTAGCTTCACATGTTTGCATGAACAGACCTCCCTAGGCACAATGATGAAGTAGGCAGCTATCAATAAAAACTGGATATATTCAGTTTATAATATATACTTTTGTATAAGGTATGCTGCAGAATGCTGCACATAGACCCGTCACACAATAATGTAAGGCCTTTAAATCATGTCAATTATATCCTAAGCAGCTGAAATGCATCAAAATTAGCCAATACCACATGCTGGACCTACACCACAACTGTAAAGTATGCATACACCCTACATTCTGATTTTCCCTCAATTCTCTGAACCATTGGAGTAGAGACTCGCAATTTTTTATTTAGATAATGCTAGGTGCTGCTGCGGCTTTTCTTCATCTGTATGTGCTAGAAGCTGAAGTCAGTGCTGCTGGTGCTACTGGCAACAGCCCTAGACTGAGAAGGAGAAGAGTGTTCAGGCCCAGGGTAAACTTCCAGGAGCTACATGAGCTGGAGTTTGTACAGTGCTGCAAGGTGGATAGGGGCATATTACAAGAGCTCACTGAGCTCTGCTGCCCTCAGCTCAGAGCCAGAGCTAGCAGAAGGGAGCCCATCCCAGTGGAAACTAAGGTATGTGTAGCCCTTAGGATACTAGCTACAGGTACTTTTCAAAGACCAACTGGGAATGTTATGGGGTGTCACAGGCATCTGCATCCAGGATACTCCACTGATTTCTGGATGCTATGCTCTCACATGCCAGTAAGCACATATCTTTTCCCCTTGCCCCTGAGGAGAGGTCCAGCAATATGCAGCATTTCTACCATGTAGCACACTACCCTAAAATACTGGGTGCCATAGATTGAACTCATGCACACATCAAGGCACCACCTGGTGAGCAGGATAAAATCAATGTTAACTGCAAGGGATACCACTCCATCAACTACCAAGTCATGTGCAATCCCCAGGAGATTATTAAGAATGTGTGTGCTGGCAATCCAGGTAGTTATCACGACTCCCATATCTGGTACACATCACAGCTGTTCCAGATGTTTGCCAGGGTGGACATCCCACAGGGTCATTTAGTAAGATATGCTGGCTACAACCTGGAGCCTTGGATGATGACACCCATCAGAAATGCACACACACCCATGGAAGAACACCATAATGAGGCACACACACAAACATCATACAGTGTGTGTTTGGGCTTCTGAAATCACTGTTCCAGTGCCTTGAAATATATGGTGGAGCCTTGCAGTATACTCCAGCCGCATGTGTACAGATATTCACAGTATGTGCTGTGCTACATAATCTGATCCTGTGGAAACAGCTGCAGCAGGATCAGCAAAGGGAAGGGAAGGGATATACAGCCCCCCACCAGTGCTTGGTCACCACAACTACAGTCACACGAAGAATCGGAGTAAGACCCCTCCCCCACTGATGTCCCTGTAGGCAGACGTAGGCATGCTCAGTATGCCCTGGCTTTGGCTAAGGGGCAATGCATAGCACATTCACTGACAACCTAGGAACTAACACCTTACTCCTACTCACATACAGATATTAAAACTGATGCCAGCCAAGTCACACATCCTGTACCCATCCATATATTTGCTGTGTACTGCTTGCATCAGACAGAGTCAGCCATGAACTACAGTTGTGTCAGCTGCTGCACTTGCAAGGTAAGTCCATAACCTACACAGTAATATAGTGGATTGTTATATTATGTCATTGTAGCTATCTATTGGGTACATTATGCAAGCAACTATACTGGGCTGTTTGGACAAAACTTACATCCATATGGGACTACAGACATCCATTCCACTAATTTGGTAGGCCTCATGCATGGAGTATTCTTGCAGTCCTACTGCAGAAGATTACTGCTACATCAGTCAAGGCACATGTTAGAAAGGGAGGTTCATTGATAGTCAGACAAGTGTGTGTCCTAGCAGAACATGGGCTTTTGTTCCTCCACCCCTCAAAACAGCAGTGTCCCCTTGTAACTGCCATAACACTAAATCATCTATGCTGTATGAGCATGTCACACAGTTAGTATGCCACACAGCATTAGGACAGTAATGCACAATTGAACTTTCATTTTATGTATAAGTTAACTGAGAATAGCAAAGTACATATTTATGTAGTTGATGGTGTGATAAATGATCCCCTCTCTAGCAGCTTACATGGCTCAAAGGACTAAGACAGATAGCTTGTGTAATGGTGTTCAGGGCTCCAATCCTGAGATATCCAGATATTTTGCACGTGAAGTAGTAATAAGTATTTTTTACAGACTGTGACTCTCTGTGTACTATACTAGCATTAACCTATTTCACATATTAATTACACATTTGCATCTGTGCTGCATATCTAAGACCTGTTTAAAAGTCTTTGTAATATTGGATAAGTTATTATCAGAATTATTAAAGATGGGACTTGCAACCATATATCAACATGCATATATTGAAAATAGATCTAGTACCACCTGTAACATGATGTAGTATAACAATATAATAACAGCTATGAATGAAAAATTTTGTTGTGATGTAATTTATATAGATTTGACAGAGCCATACACAAAACACTGATCAATAAATTAGAGCAACTAGGTACTGATGCACTCTTGATAAGACAGATAGCTGTATGGCTTACATATAGGACACGGCAAGTATCGTACAGCAATTGGACAAGTGAAATTCTTGGTTACAGTCAGGGTGTCCCACAGGGCTCTGTCCTAGGCTCGAACTTACAAAATAAATCCTGAAGGCACTAGAAGCAGTGGAGAAACAAATGCTAATACAGTCCAATCCAAGGAAAGACTTGTTCACGTGAAATTTTTCAAAAATGGAATAAAAACACTTTATTAAAGCATTAACAATTATAACCACATTTTTGTCCATATGGATACAACTTCTTCAGATACAAATACAATTTTCAATCTCCCTCCTTAAATATACTGTTTTCTCCATTACCTCAAAGAGCTAATTCAATAAACTTGAATAACTAATGAATTGATTAAAGCACCTGTCTAATAATACGAGTGTTCCATACTATTTCTCATGCAATTAAAAGCAATAACTTTTGAATGACAATAACTTTAAAAATGTTAAAACTTCTACAGATCAAAACAAATGTATGAGTATGAATACATAAAAAACATTAATGAGTACAATATATAAAAACATATTGAAAACTTGATACCTTATGATAAAAAGCACAACCCATTAACATCCTTTCACTGGCACCTAGTGTTCAAAATTATTCTTTAAAATGCATATAAAGAAATAAACATGAATAAAAAGTAAAAAAAGTCTTCTGTTAGGAATATCTTGTAAAATTCCCTGTTATTTGAGCACACATAATGGGGTATAAAAGTTGTTCACTCTACTTAAAACCATCTTATAATATTGCCGCCCTAAGTTTTAAACCTGGGGCCAAGGAGATAGCCTCATTTAAACCAAGTGGTTTATTGGCTTTGAGAATTAGTTGCCAGTATACCTCCCTGTATTCAATCTTTTTCTCCCATTCCCCTCCCCTTGGGTCCTGTTCCACTGTTTCCAACACACAAAAAGTGAAACTAGCTTGTTCACAATTCAGGTTATGCTTAAAGAGTGCATTCCTAACTTCCTTATTCTGTATCCATATACATGCTCATAGATCCTTTTCTTATGTTTCCATGTCATTTTACCTATGTAAAATGCATCATACATTTTACATATTCCTAAATAAATCACTCCACTACTATTACAATTAGAGAAGGATGTGGCCTCAATAATTCTGTCTCTGGCTATTCGGTATACTGATTCCTTATTAATAATAAATGGGCATTGGGCACGAGCCCCACATTTAAATGTCCCCACCTTTCCACCTTTATTATTTGTCCTATCCTTATGTTTATTATTCTCTAAAATTTCTTTGATGTTATACCCTTTCCTGAACACAAATTGTAACGGTTCCCTAAAATTTTTTTCAAAGTCCAAATACTTCAAAAATCTCTCCCAATTCTTGGTTATAATATCTCTAATTACATTTGTGTCACTACTATAGTTCATAATAAAAGCTCCCTTATAACCCATGCTCATCTCTTCTTTTCCATTATTAGACTCTACTATCCTGTCCAATCCCCTACTTTGATTACTATCAGATTCTTTGCCCAATATTGGGCAATATTTCACTTGTCTCCCATTTTTAATTTCCTCCATTATAATGTTTACTAACCTACTCAGATATTTCCTTTCCAGGAACATCTCCCTTATCTTGTGACATTCTTCCAAAAAGTCAGGTCATCTTTGATCCTCTTATAAATTGTCCTGTCACAGTATTCTTTTTTTGCTTAAATGGATGGGAACTATTATAATAAAAATAGGAATTGTAAATTGTGTCTCCTAAAAATGTTTGATTTGAAACTTTTTCCTTCATCTACCTTATAGATAGTGACATCTAGATAATACATTTTTTCTTTGGAGATGTGATGTGTAAATCTGAAAAAATCTGTAGTATTGTTAATATATTTTAAAAATTCTTTCAATTCGTCTTCTGTGTCTACCAAAAATATAGATATCATCCAGGTATCTTTCGTAAAGGTTCCAGTTTTTGGCAAACCTGAAATTTAGAATATACTTTTCTTCCCTGATGAAGAGAACAATGTTGGCATATGTAGGGACACAACATGCTCCCATAGCCACTCCTCTTATCTACTTAAAGAATTCTCCATCAAAGAATAAACAAAATGCTGCTCAAAACTGTTTCCATTAATTCCAGGTATACCCTAAATGCACCTTTCTTAAACAACTTCTTTTTAATCAACACCTCCTTGAGTATAACTCAGGTTTCACACTCCTTAAAAAATCCCAAGAATCTTTTAAGATAGCATTAACCTCTGCCCAACCTTTTTTAAGTTAAAATCCAAATATTTAGCAAGAGGGTGAGTTTTTAAACAATTTGTGGCCACAATTGGCCCAAAAGGGAGGTCCATAATATTTTTGTGGATCTTGGGAATCCCAAATAAGGATAGAATTACCGGCTTATCTATTATTAAAAACTGGTAAGTATTTTCATCAGTCATTCCCTCCCCTAATAGATCTTTTAATGTTAAATATATTCTATGATAAGCTATGTTTATCTCATTTTTGGATTCCCCTAATATATCCATCAAAACAATCCCTCTGCCTTTGTCTGGTTTCATAATTCTTAAATATTTATTTTTCCTTAATTCTTCCAATAATTTCTACTCTTCTATGGGGAAGTTAGAAAACATCTTATTTCTTTGTAATCCTTCTCTACTCTCTTTCTACACACTTTCAAGATTTCTTAACTGCGGGTGTGTGGGTAGGTTAAAAATGCTTTTCTTTCTTAAAAGTTCCTCCTCTCTTAAAAACTTTTTTCAGAGGAAAGAATTACTCCAAATTGTTCTTCCTTATAAATAATTTTAAATCTATCAGCACTTTACTAATACCACTTTTTTGCTGAGAATAAACTTAAGTTCTTTTGTGAACAACTTGAAAAAAAACTTCATTAATTTCCATATTATTGTAGTTAAAATACTAAAGTTTTTATAAGTATATCTAATCCCATCACTAATAATTCCACTGTCCAACCTTAAATTTTTGCTGAATAAAATTTCTTCCTCCCTTGGGAGTGGATTAAGAGTTTCACAGGTTAAAATCTCCCCATCTCCAGAAATCTCCCTTTGTTGTAATAATAATATTGAACAGGCATTTCTGTTTTCAAATTGTCTGATCTCCTTAAAGGGGGATACTCTAAAGGGTCATCCAACTCCATATTATTTGGAGAAATTTCCATCCGCCCTTCAAACCTCAAAGGTGGACCCTTATTACCCCTTTCTTCCCTGGTGTTCCCCCCTTCATCTTGATTTACTTTTTTCTTATACATTTGAATATTGTTTGGTTTAGGGTAACTACAGTTTTCTTTATACTCTAAAATATGTTCCGGCTTTCTACATTATCTATTGAAAATAAACTTAAAATTTTCATCTACATTCTGTTTAATATTTATATATTTTTCACTTTCCTCTTCAGTAATAAACATGAGATTGGACAAAACAAAATTATTAATCCTGTCTATTTCTTTGTATAACCCTTCCATATCCCTTTCATTCTAATTGTTGTTGTTTTTCTTTTGGCTTTTCCCGGTTAGGGGTCGCCACAGTGGAACTCCTGTCTGCTAATGATTGGCAGTAGATTTTTTACGGGTGCCGAGATGCCAGATCGACACCCAACCTTCAAAGAAAGCACGCCCATTCTACGCATGTCTTTCAAACGCCACTCGACCGCGGGGCGGACACGCAGACTCCACACAGAAGGTGCTCCAGCCGAGAATCGAATGGGAGAACCTCTTGCTGTGAGGCAACAACGCTACCGCTGCACCACCGTGGCTTCCTTTCATGGCCTTTATAATCTCAAAGCCACAAGTATCAAAAATCTTGATTAACTATTTGTATGAGTCATATATAACATTATTAGGGTATTTCTAGACCCTTAAACCTTTTGGAACTATTCCACTTTTGAGACATTCCTTTAAATAACAGTTGTCCACGCCAAGCATTTTGTATTTTAAAATACAGTCATAAAGCTTGTTTAAACTCATATTGTAAGTGTCCTCAGTTCCTTTTCCATCTTGAAGGCACTGGGAGCAGTGAAGAAACAAATGCTAATACAGTCCAATCCAAGGAAAGACTCTGTCACAAGAAATGTATCAAAAACAGAGTAAAAACACTTTATTAACATATTCACAATTATCACCGCATTTTCATTGATATGAATACAACTTCTTCCGATACAAATACAATTCCCAGTCTCCTTCCTTAAATATTGTTTTCCCCATTACTTCAAAGAGCTAATCCAATAAACTTGAATCAGTAATGAATTGATTAAAGCATCTGTCTAATAATACAATGAAAGTTCCACACTGTCCATTTATTATTAATAAGGAATCAGTATAATTAATAGCCAGAGACAGATTTATTGAGGCCACATCCTTCTCTAATTGTAATAGTAGTGGAGTGATTTATTTAGGAATATGCAAAAAATGTGATGCATTTTACATAGGTAAAATGACACGGAAACCTAAGAAAATGATCTATGAGCACTTATATGGGATACAGAATAAGGAAGTTAGGAATGCACTTTTTAAGCATACCCAGAATTGTGGACAAGCTAGTTTCACTTTTTTGTACTGGAAAAAGTGGAACAGGACCCTAAGGGATGGGCATGGGAGACAAAGATTGAATACAGGGAGGTATACTGGCAATTAATTCTCGAAGTCAATAAACCATCTGGTTTAAATGTGGCTATCTTCTTGGCCCCTGTTTTAAAACTTAGGGCGGCAAGATTATAAGATGGTTTTAAGTAGAGTGAACAACTTTAATACCCCATTATATGTGATCAAATAACAGGAAATTTTACAAAATGTTCTTAACAAAATATTTTTTCACTTTTTATTCAGTTTTATTTCTTTATATGTATTTTTAAAGAATAGTTTTGAACACTAGGTGGCAGTGAAAAAATGTTAATAGGTTGTGCTTTTTATCATAAGGTGTCAAGTCCTTTTGTTTTATATATATATATATATATATATATATATATATATATATATATCTGTGTGTGTGTGTGTGTGTGTGTGTGCATGTGCGTGTATGTGTATGTGTGTGTGTCTGTATGTATGTGTGTGTGTGTGTGTGTGTGTGTGTGTGTGTGTGTGTGTGTGTGTGTGTGTGTGTGTGTGTGTGTGTGTGTCTGTGTGTGCGCCTGGGGCCTATATCCCAATTTAGTGATGATAGAATGGGAAAAATGTTTTTTAAGAAGATTACCATTATTTCACCATTGTAACACTTATATACGTTACTTGGATGATATATTTATTTTATGGGATGGATGAAGAGTACTTATAGTTCCATTCTTGGAATATCTAAATACTACAACCAACTTCTTGAAATTTAACCATATAATTGCAGATATTGAAATCTCATACTTAGATGTGCTACTAAAGAAGGACCAACAGAATGGAAGATTCCTATCCAAAATTTTCCATAAGGAAACATATTCTAACAGTTTCCTACATTTTAGTAGCTGTCACCCTTTTACACAAAAGCGAGCTGTTCTAAAAGGGCACTTTGTACGAGCAGCATGAATGGTTACTTTATGGGATAGCTTCACTAAGGAATGTCAATTTTTGAAAGTCATGTTCCCGAAGAGAGGGTATCCAGTAGCTTTAATTAAAGAAATCATGCAGGATATGAAGTTAAAGAGAAGGATTGGACATTTTAAACCCATTTTGGATTCGACAACATCCAATATACTTGTAAATAAAACCTCTAGGACAGGAGAGGGAGATGATGAGGATGGGAACCCTGTTCCTGATTTAACTCAGAGAACTGCACCATATAATAACCTTAATCCATCTAACAGAGAAGTCACCCCTTATAAATTTAATTTCTTAACAGCTTTTTCTAGGGATGCGTTCCTAGTTAAAATATTCTAATAAAAAATTGGAATTTTTTAAGTGGTGAAAAAGAAGTAAGATAAATAGTAGGAGAAAAACCTATTTGTGTCTTTAGGAAGGGGTTGAATTTGAAAAATGTGTTCGAACAGAAGGGGTATAAGTATATTAATGGGTATATGTATAAATGTGGGACATGCAAGTTTTGCCCAATTTATTAGAGACAAGAAAAGTAGAAATAAATGTGGTACGAATTATTATGAAAGGGAGATATTGTTGCACTAGTGAACGGGTAGTTTATTGTGCAATATGTGGTGACTGCACCTGTTTTTATGTCGGTAAGACTGAATGTAGATTCAAAAACAGGATCAGTGAACATCTAAGGAACATCAGGGATGGTAGTGAATTTAATGCACTAGCTAAGCATATCTTACCATACCCCACACACCAGTTTAAGTTCTTTATACTGGAATCATTGGATATACCTGAAAGGGGTGGAATTATTTATTAGAGAAATTGGAACTTACTTGGCAATTACGCCTTAATTCTATAAACTGGCCAGGATTAAAAGACAGCATGTCCATCAGCAGTTTATTAAAATTAAAGGCTCTTATGAGATGAAAGTAGTTTAGTAGGATAAATTTTAGAGATAAGCATACACTTATACATTTACATAGGTATATGTATAATTTGTTTGAAATTAAGTGGTCTTACTATTATTATTATTATTATTATTTTTTTTTAACTTAATTGCTCATTTTTTAGGCTTTTTTATCTAAATACACATGTATCTATTGTGTTATATATATGAGTAACCATGCTGAAACAGATAGGGTATGTCAGATTTTTCTATTTTTATACATCTTTTAGCACTTTAATAGTGGTTTTATATTTAAAATAAAAAGTACTGTATGATGTAGTTTTAGAAAATATGTAACATATATAATTTGTTATAGGTGTAGGTGTATTACTGCTTTTTAGTAAACATAAATGTTTTAGATTGTGGTAACTTTAAGATTGGGATACTTATATGAAAAGAAAATGATGTCATCTTTCTGGGGGTTTAAACAGCATGACAATTAAACATTAAACATCTGATGAAATTCCTGGTTAAATAGATTCAGGACGAAAGCGCTTATCTCTTCTGTAATAAAAGCTATGGATTCTACCTGTGGACATGTTTTCTTTCTTGGATTTATAGAATAACGTGTTACAATTGGAGGACTTTTGGAATATCTGAAGTTCAGTGTTCTGGCAGTCTTCTCTCACATCATTTGTAAAGGATACTACATTTGAGAGAAAACCACAATTTAGTGTGGAACACACATAGCTATGAGTCAAACCTGTGTACATATTACAACAACTGGACAGTGGTGAGTCATACCATGTCTCCCTAAAACAGCATATGGAAACCTTGAAATGTATGGCATGGTACGATGTCATCTATCATAAGACTGCCTAAAGCATCTTAATGTCAGACTTAAACTGTAGTGCATGCATTAAGTATTGTGATCTAAAGTAAGGGTCTATATTAGCAAATAGAAAAAACCTTTACGTGAATACCTAAATGTCGACACCTATAACGCAAACCACGAAAATCCCGAATGCATTAAACAGCAAAAAATAAAACATCGAACTGTCATAATCGGCCAACCCCACCACCTGCTACATACTACCTACCCAAACAAAATAAATAAACCACATACATACACTAACCAAACCCTACTTCTAACCTAAAGTAAAGCACCAAAACCCTACTTCTAACCCTGCACTAAACACCACATACACAACTAACTATGAACTGTCCTTAACCCTTCCCTAACCCTAAGGTCCGTAACTACCGCACACGTCCCCTACAGACATACACCCAAAAAGTAAATAATACACATACATACATTTAACAAAACCCTACTTCCAACACTACACTAAAGCCCACATACACAACTATCTATGCACTATCATTAACCCCTCCCTTACCCTAAGGTCTGTAACTACCACACACTTCCCCTACAGACATCCACCCAAAAAATAAATAATACACATACATACATTTAACAAAACCCTACTTCCAACACTACACTAAAGCCCACATACACAACTATCTATGCACTATCATTAACCCCTCCCTTACCCTAAGGTCTGTAACTACCACACACTTCCCCTACAGACATCCATCCAAAAAATAAATAATACACATACATACAGTTAAATAAAACCATACTTCTAACACTACACTAAATCTTACATACATTACCTATCTATTCACTTACCTTAACCCACATCCTAACCCTAAAATCCTATCTATCGCACACTTACCTTACGGAGCTATACTGCAGATGGGCCAACCATTACACTTTGACATTAAAATTTTCACTGTTTTGGACATTCGCCATTTCCATATTTCACGCAATACATGTCGCTCTTTTCATATTCGTGATTGCGGTCTTTCAATCTGGCAATAGGAACCCTATAGTAAGACTAGAGAGGTAGAAGTTTAATCTCACTCCAGCCCACTTGTTGTGTTTGTGTGTGCATGTGTATTTCCCTACAAAACAAGTGTGAATACCGCACTGACTTACAAACTGCAATAGTTCTACACTTTTTGGCCCTTGCAGTTGATGCAGGCCCCCAAACTCTTGTCCTCCACAAGGTCTGCTGATGTCATCTACCAAAAGAGTCCCTAAAGCCATATTAATGTTACATTTAAGCCATGATACATACCATAAGAACTGTGAGCTGTAGTGTGTAAAACAAGATAGGTAGGGGTTCTAATCTCACTCCAACTGACTTGGTGTATTCATGTTTGTATGTGCATCTCTCTACAAAACAAGATTGAGGGAACCCATCCCACTATAAATTGTGGTATGTGTTTAAAGTAAGTATATTACCCAAAAGTATCATTAACAAAGTAAAAGGCAACATACTTGGTGTGTCCTAGAACAAGGTAGGGGGCACACTAACCATTATGTCAAGCAGCTAGACAACTGCCAAATCATGTGTTATGTCATGGTAGTCATCTGTAACATATGTGCTGGTAATCCTTATGTTTAGCATGACCTCCATATAGCTATGTTACTTGTGCAGCTGTAGTTGTCTGTAATATCACTAGCAAATCATTGTGGGGTGCATTCTGATATTATTGTGCCACATTTGCATTAAATACTTTGAAATCCATGAGAAATTCATGCTAATGCATAGCCTGACATTATATGCACTTTCTGGTGTTGTATTAGGACTAGTTAAATGTGGTCCTATTTGTAGGCCTCTGACTTCCATTGTTTAGAAGCAGACATTCCATCTGTACTGCTTTGGGTGGATAAATAGGTGATGAGACAGTCATACATATCACAATTTATAATGGTGAGGTCCACATACATGTATTTTAAATGCTGGACACAGCTGATTTTGACCCCAGGACCATGTGGACCAAAAATTAATGTTTTCAAAGCATTTAACAGATTGAGCTACAGAGTCACTGGTTTAACAGGTGTATTTTTACATGTTGTAGATATAATTTCACACTTACCTGCTGTTACATACCTCACTTACATCTATTATTATGTGTATGGCTTTATAGTCATATATTTCTCTACCAGAGTCCCAGTTAAACTCCTCTTTTTCCATTAATCTTTTAGTAGATTTGCGTGATGTGGAATAATGTGCGGCATGTCATAAACATGATTAATGATGAGAAAATGACAATTATTATGCTTTGCTTGAAACACCTGTGCTAATTAACTGGCTGTGTGGCTTGGCATGTCAATGCACTGCTCTTCAAATGAAATGGTACTCAGTTCAAAATAAGACACAGGTACACTTTTTGAACATATTTATTATGCTTTCTAATACATGTAGTAATACACTTCCATTTAACATAGCTTAGTGCAGCATCACCCAAAAACCTTTTAAAGAAATGAAAAATTGGGTCGATAGGACAGTGGTGAAATGGGGTGCAAATGGGGGAAAAACATAACAACAGGCAGGTAGGTATGTGCAGAAAGGGTGTAGGAAAGAACCATAGCTATCCATTTTTTCAACAGCAACAACTATGCACTTGAAAAGATTTTTAGCTGAATTTTGACTGCCCCCCCCCCCCCCCAGAAAGCAGGGTGACAACAACATAAGTGTGTTGTCAAGCCAATTGGACCAAATTAAGTGTGTCCAGTGGACATGTGCAAAATACTGAGCTATGTATGGGGCGACACACCTTCACTGTTCCTGTAGAATCAGTGGTCAATGTCAGTGCCTGGGGACAGATTGCTCCACCAGAATGGACAGCATGTTCTCTATACAAGCGTAGGCATGCACCAACAGTTTGGTGCACAAGTCTGTGCACCAAGCCTGGCAGTTGGTTTTGGGTAATGAAGGCATCACCTCCACCTCCACTCCCAGAGGGGGACATAAACCCATCCTGTGAGTGGAACTATCCAGTGGAGCAGGTAGTGCAGGGGCAGCAGAAAGGGTGCCACCAGGCTGCGGCCCAGACGTGCTGGGCCTCTATGCCTCAGCTGAGGGAACCAAGGTAGTTGGATCACCAGGAACTGACCTACCATGTCATGCTGTGGTAAATGACATTTAAACATAAAGGAAAAATAAGCATAAGTCAGACAAATGTAATGAATAACATAAGAGAAAACAATAATAAATAATGGAAACAAACTGAAAAGAATATAATGAGGAACACAACAATAAACAATGTAAATGAAATTTTTTTGATAGCAAAACAATATTAAATTATACATAAGGTTCACATAAGAGGTAATGATAACAAATATGATAATATCAAATGACAATAATAAATATAGTGATTACATAAATAAAAGAAGGGAAAGGATGGAGTGAGAGAAATAAGATGAACATTAGTAACTTTACAGATAATATAATTAACAGAATACAGCTATATACTTCTATATATATATATATATTAGATTTCAGCTGTGAGACCAGTAAGTGCTATGCCATTTATTATTTGAAATACTACCCTGTTCCTTACACATGCACTATGGTACAGATCATAATATCCATCAATCAGTCAATTGTGGTTATATTATATATGTGATATTCCACGTACATACCTCTCGACCTCTTAGTATGGGACATTATTGGCTAAGCCATACATAATGGTAAGACAAAGGTTCAATGACAGGAGCAGTCTTACATAGTGTGCTCATACAATAGTAGTAAGGTGTTCTGATATTAGATTTGCCATTAAAATGAATTTTGAGTGATGTCATATACCTGCAAATCAGAGGACCAACATATGGGGAAATATTCAGTACATTCTACAAAAATCGTGACAGTTGAGAGGTATGTTTGTGCACACTGATTACACTTGACAGCTGGACAGTCATGGCACAGGCCTATGGGTGTGCAATTCACATGCAAGCATGGTTATGTTTCATTTATTACATGCCAATACAGTATTGAATACTGTGGAAATTCTCAGTTGTCTGATGTGGGATTAGAACTCACAAGCAGTGACAACAGTAATATTGAACATTTTATTTGCTAAAATAAATTATCAGAGCAGCATCTCCTTTTACACTTTATTGATTCCTGTTGTTTCAAATGTTGCATTTACACACACGTATAGCAGGGTAGGAGTTCTGTTAACTTACACATTTACCCTATTCATTTATTGACTGCAACTTACAGGCAAAATGAGCAGAACACAACACTGACTCTTAATCTGGGTACTGCACAGCATCCATCAATGAAATGGTAAAATATGATTGACTACTGCACATTTCGCAGTTGTGTGGTGTGGGATTAGAACTCACAAACAGTGACTACAGTAATTTTATTTGAAAAAATAAATCATCAGAGTACTGTCTCCTTTTACACTTTATTGATTCCTTTTGTTTCAAATGTTGCATTTACACACATGGATAGCTGTGTAGGAGTTCTGTTAACTTACATGTTTGCCCTATGCATTTATTGACTATGACCTACAGCATATTTCAAATAAAATGAGCAGAACACAACATGACTCTTAATCTGGTATTGCACAGCATTTATTTATGAAATAATAAAACATTATTGACTACTGCACATTTCTCAGTTGTGTGGTGTGGGATTAGAACTTACAAGCAGTGACTACAGTAATACAGAGCATTTAATTTGAAAAAATAAATTATCAGAACAGTGTTTCATTTTACACTTTATTGATTCCTGTTGTTTCAAATGTTGCATCTGCACACATAGATAGCTGTGTAGGAGTTCTGTTAACTTACTTGTTTGCCCTATGCATTTATTAACTGCAACCTATAGCATATTTCAGACAAAATGAGCAGAACACAACATTGACTCTTAATCTGTAAAGCATAATATTAACTAATGGTTGGAAGCTGTGCTACACAGTACTGCTTGCTTACTTGCTTTAACTTGCTTTACCAGTTCAGATATGCACTGACACATTAATAAAACTCTATGATGTCCCATGTATTTCATACATGACTGTTAAGACTGCACTATCTGTATGTACTCTATTTTATTATTAAGTTATGCATTAAGTTATTATTTTATTGATTTTTTTACATATCATGTGCTTGCCTCATCCTGGCCAAATGCTTTGCACAGGACTGGACATTGCAAGCCCTCTCTCCTGCAGCTATGGTAAGATAAGGAAACCATTATCATACCAGTTTTGCACAGATTCAGCTTGAATATTTATAAACATCTAGAAAGCAAACTTACATATCTGTGGGGTGCGCCTTTCCCATGCTTCTTGGATCCAGGTATCCAATGTTCCCCTCTTCCTGCGATACAGGTTATCATA
The DNA here is from genome assembly GCF_019279795.1 of Protopterus annectens. NCBI lineage: Eukaryota > Metazoa > Chordata > Ceratodontiformes > Protopteridae > Protopterus > Protopterus annectens. The sequence continues at coordinate 1,477,379,516 of NC_056744.1, forward strand.
ATGGTGATGACACTGCTCACCAGTACAGGGGATACCACTTACACTGGTCAGGTGCTGGCTAAACTATCCTAGGCCTCAGACTTACACTCTGAGCCCTGGTAGTCACCCTGCAGCAGCCAGGTGTGTACCATTTTACCAGAATCCAGTGAAAACCCTGGACTCCTGCACACCCCACCTTTGTGTCCTAAATCACACACATTTCTCTGTGACAGCATCCATATCCGCAGTCAAGGACAGGCTCCAAGGAATAATGTGAAGTTCCCACTTATTGGCTTTTAAATAGGCTGCATTCCTGTCCTTGCACATCATACTGTGACTTTCAAAAATGTGCTGCATCGATTAACATTGGGAAAACATGCACAACCCATGTTTAAGCAAAGCTTAGCAATGCACAAACAGGAAAAGACTGTTGACCATGTTTGCAAGATGCTTAATATCATACAATTTTTCTAAATGAAACAATTATTTAATTTTAAGTCAACCGATACTTCAGTCACCTGACACAGTTTTGCAGCACTATACGTAAAAGGTATTGCTGGCCAGGACTTGAACCTGGAACCTACTACACTGTAGGTCATGACACAGCCTATCTAGTCACTGGAATAGTGAAGAGAACTTGTATATCTTCAGATATACTGTGAAGGTGCCTGTAAACATAGTGCAGCTTTACTGTGTGGGTTTGCATGCTGCAAAGTATTGCAGATCTACTACAATTGAATGCATCCACTTTCTATTTTTAGCTATCTAGCAGATGTCTAATGCTTGAGTGTGCAGTGCTAAGCAAGGTAAATGATGGGGTGCATCGCTCAAACAAGCACAAAAAAGAAGCAAAAAAAATTCAAATTGAATGCATCTAGTTTCAATTTTAGGTGTCTGGCACATGTCTGATGAATGGATGCACAAAGCTAAGCATAGCTAAGTAATGCACCACACCACACAAACAAGCACATAAAAAAAATAAAATAAATCCAATTTATTGATATAAAATGTCTTGTAGACCTTTTGGTCAGGGTTAATGGGCTGAAAGGTATGTGGTTATGCCATCAGTCTTACATGGATTCTGTATACATGTTGCTGTGACCTCTCTTAGGCATGCACCATAATTAATATGCATGGTGCTCTGCTGAGGGAAAACTATGGCTGTGTACATGGATACATTGCATGTAGGCTCTACATGGAGCCTATATGGAATTTATTGAATCCAGCTTACAGTATTTTTGGCAAACAAAATGCAAAACAAGCAGTAAAAAAGGTTCTTTTGAGGAAAAAGGGATAGTCCAGTAGTACAGAATGACTATGCCAACATTACATGCCATATTCCCTCCCTTCTGGTCTATAAAACTGTCACAAAATCTGCCCCTCAATATTCCCCTTTGGCAAAAGACTGTTTTGTACTCATGAGTGCTAAAAGCAGTGCAGGAGGATTACAGACGGCACTGGATAAAAAAAACCTTCCTTCAAGTGGCTACCAGTCCACTCTCCAAACCAAGGATAATTTCTTCCTCAGGTTATGCAACATTTGCACACCCAAGAAGTCATAGATCCAGTACCCTTAACTTAAAGGGACAAAGGCTTCTGTTCCAGAATGTTTATGGTACCAAAGAAGGGGGTATCTTGGAGATCAGTACTAGATATTTCATTTCTAAATCTGTATGTGAAAGTTCCAAAATTCAGAATATTAACATGACTGATCCTGTTACGTGACAACCCTCATAAGTTACTTGGTAACTCTTGACCTAAAAAATGCTTACTACTATATTTCCATAGCCGTAGGCTTTAGTAAATTTCTAAGGTTCTCTATTTCTGGGTTACATTATTAGGTCTCTGCATTACCATTTGGCTTATCTACAGCTCCAATGATATTCACAAAATGTCTAGCACCAGTAACAACCTATTGCAGACTGAACAGCATTCACATATTTCCTTATTTATATGACTTGCTTATCTTTGCCAAGCCTTTATCCAGATATCAAGAATCATCAACATGCGTTATGTATTTTTGACAAATCTAGGCTTCCAGATAAATACTGAGAAAAATCCTTCTTGACTGTCTAATGAGATTGTGTGTCTCGGTTGCCTTATAGATTCTTCTCTTCAAAAAACATTTTTGACACAAAAAAAGGTGGATCTTCAGACTTCAGCAAGGGACTTCCACAGGATCTTTAGGTTTATGGCTTTTATGATTCTCATGATACCACTTGCCAGATTACACATGGGCCCAGCACTTGCATTATCTAGAGTATCAAATTTCAGTTTTCAGCTTCATAAAAAGGGAACTGCATTGGTGAAGACAACAAATGCAGTTCACTTTTTAAAAAAAATGAACTGCTGTGGTAGAGGCAACAAATTCAGCTGAACCCAGGGCTCACTTCTCTTCTTATATGCCAAGAAAATCTGTTACTATGGACCCTTAATAATTTGTTTCTGGAACAGTTTCCAGAAGGGTTATGAAATCCTTCAAACAGACCAAAGCACATCAACTTAAAATACATGATGGCTTTAATCCATGCCTTTTAGCCTATCCATCAACTTTGGTCCCCAGAACCTCTTTAAGTGATCACCGACAATACCACTGTCATGTAGTATATAAACTAGTAGAGAGGTACAAAATTATACCCCCTATGAAAGCTGCCAATGATTGAGAGTTAGCTCTTCATCATTCCTTAACCCGCCAAACATCTTATATTTTGTCAGCGTAAAACTTAGTAATAGACAAGCAGGAACAGGGTGGACCTTCATGAATACAAACTGAATGACGGGGGTCTTCCAGGAAATGATCTAGTTGTGGGGAAGACTTCAAACAGAAATGTTTATATCCTTCCAAGGCTCCTTGTAAGAAAGCCTGGAAGATATATGGGTTTTCATTCTCTTGGAAGGGAATATTCATTTATGCATTCCAACTTTCCCACTGATATCCATGGTAATTCAAAAGATTAAAAAGGATACCCCAAAAATAATTGTGGTAACCCCCTTTTGACCCAGACAACATTGATTCTTCCTTCTTATGGAATCGGTTAAGGGCACTTATCACAAGGTTCCTCAGAAATTGGATCTACTAACACAAGACGGGGAGAGTTTGATACACCTCAATATCAATCAACTTCAACTAATTGTCTCGATTATGCAATTGTAATACCTTTCAGGAATTTATTTCATGAAAATGTGGAGGAGGAACTAAAACAGTCAAGAAAGTTTGTTACTAGAAAATGCTATCTTGGTAAGTGGAAGCGATTTTCTAGTCGGTGCTTAAATATGGTATTGTACCACTGGAGCTCAAATATTTGTGCAAGTTAATTTCTTCTAGTCTCACTTATTCTTCTATAATGCCTCATCTTCCAACCATTTCAAAATGTCTGCCCTTGGATTCTGTTGTCTGTTCTCTGTTTGTTATGAAACAGTTTTGAAAGGGAGTTTTACTCCTAAGAATTCTTCATAAACAGGTTGCTTCTCCTTGGGATCTCAACTATGTGCTGGAGAAATTAAAAATGTTACCTTCTGAATCTGCCCATCAAGATGATTTACTGATTCGGTGCTTACATATTATCACAACCATGTTAATGCTGTTATCGCAACCATGTTTCAAACCTGTCATCATTATTCATATTATTGAGAAAGGAGTCATTGCAATAATACGTAGGTACCGAAAAATGATTTCCCCCAGATGATTTTGAGACGTTTTGCAAAAGTAGTCTCTCTCTGTCACACATACACACACACGTGCGTGTGCGCACACACACACACACACACACACACACACACACACACACACACACACACACACACACACACACATATTCATTTTAAGATCGATCAGGATCAGTTATAACAAGAACTGCATGCCAATCGTTCCATGATATAATCTGAATAAACTACATATTTTATAGTGTTTTGAAATACTAAATTAGTTCTCCTGTTTCTCGCAGTACTAGGGAGACTGAAAACTGTTCATAATTACATTTGGTGGTAAGGAGCCCTATGTCTAGCTTAACACGCTTGACTTCGATCAGTGAAATTGTTCAAAATAGACAGCTTAAGAAATCAAACTATAATGGAAGGGACGAAAAACTAAACATTGGTTTAAACATTTTACATTTTTTGTGTTAGGTTCCTGAAGATTTCATTGCTGTCATGTTTGATTTGTAAGTTAATAGGGCTACTCCTGTTATTGGGTTCCCGTTTAAGATCAATGACTACTGCTGGGAGAAAATTTAAGTGCAATTATGGGGAAATACATATGAAGTTCAAAATTGCAGGATCTTGGAAAATTCCCCTTTCCCTGAGTTACAGCGATCTTGAAATAACGGAAAAGGTTTTTGAGTTAAAACACTCTTTTTGGTGTAAAGGTGAAATAATTTGGTCCTGTTTGCTTTAATATAGTTTTCTAAATGTCAGGGAAGGTAGTTCATTTGCATTAAAAAGACAGCTGCAGTAGTAACTATATGGATCTTGGTTGAGATAATACGTAAGTAACACTGAATCAGACCATCAAGCTGATTTAAGGTTTTTGACTTGGAAAATTGTCCTCATCATTGCTCTGATATCTGCAAAAAGAGTACCTGTGTTGCAGACTCTAATGATGAGTGAACCCTATCTGATTTTCCATAAGGACAGGGTCTCTTTAAGAACAATGCCATCATTCATGCCAAAGGGGTTTGAGAGTTTACTTTGTGTCATGCCTTCAATCTCACAGTTTTCTATCAAGAACCTAAAAAAAAAAAGGAGAACAGATTCTGCATACACAGGAAATGCATAGGCAACTTTGGTACTGTCTTGACAGAACTAATCGCTTTATAAAAGCTGATCAGCTATTTATTTGTTATCAAGGAGCAAAAAAGGTATACCCTGGATATAAACAAACAACTTCCTGGTGCTTGTCCTCAGTTATTTCTTTTTATTCCCACCATTGCAAATCCCCTCCAGGCATTATTAAGGCACCTCACTAGTTCCTTGTCTTCTTTGATGGCATACTGGAAAGGAACAGACTTTAGAAGCATTGTAGAGGCAGCTACATGGTCCTCTGTATGTACTTTTCCAAAGCATTAGATACTGGAATCCTTTTCTAGGTCCAGGTCATACTTGCTAGGATCATCCTCAAAGAGCTCCTGGATACATATTCATCCTCCTCCCAGGATGGATAGGCTTTCAAATTCATACCATATAGCCTAAGGGCTACTGCAACAGTGGGAATGATGAACAGTATTTTTCTGTAAGTTGCCTTTACCATAACAGTAGATGCTTGGATTCCACACTGTTGCAGTAGCAGCACCCACCCTCAATCCTCGTATTTTTGTATCTAGTTGTAATTGGGATATAAATTACAATTTTGCTCAGTTTGTACATTATTTGTTCTATTGTTATTATTGATTACTGATTTCAGGATATTAGGCTGTTCCCTCATTGTATAAGCAAGAAAGTTCTAAAGAAAACTACAGTCTTCTACTGATTTTCCTCTATGAGATTAGCCAATCAGCAGTCAAGAGTTTAGTGGGGGAGAGGGCAGAACTTTTTGAAGCTGGCTGTTGTTGTATTTTAAGCAGGAAACAACATATATAGCTCAAGTGCTACTGCAGCAGTTAAGGATTTGAACATCTACTGTTATGGTTAATTGCAACTTACATAACTGCATTTTACAGATGAAATACTAGTATTTTGTCCAGATAAACAGACATATGACACAGGGTTGGAAGCAGTGCTCCAAACCATTAAAACTCAGGTTAAACTAAGACAAATGCTGCTTTATAAAGACTGAGATTCAGTATTTCAGTCACTGCAAACGCACTAGTGGAATCAGACTAGAGGACTAGCACAGCTACAGAGTCCATCTTGTGTGACTGAGTTATGACAAACCCTAGCCATGACTAACTTCTTGGGCAAGTTTGTTCCTGATCTGTCAACCATGCAAATGCAATGCCCACTGACAGAACTATTAAAGAAAGATGTACCTTGTTCATGGAGAGATGCTGAAGCCCAAGCTTTCAGAAGAGAAAAGGAAATGCTAACAATAACTCCAGTGGTTGCATACTATGACATCACAAAATTGACAATAGCGAGTACAAATGCCAGTATGGCCTAGGTGCAGTGTTACTCCAGATCAATAATCAAGTGTTACACCCTGGTACCTATTGCTCCAGAATGCTAATGGATGCTGAACTGAGATACTTACAGATCAAGAAAGAATACCTTGCATGTGTCCGAACATGTGATAAATTCTACAGATACATGTTAATACTAGAGATTTTCCAACTCATGACTAACCACAGGCCACTGGTTATGCTAATTAATTCCTACTGGCTAGACAAAATATCACCTAGATGTCAAAACTATTAATGAGAGTGAGAAGGTCCAAACCCAGGGCAGTCCATGTTCCTGGAAAACAGACATTCATGGTTCATATATGATATAGAAATTCTATATGTGACCAGATAGTGTCAAATAATAAAGGAGATGCTGCCCACATACAGAGTACAATAACAACCAGACAAGGGACTACCAAGAGATTAGAAAAATGAAAGCAAACTACCAGTAGTGATCATGCGTTACAAGCTGTTATCCCATATGTCCAAAACAGGTGGCCAAATAACAACTGGACACAGACAAGGCAAGACATTTTACATATAAGCACTACAATGTCATAGCACAACTGTCAGAATATGATGGTTTACTGCTGAGCCAAGACAGTATAGTGGTACCAACATCATAACCTGCTGAACTGCTAAGACAAACTCATGAAGGACAACAAGGTATAACCATTGCAAAGCATGTGTCAATCCTGTAATGTCCATAAACCAACTAAAAAATGATAGTCATTAATATTTGTACCCTTTTGCCATAATGTCCTTGTCAAAGATATTTTCTGGCCATTGTGAATTTGAAGGCAACAGTTACTTAATAGTAGTGAATTACTACTCTTGTGACATCAAGATATTACATGTGCCACCTGGGAATAACCAACAAATAATACAAGGATCAAGACCATGTTATCAAGGTATGGATTGCCAATAAAAATGGTTACAGACTGTAGTTAATAGTTCATCTCAAATGAATGCCTACAGTTTGCTAATGATTATGGTTTTATTTATACTAGATTAAGTCCACTCTATACTCAGTCAACTGGAACTACAGAGAGATTAGTCCAGTTACAAAGCTCTTGAGAAAACCTAATCCTGTCAGAGCCCTCATGTCTTATATGTTACTCCATGCAGTGCCACAGGAGGGAGCCCATCCCAGCTCATGCTTGGAAGGCAAATAACAACTAACATGCTAATGTTGGAATCTAAGATCATGCAGAAAACTATCTGATATGACTCAATAAAACAAAATGACCTGAGCGCTAAAGCTTCATATAAAAAGTTTTTGGCAAACAATATTCAGCACAAGCATACCTATCCTTCAGCCAGGCCAATCAGTATGTCTAACAATAGAGGGGAAGAAAAAGTAGAACACATCTGGTGTTGCAGTATGGGAAACTGATGAGCAAAGGTCATATACAGGGCGAGCAGAGGATGGCATCATAGTTAGATACTGCACTATCAGGAACATACTCGAGTAGTTCTTGATGAGCTGAATGCAGTGCTAAACCTGATGTGTTTTAGTTAAGAATAACCAAATTATCATCAAATAAAAGTATTTCTATTGCCTCAGACACATTACCACAACTTTATATTTGAGACAAGGATGGGAGTTCAAAATCCACCACATATAACGATAGTGCTTGTACTCAGGGCCGGCCTTAGGCATAGGCGAACTAGGCGACCACCTAGGGTGCCGTAAAGGCCGGCATCAGAAAGGGCGCAATTTAACTTTTCCTTGTATCACTTGGCAGCATCTTCACTTGTCATTCAGCATTGCACCCGGCCCCATTGTAGCCTTGTGCCCTCCCCCACTTCTGTAATGCACAGAACGGAATGACAGTTGCACAGCACATAGAACGGAACGACTCCCCTCCCCATTGCACCCGGCCCCAATGTCTTCACATTGCGCCCGGCCCCATTGTAGCCTTGCGTCCTCCCCCACTTTTGTAATGCACAGAATGGAACGATAGTCACAGCTCATAGAATGGAACGACACCCACCCACCCTCCCTCCCTCCCTCCCTCCTCCTCCTCCTCCTTCTCCTCCTCCTCCTACTACTACTACTACTAATACTACTACTCCCTCCCCGTGATGAGTTTCAGTGGCTGCTCTTGTTCGGCATTATTTAAGCATCCAATCAGTGATGCTTTCATACCACTGATGTCCCTGGCTGCTGCTCCAATCCCGAGTATATAATGCAGCTCCCGCCCACCTCTTATTCCTTTCTTCATTGACGCGGTAGAGGCGAGCGTATCTATTGGTTGAAATTACTTCTTGTTCCTGATCAGTGGACTATCTGGATGGCATGGATCATCAGCGGGACTGGCTCTCTGTACACCCGGGCCTACAAGTGCGATTTTTTTTTTCCTGCTGCCTCGTGTCCCTTTTTCCCGGCTTGGCTTTAATTTACAGAGGTAAGTCGATTATTTCACTTCAAATTTCAGGCAGCCAAAACTAAAGAAAAACTGTCTAACTGTTTTTGGCAAAGTTTGACTAACCGGGGAGTGAACGTAAGGGAATGTAGCGCAGATGAGTTGAGAAATGTGGGTTAAAACTTATTGAAATACTCTCTCTGATGTATAAAAGTACATTAACTGTTTGGCTGCTTGTCCTGTAGTAAATGAAAGGTGTTCTTAGCATTTAGCATTTGTTTAGGTACATGCAATGCAACAGCCAATAAAGGTGCCAGCAGGAAAATGTTAACCAATAGCTTTGGATTTCCAATGGATTAATTTAATAATTATAAACAGAAGACAGCAGAGAAACCAGTAAAGACAGCGTGCACATTCTTTGGGAAGGTTCGGAATGCTAAGGCCCAGTACTCCATGCTTGCTAGGACTGCACGGTAGCTAAAACATTATCACTTTTTTAACCATCTGAACGTTGCTTTAGTAACTAGCACACACACATGAACATAAGAAGTGTGTTTTTTTTTTTCTGGATTACCGGGGGTGGGGGAGGATAGTCTTTGTTTATGCATTCCTAAACCTGCAAGGACAACTGCCTGATTAAAATTCTAACCTCATATAATATTTTGTTAAATATCAGATATTTGCATATTTTTTTGTATTACATGTTGAGTACTGTTTGAGTAATGTTTGCTTGCTCAGTGCAAACTTCATCATGGTGTTGAAGGAAGGTGAGGGGAAGACAAGAATTCAGTTTTGTGGCTGTTTCTTGGTTTTTAAAACCTCATCCATTGTGTGGTTCTACTTGGAGCTGCTGTGATCTGTCTTGAATGCATTGTCCTTTGTTGGGAGTCCATGGAGGGGTTTGTGTTTAATTTCATACAGCTGCTTTGTTTTTGTGGGGTGGGGGAGTGATATGTGGTGGGGTTCCATGTGTGCTGCATGAACATTGAGTCTCCTTTTGGAATCATTTGTTGATGTGAATTGTTTGGGATGTTTCTGCATGTGGTTCATGTCGTTTAGAGAGACTCTGATGTACAGTGGGGAGAATGGTTTGGAGACAGTTTACCTCCTGATCATTGAATTATTTTCCCTTTTGTTTTTTTCTCTCTCTTGGTGATGGTGTACAAGAGGTTCTCTGGTTTGATCCTTGGCTGGGGTGCCTTCTGTGTGGAGTCTGCGTGTCCTCCCTGTGGTCGTGTGGGTTTCCTCCGGGTGCTCCGTTTTTCTCCCACTTCCCAAAGACATGCTGTAGGTGGATTAGACACTCTAAATTGGCCCTAGGTGTGTGTGTGCATGTGTGCCTTCTGTGGAAGGTTGGGCACCAGGCTGGCAACTTGACACTGTAAAACTCCACTGCTAGTCTTGAGCGGACAGGTGATTTGCTGTGGCGAACCTTAACCGGGAAAAAGCTGAAAGAAGGTGATGGTGTATAAAATGTAAGACTAATGCAATGTAGAACAGCTGATCAGTGCAGAATTATTTAGATGAGTAAAAGAATGGTAAATATTGTAGATAACAATTCCAATGTTTTTGTGAATGTGTGGTGGTATTATAAAATGCAGGGACAAGGTGTCTCCTTAAGAAGGGAGAGCAGTGTGCATGAAAAAGTGAATATAAGGACAGACATCCATACAAGAAATACAACTGAGTGAGAGAAGTGGTAGCTATTTGTCAAGTGAATGAGAAATGTGTTCCTGCTCTGGGTCGGCTGGGTTAGCTTAGTGTAGTGTTTAGTTATGTAAACTATCTTTCCTGTTTTTTGTAGCAGTTTGTTTTTATTGTCTGTCATAATTTTTTTTTACAAATCACCTGCACAGTCTGACTAACTAGTACTGAGTGGTGACAGATATTTGAATATCCTACAGAAAATGCACACTAAGACAATCTAGATTATCAACTAAGCTGTCTCTTATTAGAATGCTTTGATGGTCTGCAAACGTTGCTTGCAGTATCTTTAAAGGTTGTGCAGCTAAATGTGCCTACTGGAGTCTGAATTTAACAGTTATGTTAGACCAAAGACAATTCTGATATCAGAACTGCAATCTTTGTTTAATGTTTTTCCTAATTATTCAGGAAGTTTAAAAACAATCTAGGTAGTAAAGGAAATAAAACATAGCTCAGTGCACCAGGAATCTTGTTATATGCTTTCTTATATAGTAAACGTATACAGAGGGCTTTGCTGAGTGCGTTTAACCACTGGAGGTGATGTGCCTTATCCACTGTAACAGACACTCTGTTATGTTGATGGGCTGATAGCAGTGATTTTCTGCTGACACGTGATCTGTTTCTTATGGGCATTATATAGGTGTCTACTATTGACTTATTGTTCTTGCTGTTGTAATTTAATTTGTAAACATATTACCATGTTTTTTCTAATTCCTTTAGTTATCATTGTTGTGCATTGGAATGTATGAGTAGTTTTTGAATTTCTTAGCCTACAGTCTTGTATCACACGAAGTTGGTACTTACCTGGGGTACTTACTAAGTGAAGTGAGACTTAATAATGAAAAGTTTTAAATTTCCTAATGCTATGATTATTTTGATTCCTGTGTATGGAGTTACTGAATACAAAGCAGTATATCATAGTGGTGTGGTTCTATACAAAGGAAATAGAGAAAGGGAATGATCTTGCACTTTTCAAACATTATCTACATGTATGGGTAGCTGCAAATTGACCCCTGGTTTAGCAGTCTTGTTTTGGCTGTGGCAAAATATAAATATTCTGCTCGTTTTGATTTTTATTTTATTTTAAATTTGACTGTGATAGTCCGACTGGATACATATCCATTTTCAGCAGAGGCCCCAGGAGAACAGCTCTAAAAAACCTCAGCTTTGGCCGGCTAAGAACTTGTTGTATTCAACTGGATGTATAAGAGAATTTAAGTACCTTTATCTGCACTTTTTTTTTTCAAAAAAATAAAGTATTTAAATTGATTTTAACTGTGTGGAAGGAATATTAACTGAACTGGAAGTTTTGACTCTGCTCTTCAGTTAGTGCTGCTTGAATTTTATTATTTGTTAGTAATTGCAGGTGTGGGGGTAGCCACATTCTTTGATTTCCTGTCCTTTGCTATTTAAGTGGTACAGTGTGAAATATTTTCTGCTTAAAAACCTCAGCTTAGGCCGGCTAAGAACTTGTTGTATTCAACTGGACGTATAAGAGAATTTAAGTACCTTTATCTGCACTTTTTTCAAAAAATACAGTATTTAAATTGATTTTAACTGTGTGGAAGGAATATTAACTGAACTGGAAGTTTTGACTCTGCTCTTCAGTTAGTGCAGCTTGAATTTTATTATTTGTTAGTAATTGCAGGTGTGGGGGTAGCCACATTCTTTGATTTCCTGTCCTTGCCTATTTAAGTGGTACAGTGTGAAATATTTTCTGCTTAAAACCTCAGCTTTGGCCGGCTAAGAACTTGTTGTATTCAACTGGATGTATAAGAGAATTTAAGTACCTTTATCTGCACTTTTTTTTTCAAAAAAATACAGTATTTAAATTGATTTTAACTGTGTGGAAGGAATATTAACTGAACTGGAAGTTTTGACTCTGCTCTTCAGTTAGTGCTGCTTGAATTTTATTATTTGTAAGTAATTGCAGGTGTGGGGTAGCCACATTCTTTGATTTCCTGTCCTTGCCTATTTAAGTGGTACAGTATGAAATATTTTCTGCTTAAAAACCTCAGCTTTGGCCGCTAAGAACTTGTTGTATTCAACTGGACGTATAAGAGAATTTAAGTACCTTTATCTGCACTTCTTTTTTTCAAAAAAATACAGTATTTAAATTGATTTTAACTGTGTGGAAGGAATATTAACTGAACTGGAAGTTTTGACTCTGCTCTTCAGTTAGTGCTGCTTGAAATTTATTATTTGTAAGTAATTGCAGGTGTGGGGTAGCCACATTCTTTGATTTCCTGTCCTTGCCTATTTAAGTGGTACAGTGTGAAATATTTTCTGCTTAAAAACCTCAGCTTTGGCCGGCTAAGAACTTGTTGTATTCAACTGGACGTAAAAGAGAATTTAAGTACCTTTATCTGCACTTTTTTTTAAAAAATACAGTATTTAAATTGATTTTAACTGTGTGGAAGGAATATTAACTGAACTGGAAGTTTTGACTCTGCTCTTCAGTTAATGCTGCTTGAATTTTATTATTTCTAAGTAATTGCAGGTGTGGGGTAGCCACATTCTTTGATTTCCTGTCCTTGCCTATTTAAGTGGTACAGTGTGAAATATTTTCTGCTTAAAAACCTCAGCTTTGGCCGGCTAAGAACTTGTTGTATTCAACTGGACATATAAGAGAATTTAAGTACCTTTATCTGCACTTTTTTTTCCAAAAATACAGTATTTAAATTGATTTTAACTGTGTGGAAGGAATATTAACTGAACTGGAAGTTTTGACTCTGCTCTTCAGTTAGTGCTGCTTGAATTTTATTATTTGTTAGTAATTGCAGGTGTGGGGGTAGCCACATTCTTTGATTTCCTGTCCTTGCCTATTTAAGTTGTACAGTGTGAAATATTTTCTGCTTAAAACCTCAGCTTTGGTCGGCTAAGATCTTGTTGTATTCAACTGGACGTATAAGAGAATTTAAGTACCTTTATCTGCACTTTTTTTTCTAAAAATACAGTATTTAAGTTGATTTTAGCTGTGTGGAAGGAATATTAACTGAACTGGAAGTTTTGACTCTGCTCTTCAGTTAGTGCTGCTTGAATTTTATTATTTGTTAGTAATTGCAGGTGTGGGGGTAGCCACATTCTTTGATTTCCTGTCCTTGCCTATTTAAGTGGTACAGTGTGAAATATTTTCTGCTTAAAAAACTCAGCTTTGGCCGGCTAAGAACTTGTTGTATTCAACTGGATGTATAAGAGAATTTAAGTACCTTTATCTGCACTTTTTTTTTTCAAAAAATACAGTATTTAAATTGATTTTAACTGTGTGGAAGGAATATTAACTGAACTGGAAGTTTTGACTCTGCTCTTCAGTTAGTGCTACTTGAATTTTATTATTTGTAAGTAATTGCAGGTGTGAGGGTAGCCACATTCTTTGATTTCCTGTCCTTGCCTATTTAAATGGTACAGTGTGAAATATTTTCTGCTTAAAAACCTCAGCTTTGGCCAGCTAAGAACTTGTTGTATTCAACTGGATGTATAAGATAATTTAAGTACCTTTATCTGCACTTTTTTTTCAAAAAAAATGCAGTATTTAAATTGATTTTAACTGTGTGGAAGGAATATTAACTGAACTGGAAGTTTTGACTCTGCTCTTCAGTTAGTGCTGCTTGAATTTTATTATTTGTTAGTAATTGCAGGTGTGGGGGTAGCCACATTCTTTGATTTCCTGTCCTTGCCTATTTAAGTGGTACAGTGTGAAATATTTTCTGCTTAAAAACCTCAGCTTTGGCTGGCTAAGAACTTGTTGTATTCAACGGGACGTATAAGAAACTTTGAAATCTCTCTCTCTGGACTCTTTGGCATTACAGTGGTTTGACTCTTATTTGAAAGATAGAAAACAAGCAGTCCTCTGGGACAGCCATTTATCCTCTCAGCTCCCAGTCACTATCGGTGTCCCTCAAGGATCCATCTTAGGTCCCCTCCTCTTCTCCATATTTATAAATAACCTGTCTACCTCACTCCCGACATCCACTTGTATTCAGTATGCTGATGATTCAACTCTCATCTGTTCTGCTTTATCTCCAGAAGAACTTCACTCTTCCACCCAAAATGTCTTTTCAGCAGCAGAAAAATGGTTCCAACAAATCTGTCTCCTCCTTAATCCCAAAAAAAACAAATTATTACTTTTCACCCCAACTCTTAAATCTGCCCCTATCTCCTTTTCCATTGTGTCTGGCAATGGCACTATCATTAAACCTGATTGTTCCACTAAACTACTAGGCGTTACTATAGACAATCAACTAAACTTTGACTGTCACATTGATCTAACCATCAAGGCTGTTAATAAAAAGATAGGTGCCCTATATAGACTTAAGCCCTTTCTTACTGCAACCACCAGAGTGTCTCTTGCCCAAACTCATCTCATCTCTACACTATTGTATGCCTCTCCCTCATTTATCAATATTTCAAAAGCTAACCTTCAAAAACTTACCACAGCCTACCATAGTATTGCCAGGTTTGCTACAGGTTCCCCATTCCGTACTCACCATTGTCTTAATCTCAAAAACCTTAACTGGCTTGAACTTCAAAATCTAATTCTCCTACATCAATTAGTCATCATTTATAAAATTCTCCACTACCCCTCTAATACACCGATACTTAATAACCTCATTGCCCCATACAAAAATCTTACTTCCCTTCGCTCAGCCAGCAAACTTCGAGTAGCTACTCTCAAATCTCATAATAAAGCAGGTGACTCCTTATTTGCTAATGCTGTTGGCTCATACTGGAATAAACTTCCCATAGAACTGACCTCTTTAGGCTCATCTCACCTTTTCAAAAAAAAACTAAGAAACTATTTTCAATCCCACTGGCTATGTCCCTGCTCTAATCCTGACTGAGCTCAGCAAACAATCCCTCTCTACAGTCCTGTCACTATCACTACTTCTATCACTCTAGTGTAGTGCACCTAGCAACCCACCTGCTTATTAATTTTCCTATACTATCTATTCTCCTATACTTGATATATCACTGCAACCTGTTAATCTCTCCTTTTATTTAGCCCATAGGCTGATCACTTCTGTGCAAATCTCTATCCTAAAACTAGTGCCCCGGCACTACATGTTTTATCCTAATTTGTTATTGGTGTAAATACTTATAGACTCTTTATGTGTTACTATTTTTCTCTCTTCCTCATTTGTTAGCAGTCCTACTATTGCAATTGTTATGGGATTATGATTCCTCACTACTGTTTAGTTCTTGTTAAACTGCCTCTGCATTGTTACTATACTACATGAAAATGTTCCTTTTTTGCTTATATGTTTTTCATATTTTTTTGTTTATTGTAAGTTACTAGTATATAGTGGAGCTTTTCTCCTCGGGCCTCTGCTGAAAATGAACATGTATCCAGCCAGACTAGCCAGGTCAACAAATGTAAAATAAATAAAATAAATAAATAAAGTACCTTTATCTGCACTTTTTTTTTAAAAAAATACAGTATTTAAATTGATTTTAACTGTGTGGAAGGAATATTAACTGAACTGGAAGTTTTGACTCTGCTCTTCAGTTAGTGCTGCTTGAATTTTATTATTTGTTAGTAATTGCAGGTGTGGGGGTAGCTACATTCTTTGATTTCCTGTCCTTGCCTATTTAAGTGGTACAGTGTGAAATATTTTCTGCTTAAAAACCTCAGCTTTGGCCGGCTAAGAACTTGTTGTATTCAACTGGACGTATAAGAGAATTTAAGTACCTTTATCTGCACTTTTTTTTTCAAAAAATACAGTATTTAAATTGATTTTAACTGTGTGGAAGGAATATTAACTGAACTGGAAGTTTTGACTCTGCTCTTCAGTTAGTGCTGCTTGAATTTTATTATTTGTAAGTAATTGCAGGTGTGGGGGTAGCCACATTCTTTGATTTCCTGTCCTTGCCTATTTAAGTGGTACAGTGTGAAATATTTTCTGCTTAAAAACCTCAGCTTTGGCCGGCTAAGAACTTGTTGTATTCAACTGGACGTATAAGAGAATTTAAGTACCTTTATCTGCACTTTTTTTTCAAAAAAATACAGTATTTAAATTGATTTTAACTGTGTGGAAGGAATATTAACTGAACTGGAAGTTTTGACTTTGCTCTTCAGTTAGTGCTGCTTGAATTTTATTATTTGTTAGTAATTGGAGGTGTGGGGTAGCCACATTCTTTGATTTCCTGTCCTTGCCTATTTAAGTGGTACAGTGTGAAATATTTTCTGCTTAAAAACCTCAGCTTTGGCCGGCTAAGACCTTGTTGTATTCAACTGGACGTATAAGAGAATTTAAATACCTTTCTCTGCACTTTTTTTCAAAAAATACAGTATTTAAATTGATTTTAACTGTGTGGAAGGAATATTAACTGAACTGGAAGTTTTGACTCTGCTCTTCAGTTAGTGCTGCTTGAATTTTATTATTTGTAAGTAATTGCAGGTGTGGGGGTAGCCACATTCTTTGATTTCCTGTCCTTGCCTATTTAAGTGGTACAGTGTGAAATATTTTCTGCTTAAAAACCTCAGCTTTGGCCGGCTAAGAACTTGTTGTATTCAACTGGACGTATAAGAGAATTTAAGTACCTTTATCTGCACTTTTTTTTTCAAAAAATACAGTATTTAAATTGATTTTAACTGTGTGGAAGGAATATTAACTGAACTGGAAGTTTTGACTCTGCTCTTCAGTTAGTGCTGCTTGAATTTTATTATTTGTTAGTAATTGCAGGTGTGGGGGTAGCCACATTCTTTGATTTCCTGTCCTTGCCTATTTAAGTGGTACAGTGTGAAATATTTTCTGCTTAAAATCCTCAGCTTTGGCCGGCTAAGAACTTGTTGTATTCAACTGGACGTATAAGAGAATTTAAGTACCTTTATCTGCACTTTTTTTTTCAAAAAAAATACAGTATTTAAATTGATTTTAACTGTGTGGAAGGAGTATTAACTGAACTGGAAGTTTTGACTTTGCTCTTCAGTTAGTCCCACCCACCCTCCCTGTTTTTGTTTTGGTGTTAATCTTAGTGGCCTTGCAACTGCCCGCCCCTCTTGTAAATTTGTGTTTGGATACTCCTTCTGGGCCCATCTCATTTGCTCACTCAACTGAGTGCAGTGAGATCATATTCTGATTTCAGGCACTCCTACTGTGTACAAAGAGAGCATCTGGGAAACAGAAAAAAAAAATTAAGCTTGTTTCCTGCCTTTCCTGTTAAGTGGTATAGACTATTTGTAGGCTTCTGAGCCCCCAAGCCCTTCTGTGTTGGAGGGAAGCCTTCTAGCTTAGTTTTTTTTTTCTTATAACTAGCCAGTTTTCTAGTTTCAGCACTCAAATCTGTTTCTTTGATCTCAGCCTTGTTCAGAAAAAAAAAAAAATTTCATCTGCTTTTACTGTACTTGTGTTTCTACCTACTTTTTTTACTTTTGCATCATCTTAAAAGTACTCAGTTGTATTTATTACTGCTTGGTGTAACTCATTCTAAGCCTTTTGGTTTAAACACTTGGGCTTCGGACCAGTTGTTTTGCACTGAGAGGGTTTGTGGTCTGCACTGTAGTGGCAGAACAGGTAGCTTACATCCTTCTAGGTTGGGAACTGCTGATTGAGGGCTCAGTGTCTTTTATTCTAAAAGTGTATTAATTCTGGTTTAAGCACTTGGGCTTTCAGGCCAGTTATTTTACATTAAGGGGGTTCGTGGTCTGCACTCTTGTGGGAGGAGAGGCTGGACTCTGCCCTTCTGAGCTGGGAATTTCTGTTTAAAGGCTTATAGTGCATGCATATCTGAACTGCTTCTTACTGAAGTTGGTGTTCCTTGTTTGCTGTGGCATAGACTGGATTCGGGCCTGCTGGATCTAGCTTTGTTTGTGTAACTGGAGCACTAATCCAGGCATTCACAAAAGTATTCAATTGTATTTATTACTGCTTGGTAGTGACTTGATTAAAGTGTAGCTATCATTCTAAGTCTTTTGGATTAAGCACTTGGGCTTCAGACCAGTTGTTTTACATTAGGAAGGTTTGTGGCATGCACTGTGGTGGCAGGACAGGTAGCTTTCATCCTTCTAAGTTGGGAACTGCTGATTGAGAGCCCAGTGTCTGTTATTCTTAAAGTGTATTAGTTCTGGTTTAAGCACTTGGGCTTCAGGCCAGTTATTTTACATTAAGAAGGTTTGTGGTCTGCACTCTTGTGGGAGAAGAGGCTGGACTCTGCCCTTCTGATCTGGGAATTTCTGGTTAAAGGTTTATAGTGCCTGAATATTTGAACTGTATCTTACTGAAATTGGTACACCTTGTTTGCTGTAGCATAGACTAGATCCAGGCCTGCTGAATCTAGCTTTGTTTATATGCTTGTTGTTTGTTTGCTTGTTATTTCCCTGGAACGCTAATTCCACCTAATACGCGGCTTCTCAGCGCTTCTGTGGATCACTAGCGATATCTGCATTGCTTACTGTACTTATTTCCTTGTTTCACTTGAAAGAAAGTTACTGTTGGTCGTTTTTGCATTTAAGTTACCTGTAACACATTGCACTTAAGTTACCTGGCACTTGCTCACTAAAGCAATTATATAAGTCAGCACTAAAAATTAAAAGCACTACACCCTCACTCCCCACTGGCCCTTGTTTTCAATTATTAAGGAATTCCCAATATTATTCTAGCATGTCCAAAGGTCAGTTGTCAATCTCCTCTCCGGTCTAGCTGGTGAATCTGGGAATCTTGAGGCAATGTTACAACTGCCTCATGTACACTGACAACCCTCTCCTCCTCCCAACAAATTCCAACCCATGTGAGAGATGCAACCATATAGCCAAACTGGAGGCTAAGCTCTCTCAACTCAGTACTGGCATAACCAGTCAGGAGGAGAAGGAAACCACACTCACTACAATTCCAGTCTCACATAGACCTACCACGACAGCAAACCAAACACATAATCACACAAAACATACTCGAGGCTCTAAATAAAGATCTGCCTAAGCAGCAGAGACCTCCAAAGCAGACACCCAAGCAACCGCTACCCCAAAACAAAACACGTGCAACACATATCTCACAAAGCCAGTGTGCCGAACAGTCACAGCCCTTAAGACTAAACAACACACCTGATACACTTGTAATAGGTGACTCTATCGTCAGGCACACTGACGTCCCGCTCACCAGGCTGAACAAGGAGAGGGTCACGGTGAGCAGCCTGTCAGGCGCTAGGATTCGCCACATAACACAAGCACTCAGATCACTCCAAGGCAAGTACAAATATGACTCAGTCATTGTCCATGCTTGTGTGAATGACCTGAGACGTACCTCCCTGGACTACATGAAAAGAGACATAAAGGAGCTCTCTGAGCATGTAGCCCAGGCTGGTATGACCCTGACCTTGAGTAGCATCTTACCCTCACCAAGAATGATGCCACAATATGAAGACAAGATGATCAATTTCAACAATTGGCTTAAGTACTGGTGTCATTCAAAGGGGATCCAATGCCTGTCAGCTTGGGATGATATGCTCGACAAGCCACGATACTTCTCTAGGGACGGCTTGCACCTGTCACCCCTGGGCTTTCGGATATTGGCAAAGGCTCTTGCTACCCCCATACTGCCTTTTTTCGGCAAGGCTCAAAAGACAAACCCACCTCCATAGGTATCACAAGGGATAAGAAACTAAGAGTAATGCTACTCAATGCCAGAAGTCTAAACCTCATGATGCACACACTCAAAACTCTCCTTAGCATGGAGAACATCGATATCTGTGCAGTAACAGAAACCTGGTTCAGGGCTCCTGAGAGCACCCCAGCACTACCAGGTTATACCTCATACCATGCTTTTCGGCCCCAAAACTTGGATCGAACCACAAAAGGAGGGGGAGTATCGATATTCATCAAAGATACCCACACCTCCAGGTTGGTGGCAAAGCACGAAGCATCAGAGACTATCCATGTGCAACTAACAGTGGGTAAAACTGCCTTCCAGTTTATAGCCTGCTACAGACCACCCTCCCATACCCAGGAACCCCACTCGGCCTTCCTGAGAACACTGGAAAATATGAAGGTCTCTCCAAACACCATTATATTGGGCGACTTCAACTACCCAAACATAGACTGGGAGCATTACTCTAGCTCCAACACCCTAGCCCAAAGATTCCTAGAATTTATAAACTCAAATGCTATTGAACAACTTGTTACCACTCCCACAAGAGGGGAAAACATACTGGACCCGATCATCACCAACATTGGGACTCTATGCTCCAGACCAGAAGTGTATCCCTCACTGGTAAGATCAGACCATAAACTAATCTCACTGGATATTTACATCCCGACCCCACTTCCTGCCCAGAAAACCACAGTGAAAAACTTCTCTAAAGCAAATTTCACACTCCTCAAAACCGAGGTGGAATCCTTCAAAGCCCCCGGGCCTGTGGAAAATATGGCCCATACCGCAGAATCCTTTATAAATGCATTCTATGAACACCTTCAGGAATGCATGGTTCATGCGATCCCAAATAAAACCAAGACCCAATCCTCCAAAGGCAGACATCCTGTCTGGTGGACCCCAGCCATAAACAAACTATACAATAGAAGGAGGAAGCTACTAAATGATAGAGCAAAATCCCAAAAAGGGAAGGCATCACTGATCAGTATTAGCAAAAAACTACGGGCACTCATAAAATTGTCTAAGGCCAGCTTCGAGAGAAAAATTGCACAGGACACTAAGGATAATCACAAGGCTTTCTTTAGTTATGTTAGGAACCTGGGTGATAATTCGCAGATATGCTCAGAATTAGTCCAAAATGACAAAAAATACACTGAACCCACAGACATTGCCAACATCCTAGCTGACAGGTTCAGCGCAAACTTCTCCCCCCCACCAAAAGGGCAAATATCTATCCCAGCAGAGTGCTGCCCCCCTGACATCTCAGATGCTCAGGTAAGGGCCGCCCTCTCCAAAGCAAAAAACACAGCATCAGTTGGACCAGACGGTGTCCCGGGCTGCGTCCTACATGAACTCCAAGAAGAGCTAAACCCAAACATAAAACTACTGTTCAATCTCAGCCTTACTACAGGATATGTGCCCAAAGAGTGGTGTACAGCAACAGTGGTCCCTCTCCATAAAGGTGGTGCCTCAACGGATCCTGGAAACTATCACCCCATAAGCCTGACTAGCTTGGTCTGCAAAGCTATAGAAAGGATCATCATGGACCTCATAAATAAAGATATTGGGGACCTACAGACACTGGATCCTACCCAGTTTGGCTTTGTTAAGGGCAGATCCTGCCTCTTAAACCTGGTTGATTTCTTTGAAACAGTCACCAAGGCCATTGACGAGGGCAAGGTGGTCCACACAGCCTACCTGGACCTCGCAAAAACCTTCGATACAATACCCCACTCGGGCATTATAGATAAGCTCACCAGCTTAAATATAAACCCCTATGTCACTAGATGGATTGCAAACTGGCTCAAGGACAGAACCCACATGGTTAGAATTGCTGGAGCCATGTCAGACTCCAAACCAGTTACAAGTTGTGTCCCACAAGGCTCAGTCCTGGGACCTCTCTTGTTCGATATATATTTCTCGGAGGTACAGGCCAACATGGAAGGACTGTGGCTGACCAAGTTCGCAGATGACTGCAAACTGGGCGCCATAATCGACTCTCCAGCCGACACAAGCATCCTTCAAAAGGGCTTCATAGAAACAGACAACTGGTGCCAGAGCCAAGGCCTCAAGCTAAATGCCAAAAAGTGTATAGTCATCCCCTTTGGCAAAAACAAAGTGCCCACAAATTACCACATAGGTGGTAATCCATTAAGTACAGAAGAAGTAATTAGGGACCTGGGGACCCAAGTTGATAGCAATCTCTCATTTGACAACCACGTGGCCAAAGTGGTTAGAAAAACATTTTATATAGCCCACCTAATCATGAAGGGATTCACATCTAGATCAGGGGAGGTCATCGTGCCTCTTTACTCATCCCTCATCAGGCCCATAATTGAGTACAATGCCCCTTTTGGGATGTACCTTACCAGACACCTGCAGCAACTGGAAAGACCCCAAAAGTACCTCACCAAGAGGATCAAAGGGCTCAAACAGATGCCATATGCTGCCCGGTTAAAGAAACTCCAGCTCTACTCAGTGGCATACTACCTGTTCAGAGGCGATCTGTGCCTGACATATAAAGCCATGTCCAACCCGGAATTACTGGACATGCTGCACCTCAGAAAATCCAAATCCCATCGAGCTACGCGCTCGAGAGACTTGAACCTCAGCACTGAAATAAATAGGACATGCTGGAGGGACAGATTCATAACCCAGAGGCTCCCTTCACTCTGGAATAAAATCCCAGTCCAGGTTAGGCAGAGTCCCTCATTGACTCTATTCAAGAGGAATCTTGATGAGTGGATGGGTGATCGTAGGTTTACCCCGGGTATCACTTCTGTGTCACTGTTAGACAGAGGCACAGTATACTAACATCGAAAAAGGGCATAGCAAAATAAATTTAAAATGGGTGGCGAAAGCCAAACACATTCTGGCTAGGCTTATAAATGCCCTAGGGCAGATAGCCTAGTATGAACCTATGAACCTATGAACTTAAAGACAAGCAAATTACAGTATATGCACAAACATGGTATTAACGCACAAGTTAGTCTCACATTTCAAGCGTATGAATACAGTTTATATACAGAAGTGTATACAAATATGTTGGTCTCTTATCAAACCTATAGATGTAGCACAAAGTGTCTGCAAAGATATTAGTTTCTCTTTTCAAACCTTAGTGTAAGAGGGTACTTGCTATAAATAAAATTGCAGGATTATGGAAGTGCATGAGGCTTTACTCAGGGTTAGAGCAAGGACATAACCAGTGAATTTTAAAATACTGTTTAGATTTTTTTGAACTGATTAAGGGAGGGGATCACAGTAAGGTCAGATGGGAGCGAATTTGTGGTTTTGCGTAGTGAATTAGTGTAAGTAAGAGTAATTGGTGGTTAACAATGTCAAAGGCCTTGGACAGATCAACCAGGTTTAAGGAGAATTCAGCTTTCAATTATAGTGCAGTCAACTACACTACAAGGTGTCTTGCAATATGACTTGTTTTTTCATGCATTTAAACACTGAAAGAACTGGAGTGGGTTTTGTGGGAGTGACCCATCTGTGGGCATGGCTCAAATAGGGGTGTTCCTTGAGTTTGGTGTGGGTGGGGCTTAAGGGGCACCAGAGCAGTACTTTGCCTAGGGCACTGTTTCAGCTAAGGCCGGCCCTGCTTGTACTGTCCAACCAAGTGTGTATGAGCCTAATCGTAATGATACTGTTTTTTTTTTTTTTTTGGTGACTCTAAGCATGATACTGTTCATCTTAATTGTTTCTCCAACTATTTTCCTTTCACAGGTTTCAATTCTACTTTTTGTTCTGCACACATTACACATAGTGAAAAAGAAATCAAAATACCGATTTGTTATAAAGACATTTAATCAACTAGTTTGAATTTTTTGTTTGCTAAAGTGAAACCATCAACATGTGTTGCTATTTTGTAAACAAATTGTAGCATAGAATATATAAAAAAATTTTACAGCATCGCACAGGTCAACAACATTCAAAAATGTTAAATAAATGTCCTCACAGGACAATGACAAAATGTTAAGTATCAGTTGTGCATATTTCACAGAGTGGTGCCTGTCTCCTTATATGTGTGTATCTACTTCATATTATCGTATAACCAAATGATTGAACGTCAAAATGCCAAAACCAATTACCACAAAAAATCACATAAGCGAAACTATAAAATAATGAATACTAGAACATAAAAAAAATGGAAAAACAACCAAATCTACCATTTCTACCTACATTCATTTTTCTAGGGGGACTATGCCCCCTGCACCCTCCCACCTCTGCAAATTAAATATACCAACTCCGAGATCGTGCTACCTTAAAGGAAACAAAACAGTTTACCGATCGCTACATAACAACTCTCTTCACATTCCAACCCTATGGCACAAAGCACAGTAATGACTACACCTTCCCACTACACCAAGATCTCCCTTGGCATTATAACTAAAACTTTTTTTAATTACTAAGCGCCAGCTGCATATACATTAAAACTTACACCCCTACACTAAATGTGCATTCCTACATACAACTCCACAATGCATAAATATTAGACCTACATAAAAAACTAACAACTACATAACAATTCTAAAAAAATATTTTACTTTCTAAATGTTAAACTTACACAAACACCCCCAAATACAGCTAAACCATTCAACAAAAACTCTGCTATACTTTCGTCCGTCCTCACTACAAAATGTTAAAGAGACAGCACACCAATAACTAACTTACCTTTTACATTTTGCATTATGGTTCAGTATTCTGGAATGTGATCTTCTGACTTTTCACTTACATGATTTTTCATGCTTATGGTTGATAAAATGAAGGGGATCCATATATATATATATATATATATATATATATATATATATATATATATGTATGTGTGTATACATACACACACACACACACACACACACACAGACACACAGACACACAGACACACACACACACACACACACACACACACACACACACACACACACACACACACACACACACACACACACACACACACACACACACACACACACACACATAAATATGTATAAAATGCAAGCCAGAATAAGCAAAAGCTAGTATGCACCTCCATGTGCTGCATCATCATCATCATCATCATAATCTTCATTATTATCAGCACACTTTTTTCCATTTTTCTACATGGGGTTAGGATGCTGTGTCAGCTGTTGCCACCTCTCTCTTAGTTCAGTGCCACTCTCTTACCTTCTTCATCTGTTGTGCCTGACTGTCGTGGGTCTATATTGCAACAACGAACGCTTAAAACAGTGAATGATGTTACACTGACACATTTTCAGCTAAAGCTGAAAATGTCGAATCCGAAGAACAGTGATTTCTTTCCTAGGGAAAGAAATCGCTGTTCCAACACCCGCACAAAAAAAAACACATTACATACTTTCAAACACATACACACATACCCAATCCTAATTATACCCCCCCAAAAACCAATAAACAACTAAATACACATATGCACATAACCCAAACATACATTTAACGAAAAAAAAAATAAACATTTTAAACCATATGCACTTACCTTAACCCGCACCCTAACCTTAAGGTCAGTAACTCTCGCACATTCATATAAACAGCTCCAAACACATACACACTTACCTTAACCCTAACTTTAACCCCCCCAAAACAAAAGTAAACAACTGAAAACACATACACACGGAACTCAACCATACATTTAACATAAAATATACAACAGTAAACACTTTCATACAT
Organism: Protopterus annectens; assembly: GCF_019279795.1. Classification (NCBI taxonomy): domain Eukaryota; kingdom Metazoa; phylum Chordata; order Ceratodontiformes; family Protopteridae; genus Protopterus; species Protopterus annectens. The sequence continues at coordinate 1,477,404,932 of NC_056744.1, forward strand.
ATGCACTTAACGTTAACCCGTACCCTATCCCTAAGGTCAGTAACTGTTGCACAATCACGCTCAGGAGCTATACCGGACAAGGGACCACATTAAACTTCAGAACACGGCAAAACAATGAAGCGGTCAAGCGACTTCTTTCCCAGGGAAAAATTTCGCTGAACAGCCACTTCGCTGTTTTGCCTGTTTGCTCTACATGTGTCGATGAAAATGCATTCGACATAATGCGTTTTCCTTGAACTCATAGTAACCCGACTATCGTAGGCGTTATCTCATGCAATCCATTTCTTGGTTGGACATTCTCATTTCCTCTTACTTTTTTTCTGTCTTTCCTGAATTTACTTCACCTAGATGTTGTCTGCTTAAACATGTGACCAAACCATTGTAATATGTTCTGTTTGACATTCTCTCTGCAATAGGGACTACTTGTGTTTCTGCTCTGATAAACTCATTTCTTCATGTTCCGTAGTGTACATCCTACCACCTGTCTCAAGCACTTCATCTCCTTCACCTCATGCTTTCTCAACTACTCTGCCTTCACTGCCCAGTTTTCTGTGCCACAGAGATGCACTGATCACAGTACCATTTTTTACATTTTACTTTTCAGCATATTTGACATTTTTCTGCCACACACTATCCCTGACACTTTATCTGCCGACTGATTTCAGTACTACTGATTCAAGCTTTGACCTCCTCATTCAGACACCCCTTCTCATTAGCCATGCTTCCTAGATACTTGAAGCTGTTAACTTGTTCCACTACTTTCCCTTTAGTCTCAATTTTCAGCTTCTTCTGAGTTCCCCATTTGCTACCAAGACCACTGTGTTGTCTGTACTCAGTTTCATTCCATGTGCCTTCAGTTTTGCATTCCAGTCTTCAGTCATTTGCTGAAATTCCCATTTAGAGTCTGCTTATAGTACAACATCATCTGCATTGCATCAGCTTTATTTTTGGTTTGTTCCTCATACATTTTGTGGTTTTCTAGCAAATCATTGAGGAATGCAGTCAGTAAATTGAATTTCGGACTTCAGATCCTTAAGAAAATGCTTCCTAATGCAAAACTGTGTTATTCTACCAATTTTATATATTTATAACAGCAATATTTAAAATCGGTCTCAGATTTTCAGCCTTTGTCCACAAATTATTTTGGACCTTGCCTAGACGTCTTGCTCTAAGAAGTTAAGAGGTATGCTTGGTACCCTTCTATGAGTCCAAACATTGTTTGAATGGACTTAGCTTATACTAATTCTACCTATGTTTCTGGGAATTCAGGCCATTACAGGACTGCCAAAATCAGCTTTCTTGGGACCTTGTCAAATGTGTTCTTGAAGTTTAGGAATGTTCATTTGGATTATCTTCTTATCTCTGCCTTATTTCTCCACTGTTTCTCACCACAAACATCCTGCTCATAGTGCTGCATCCTTTTCTGAATCCAAACTGCTCATCTCCCATTTTACTTTCTATTTCTCTGTGCATTTATCAATCACCCTCACCAGGACTTTGATGCAGTATGACAGAAATGTAATACTTCTGTACTGCCCTCACTTGTGAATATCCCCCTTGTTATTGTACACTGGTACTAGAAAGCTTTTTCTCCACTCACCTGGGATAGACTTTTCTCACCACACTACAATGAGTATATTCAGTTGCATTTCTCCCCATCTTGCCCAACATCTTGATCATATCTGCTGTGATATGATCTGAGCCTGCTACTTTCTCTGACTTCATTTTTCTTAGTGCTGTTGTAACTTCTTCAAGGGTGGGCTCCTCCTCTTCTCTCATTGTAGGCTGTGTCTTGGGCAGTACAGCTTCTATGGGGTTTTCTTCATTCAGAAGCTGCTGGAAAAAGAAGTTATGTCTTACCATAATGTTCCATCTGTATTGTTGATCCTCATTCAGTCATTACACATGGGTATCGGTTCTGACCTCGGAACTGAGCCGGCCATTTTCCAAGCTTGTGCCAGCTACAAACTCTCGAGATAAACTCTTACCCATAATCCCCCTCTCCCTGTTACCTCAGATTGAGTTTGCAAGTCAAAAGAAGGTAGAGGCTACCTCTGGTCAAATGACCTAAGAACCGGATGGTGAGATCCACTAGAAGCCACAGGAGGGGGAAGGAGGGAGGGTCGTAATGACTGCACGAGGCTCAACAATACAGATGAAACATTATGGTAAGAAATAACTTCTTTATCTGATATTGTTAATCCTCGTTCATTCCTTATGCATGGAACAGAGTCCCCAGCTACGTCTATTCCTGGGAGGCTCTCATGGAAGGACATTTCTGAGCACCATAGAACTAAAAGATGCTCTTCCCCTGGAGGCCAAATCCAATTTGTAATGATTGATGAAGGTATGAGGTGTAGCCCAAGTTGCAGCTGCACAGATGTCATGTAAAGAAGCTCTGGCATGGAAGGCAACAGAAGTTGCCACTGACCTTGTAGAATGAGCTTTCATGGTAGTAGACAACGGGATATTATGTTGTGTATAAATGAAGGTCACACAGTCCTTCAACCATCTAGCTAATGTGACCTTAGCAACAGCATATCCTAATCTAGGTCCAGAATAGGCCAAAAATAACTGGTCAGATTTACGAAAGGACCTAGTCCTGTTTAAGTAAAAATGGATTTGCCTGTGGATATCTAGGGTATGTAGGCAATACTCTCCTCTGTTTGAATGATTGGGAAAGAAAACTGGCAATTCAATGGTTTGATTAATAAATATTTCAGAGATCACTTTTGGCAGAAATGAAGGATTAGTTCTCAAAGACACTCTATCGCTATGAAAAATCAAGTATGGACTCTTGATACATAAAGCTTGAAGTTCAGAGATACATCTGGCAGAAGTAATGGTGACCTATCCAGTCCAGGGCCCAGGAATCTTTGTTAGGTGGATGGACAGTCTGGCTTTCTTCTTCTGCCAGATCCTTTTTGGTTGTGGCCACCACCACCAGAGCATACACAGGAAGACCTTTCGACCAATGGGGATCTGTAGCAGGAGGGGACAAAATCTTATCTGGCCTCTGGAGAATAGCCTTGATGGTGTCAGGAGCCTTCCACGCATGCAGCACGATGAGCCAGAGAAGTTCATCGGCAAGTGGAGTAACCCAGGAGGGAGGGGGCTAGGCAAGAAAAGCCTGCAGGAACACAAACTCCTCAGAGGTTGGATTAGAGGGTTGCCAGTCACCTCTCTGTTTAAGGATTTTGAGGATATCACCGAAGGATACCTCAGAGGGTGACCGAGGGGATTCTTCCCCCTCATCAAAGTCTGTGTCTTTAGTGAGGGACTCCTCTGTGGAGTCCATGTGCTTCCTCTTACACTAACTTTTCCGGTGGACTTCCTCAGAGGGAGAAGCTGGGGAAGACAGCAGAAAAGAGGTTTCCTGTGGGAATATTTCCTGAGGCTCTTGCACCCGGTGTCCGCTAGATGTGACTTGTGACACCAGTGTACCAGAGGAGGGCAGGGGGGATAGACAGTCCAGTATCACCAGCAAAAGCGAAAGCCTTCTCCATCAGTTGAAAGGCTGGTCCACCTGAAGAGGAGTGAGTCCAGGACAGGGCTCACCCCTCCCCTAAGTGGCTCAGCCTGCTGACTCGGAGTCCCCGGATGGCTGTGGAGCAGCAAATTACACGTCACAACTGTCATCCTGGGTTGTAGCAAAACTTTCCTGCCATAAAGGCAACTGCGGTTCCTTAGTGAGATCCATAAAGAGAACTGCAGAGGGGGGAAGACTGTGCTATATCAATGGACTTCAAAGGCAATGAAGGAGGAGAATAAGAAGGGGTCTTTGGAGATGGATGATCAACTCCCAAGGAAGGATAAATTCTGGGGGGTGGGATACCTCTGGCCAAAATCACTTAATCCACAAGACGCAACACATCATGTTCGGAAAGGCTTCTAGTGGACCTCATGGAGACTGAGGGAGAAACAGGCCTGTCCACAGAAGAGACAAACTTGGTGCCCACCTCACCAGTCTGCACTGAGAACAACGGTGCTGAGAGAGCCTGGACTGTGGGTGTCTGCACTGAGGAAGTCATCAGTGTTGAGGTCATGGTCTGCACTGACACAAGAAGTGGTTGTCAGTACCGAAGCTGGAACTGACAAAATTGGAGCCAACAACTGAGGCGTCGGTTCCGAGTAAGATGTCGGAGCCAACGTGGTCAAGGTCTGTGCCGACTGAGCAGTCAGTGCCAATACAGTAGTAGTAAAAGTCTGAACTGAGGAGCCCCTCGGTGTCAATAAAGTGAAGGCTGCAAGAGAAGATGGAGCTGAGATCACTAATGGAACTGAAGGCCTCGGTGCCGAAAGTCTAGGCACCAAAAGCAATGGGGCTGACTGAGTGAGCTCCGGAGTGGAAACTTTAGCCTTTTTAGGTTTTGGTTGGCAGGAGTCCCCAGCCGGGGACAAAGGCAAAGACTTGGCCTTAGTAGGAACATCCAAAATTTTCTTATAGGCTCTAGGAGGGGTTGAGGCCTCCGACCCAGAAATAGCTTCTGAAAAGGGAGATTTAAGAAGTCCCTTCAACAACAACGTGTTTTTCCTCTCTAACAAACAATAACTAAATAACAAAAACCCCAAACAATAAACGCACAAAGAGTGTGCATCAGATGTAGGTAATTTGTGTCCACAATCAGAACACCTTTCTTATCTGCCATGATAGAAAGAGGGATAATAGAAAGGGTACCAGCAATGGTACAAAAGAATACCCGAAGGTATGAAAAAGGGAAGATTACCAATGATGGTAGGGGAGAAATACCTTGCGGTAAAAGGTGTAGAGAAAAAAAAAAAACTCAAGAAAATATGGTCACTAGATGTGATAGGGTAAGAGACAATGAAACAGAAACTTTTCTGACAGAAAAAGTTATATAAATGACTATTCTGACAACAAACAACTATACTTAAAGAGTAATAAAATCAACTGTGCAGAGTCCACACAGGCAGTCGTTCGAGTAATGACTTTCAAATAAAACACCAGTAAGCAGTCCAGCAAGGTACTTAAAAGCCCATCGAACACAGGTTCAAGTATCTATTTAGACCATTGTTCAGACCGCAAAACTGTTTCAAATAGTTTCCTCCAATAAAAATCCAAAATTAGATTCAAAAGCCTTTATTAACTTAAGAGAACAAAATGGTGAGCGCTTTCGCTATGTAGCTTTTTCAAACCATAATAAAACCATTCACAAAGCTGATATCTATCTATCTATATATATATATATATATATATATATATATATATATATATATATAGTAATTACCTTATTACATTCAATTAAACAATAAAACAATAAATTAATCAGCTTTTAACTCAATTTTTAAAAAAGCACACAGACAATAAACAACTTAAATAAACCAAATATTCTATAATAATTTATATTAAATCATTTAAAAAAACATATATCAAATTCATTAAAAATGCTTTCATAAATTAAAACCTATACTTATATTTCTAATATTTAATATTTAATATATAAATTTTCTACCTTTTAACATAGGTTTTAGAGGAATTTTATCATTAAGGCCAGGGCAATTATGTGCCTGCAGTCTGATTATCCAGTCTGTTTCTATTTGTTCAGTTCGATTTTTTATATCTCCCCCTCTTTGACTGGGTATATTAATTTGTATAATCATAAACTTAAAAGAATGTATAGAGCCTTCTTTTAAAATATGTTTTGAAAGTGCATTAACTTCAGATTTCATCCTAAATTGATAAATGTGCTCCCATATTCTATTTTTCAACTTCCTGTCCATTTTACCTACATAAAACGCATTACACTCCAAACAGGTAGCCAAATACACTAAGTGTTCTGTATTACATGACCCATTAACATTAAAAGTATAAACTTTAGAAGTAAGGGGATGCACGAACAAATTGCTACTATTAATATATGTACAGAAATTACATTTACTACATGATACAGTACCATTGAAACCTACTCCATCAGTTTTAATACTATCTGAAAAACATAATAACCTATGTAGATTCTTTTTATTTTTATATATAAATCGAGGGTATTCACCCACTAATTCCTTAATGTCAGGGTTAGTAGTTAAAATATCCCAGTGTCTACTAAACACATCCTTAACTGACTTTATATCCTGAGTATAGAATAGGGCTATTTTCTGCTGCTTCCCTTCATGTCTATTCTCTACTTTATGTAATTCTTTATAGTAACTACTACCTTTATCTGACAAGTAAGGACATGCTTTATTTTCCCTTTCTTGACAGACACTCAAAAAGAATTCCTCTACTTCTACATATTTGTAATTACGAGCTAGTAACCTCTTATTCAAAACTTCTAGTTCAGCTTCATAATTACTCTGTAAAGGGTTTAACCTAGAAGCTCTTATGGCTTGCCCTTTTATAATGTTAGTAAAAATATGCTGAGGGTGCATACTGCTTCTATGCAACAGTGTATTCTTATAACAATTTTTCCTGTGTACCCCAGTATTAAAATCCCCATTCCATAAACGCTGCACAGATACATCTAAAAAAGCTATACTATCCTTAGAATTAGTCATAGTAAATTTTAAAAATGAACTTGATGAGTTCATCTCTCTATAATATCTGCTCAAATCATCTGCTGAACCAACCCAAAGGAAAAACAAATCATCTACAAATCGTCTGTAAAAACAGACGAATCTTTGAAACATTTCAAGATGAAAAAGTATTTCTTCTTCCCATAATGCCATTACTAGATTGGTGTAGCTATTGGCACATGAAGCGCCCATAGCTATGCCATCTTTTTGTAAATATAAGCGTTCTTCAAACAAAATAATGTTATTTTCCAAAACCAATTTAAGGAATAAACAGATAAGATCTCTCTTATTCTCTGACAGGTTAGAATGTTTATCAAGGTATAATTTGATACTCCTAATTCCTATATCATTGGGTATATTTGTAAATAATGAGTTAACATCCATGGTCACCATGGTAATTATACCACTATCCTTTAAGTTTACAGTTTCATCATAGAAGTCTAATAAAAACTGTTTAGAGTCTCTCAAAATAAAAATATTTGAGTTCACTATAGGTGTTAACATCTTCCCAATAAAAATTGATAAGGATTCTGTGACCCACCCTTGACCCGACACAATTGGTCTCATTGGAGGGGCAGCTGGGTCTTTATGTACTTTAGGTAACCCTTGGATCATTGGAATAATTGGTGTATCAATGAACAAAAAATTATACATATTTATATCAATAATTTCTTTCTTATACAACTCATCCAAAACCTTGTGTACCCTTAAAATGTACTCTTGGGCTCTAGTTGTATGCATAGATTCATAATGATTTGTGGCACTCAACATCTCAAACATGCTCTTATTATATGACACCTTATCCATTATAACTATAGGGCCACCCTTATCTGCTGGTCTGATAGAGATGTTTCTGTCATTCCTCAAATTCTGTAATGCTTTAAAATGTCTTGGTGTTAAATTGCATTTATTAAGAATAACTTGCCTGTCTTCCTTCATTTTAAACAAGTCCTTTTCAACAATTTTACTGAAAGTATCTAATAAAGGATGTAAAATAGGTACAAAAGTACTGGGTTTCTTAAAATATTCCTCAGTTGTCCTTGTTTCATTATTAGCATATAGCATTTTCAATTGTACATTTCTAACAAATAATTTAACATCGAGGATAGTTTCAGTAACATTACTAACTTTAGAGGGAATAAACGAAAGGCTCTTATTCAAAACCTCCATTTCAAATTTGTTAAGAGGTCTGTGGGACAGGTTCCAGACTAAGTCATCCTCTCCCACATTTTCTTTTTGGTTGGTTCCTTCATATCCATCCCTGTAGCCTTTCTTTTCTGCCTCCCTCTGCTCATTGAGCAATTTCTCCCCCTGACAGAGGCTTCAGCTATGGGGAAAGGATTATGTATGTCAAGACTAGCACTATTACCAGATGAAAAAGTGGTCTTACTACGAACCACTAACTCATTAACATTATCCTTAACCTTTTCTTTATTAACTGTGTTAGTTATATTAGCTTGAATGTTAGTTGGCGTCAAAACAGTATCACTAGACACACTACCTATATTAAAATTAACTGGAGTAGAAACATTAGCAGAACCAACAGCTTCTACAATAGGTATAGGCACACAATCTCCAGTAAGAACATTAATTAACCCATTTGGGTTAACTCTATGTAGTTAGTCCATTCTGATCACTAACTTCACTTGTATCATTATTATTGTTAACAACATTGTTAGACATATTCATATTGCTACTGCGAGGATAAAAAGACCTATCATATCCATTTCTAACATTTCTAGGCCAAGTAAAGACTTGGCCATTCCCAAAATCATATAAGTGTCTTGTTAATTTATGTTTTTTTCTGTTCCAAGAGTCTTTTTTCATATAGACACACCGAGTCCAATAAACGATCCAGCAATGGATTAATAACGCTAGGTTGATACCAACTAAACAAATCATGCTGTTTCCTCTCTGTTGCTTCTTGTAATTTACTTTCTTCTGGCAGAAAAAATTCATTTAATAACTTCATATAGTTAATACTTAGTTCTATATTCAGTTGCTGCCAACGAAATAAAAGTTCTGGGTAAGCGTTACCTGTAGTTGGCATCTTAAGGATCCCAAGACCCCTAGGTATCACCTTCCTCTGGATGCAGACCTCAAAGTAAAATCACTGCATCTGTAAATGTTTCAGTTTCAGCAGTTCTGACTCCATCAGGGATAAAACAGAATTAATATTCTCAAAGTCCATGTTGCTTAACGAAACGCCATTACTGGCCGTCACTAACTCGAGTTCAAGAAGCGGATTGACGTCAGCAGTCACACAGTTTTGTAACCTAGGATGTACCATTTTCTTCGGTTGAGCGGTAGTGGGGTTGTAAGGTAGTTCAACATTATTTTCCAAGGAATCCGCCATGGTTAGCTCATGGTGTTGTATAAAATAAAAGAATAAACAAACAATAATAAAAGACACCACTAGCAAATAAAGGTACCTGCACAGTTCGAAAAGAGGTACCATAAAATAAAGAGTAATAAAATCAACTGTGCAGAGTCCACCCAGGCAGTCGATCGAGTAATGACTTTCAAATAAAACACCAGTAAGCAGTCCAGCAAGGTACTTAAAAGCCCATCGAACACAGGTTCAAGTGTATATTCAGACCATTGGTCAGACTGCAAAACTCTTTCAAATAGTTTCCTCCAATAAAAATCCAAAATTAGATTCAAAAGCCTTTATTAACTTAAGAGAACAAAATGGTAGGTGCTTTCACTATGTAGCTTTTTCAAACCATAATAAAACCATTCACAAAGCTGATATATATATATATATATATATATATATCTATATATATATATATATATATATATATATATGTATATATGCATAGTAATTACCTTATTACATTCAATTAAACAATAAAACAATAAATTAATCAGCTTTTAACTCAATTTTTAAAAAAGCACACAGACAATAAACAACTTAAATAAACCAAATATTCTATAATAATTTATATTAAATCATTTAAAAAACATATATCAAATTCATTAAAAATGCTTTCATAAATTAAAACCTATACTTATACGTTTAATATTTAATATGTAAATTTTCTACCTTTTAACATAGGTTTTAGAGGAATTTTATCATTAAGGCCAGGGGGATTATGTGCCTGCAGTCTGATTATCAGTCTGTTTCTATTTGTTCAGTTCGATTTCTTATATCTCCCCCTCTTTGACTGGGTATATTAATTTGTATAATCATAAACTTTAAAAGAATGTGTAGAGCCTTCTTTTAAAACATGTTTTGAAAGTGCATTAACTTCAGATTTCATCCTAATTTGATAAATGTGCTCACTTATTCTATTTTTCAACTTCCTGTCCGTATTACCTACATAAAACGCATTACACTCCGAACAGGTAGCCAAATACACTAAGCGTTCTGTATTACATGACCCATTAACATTAAAAGTATAAACTTTAGAAGTAAGGGGATGCACGAACAAATTACTACTATTAATATATGTACAGAAATTACATTTACTACATGATACAGTACCATTGAAACCTACTCCATCAGTTTTAATACTATCTGAAAAACATAATAACCTATGTAGATTCTTTTTATTTTTATATATAAATCGAGGGTATTCACCCACTAATTCCTTAATGTCAGGGTTAGTAGTTAAAATATCCCAGTGTCTACTAAACACATCCTTAACTGACTTTATATCCTGAGTATAGAATAGGGCTATTTTCTGCTGCTTCCCTTCATGTCTATTCTCTACTTTATGTAATTCTTTATAGTAACTACTACCTTTATCTGACAAGTAAGTACATGCTTTATTTTCCTTTCTTGACAGACACTCAAAAGAATTCCTCTACTTCTACATATTTGTAATTACGAGCTAGTAACCTCTTATTCAAAACTTCTAGTTCAGCTTCATAATTACTCTGTAAAGGGTTTAACCTAGACGTTCTTATGGCTTGCCCTTTTATAATGTTAGTAAAAATATACTGAGGGTGCATACTGCTTCTATGCAACAGTGTATTCTTATAACAATTTTTCCTGTGCACCCCAGTATTAAAATCCCCATTCCATAAACGCTGCACAGATACATCTAAAAAAAGCTATACTATCCTTAGAATTAGTCATAGTAAATTTTAAAATGAAGTTGATGAGTTCATCTCTCTATAATATCTGCTCAAATCATCTGCTGAACCAACCCAAAGGAAAAACAAATCATCTACAAATCGTCTGTAAAAACAGAGGAATCTTTGAAACATTTCAAGATGAAAAAATCTTTCTTCTTCCCATAATGCCATTACCAGATTGGCGTAGCTATTGGCACATGAAGTGCCCATAGCTACGCCATCTTTTTGTAAATGTAAGCTTTCTTCAAACAAAAAAATATTATTTTCCAACACCAATTTAAGGAATAAACAGATAAGATCTCTCTTATTCTCTGACAGGTTAGAATGTTTATCAAGGTATAATTTGATACTCCTAATTTCTATATCATTGGGTATATTTGTAAATAATGAGTTAACATCCATGGTCACCATGGTAATTATACCACTATCCTTTAAGTTTACAGTTTCATCATAGAAGTCTAATAAAAACTGTTTAGAGTCTCTCAAAATAAAAATATTTGAGTTCACTATAGGTGTTAACATCTTCTCAATAAAAATTGATAAGGATTCTGTGACCCACCCTTGACCCGACACAATTGGTCTCATTGGAGGGGCAGCTGGGTCTTTATGTACTTTAGGTAACCCTTGGATCATTGGAATAATTGGTGTATCAATGAACAAAAAATTATACATATTTATATCAATAATTTCTTTCTTATACAACTCATCCAAAACCTTGTGTACCCTTAAAATGTACTCTTGGGCTCTAGTTGTATGCATAGATTCATAATGATTTGTGGCACTCAACATCTCAAACATACTCTTATTATATGACACCTTATCCATTATAACTATAGGGCCACCAAGAAGCCAAGAAATCGCTCAATGAGCAGAGGGAGGCAGAAAAGAAAGGCTACAGGGATGGATATGAAGGAACCAACCATAAAGAAAATGTGGGAGAGGATGACTTAGTCTGGAACCTGTCCCACAGACCTCTTAACAAATTTGAAATGGAGGTTTTGAATAAGGGCCTTTTGTTTATTCCCTCTAAAGTTAGTAATGTTACTGAAACTATCCTTGATGTTAAATTATTTGTTAGAAATGTACAATTGAAAATGCTATATGCTAATAATGAAACAAGGACAACTGAGGAATATTTTAGGAAACCCAGTACTTTTGTACCTATTTTACATCCTTTATTAGATTCTTTCAGTAAAATTGTTGAAAAGGACTTGTTTAAAATGAAGGAAGATAGGCAAGTTATTCTTAATAAACGTAATTTAACACCAAGACATTTTAAAGCATTACAGAATTTGAGGAATGACAGAAACATCTCTATCAGACCAGCAGATAAGGTTGGCCCTATAGTTATAATGGATAAGGTGTCATATAATAAGAGTATGTTTGAGATGTTGAGTGCCACAAATCATTATGAATCTATGCATACAACTAGAGCCCAAGAGTACATTTTAAGGGTACACAAGGTTTTGGATGAGTTGTATAAGAAAGAAATTATTGATATAAATATGTATAATTTTTTGTTCATTGATACACCAATTATTCCAATGATCCAAGGGTTACCTAAAGTACATAAAGACCCAGCTGCCCCTCCAATGAGACCAATTGTGTCGGGTCAAGGGTGGGTCACAGAATCCTTATCAATTTTTATTGAGAAGATGTTAACACCTATAGTGAACTCAAATATTTTTATTTTGAGAGACTCTAAACAGTTTTATTAGACTTCTATGATGAAACTGTAAACTTAAAGGATAGTGGTATAATTACCATGGTGACCATGGATGTTAACTCATTATTTACAAATATACCCAATGATATAGAAATTAGGAGTATCAAATTATACCTTGATAAACATTCTAACCTGTCAGAGAATAAGAGAGATCTTATCTGTTTATTCCTTAAATTGGTGTTGGAAAATAATATTTTTTTGTTTGAAGAAAGCTTACATTTACAAAAAGATGGCGTAGCTATGGGCACTTCATGTGCCAATAGCTACGCCAATCTGGTAATGGCATTATGGGAAGAAGAAAGATTTTTTCATCTTGAAATGTTTCAAAGATTCCTCTGTTTTTACAGACGATTTGTAGATGATTTGTTTTTCCTTTGGGTTGGTTCAGCAGATGATTTGAGCAGATTTTATAGAGAGATGAACTCATCAACTTCATTTTTAAAATTTACTATGACTAATTCTAAGGATAGTATAGCTTTTTTTAGATGTATCTGTGCAGCGTTTATGGAATGGGGATTTTAATACTGGGGTGCACAGGAAAAATTGTTATAAGAATACACTGTTGCATAGAAGCAGTATGCACCCTCAGTATATTTTTACTAACATTATAAAAGGGCAAGCCATAAGAACGTCTAGGTTAAACCCTTTACAGAGTAATTATGAAGCTGAACTAGAAGTTTTGAATAAGAGGTTACTAGCTCGTAATTACAAATATGTAGAAGTAGAGGAATTCTTTTTGAGTGTCTGTCAAGAAAGGGAAAATAAAGCATGTACTTACTTGTCAGATAAAGGTAGTAGTTACTATAAAGAATTACATAAAGTAGAGAATAGACATGAAGGGAAGCAGCAGAAAATAGCCCTATTCTATACTAAGGATATAAAGTCAGTTAAGGATGTGTTTAGTAGACACTGGGATATTTTAACTACTAACCCTGACATTAAGGAATTAGTGGGTGAATACCCTCGATTTATATATAAAAATAAAAAGAATCTACATAGGTTATTATGTTTTTCAGATAGTATTAAAACTGATGGAGTAGGTTTCAATGGTACTGTATCATGTAGTAAATGTAATTTCTGTACATATATTAATAGTAGTAATTTGTTCGTGCATCCCCTTACTTCTAAAGTTTATACTTTTAATGTTAATGGGTCATGTAATACAGAACGCTTAGTGTATTTGGCTACCTGTTCGGAGTGTAATGCGTTTTATGTAGGTAATACGGACAGGAAGTTGAAAAATAGAATAAGTGAGCACATTTATCAAATTAGGATGAAATCTGAAGTTAATGCACTTTCAAAACATGTTTTAAAAGAAGGCTCTACACATTCTTTTAAGTTTATGATTATACAAATTAATATACCCAGTCAAAGAGGGGGAGATATAAGAAATCGAACTGAACAAATAGAAACAGACTGGATAATCAGACTGCAGGCATATAATCCCCCTGGCCTTAATGATAAAATTCCTCTAAAACCTATGTTAAAAGGTAGAAAATTTAAATATTAAATATTAAATATTAAACGCATAAGTATAGGTTTTAATTTATGAAAGCATTTTTAATGAATAAGATATATGTTTTTTAAATGATTTAATATAAATTATTATAGAATATTTGGTTTATTTAAGTTTTTTATTGTCTGTGTGCTTTTTTAAAAATTGAGTTAAAAGCTGATTAATTTATTGTTTTATTGTTTAATTGAATGTAATAAGGTAATTACTTTGTGTATATATATATATATATATATATATATATATATATATCAGCTTTGTGAATGGTTTTATTATGGTTTGAAGAAACTACATAGCAAAAGCGCTTACCATTTTGTTCTCTTAAGTTAATAAAGGCTTTTGAATCTAATTTTGGATTTTTATAATTTTGGATTTTTATTGGAGAAAACTATTTGAAAGAGTTTTGCGGTCTGAACAATGGTCTGAATAGACACTTGAACCTGTGTTCGATGGGCTTTTAAGTACCTTGCTGGACTGCTTACTGGTGTTTTATTTGAAAGTTATTACTCGAACGACTACCTGGGTGGACTCTGCACAGTTGATTTTATTACTCTTTATTTTATGGTACCTCTTTTCGAACTGTGCAGGTACCTTTATTTGCTAGTGGTGTCTTTTATTATTGTTTGTTTAAACAACTATACTTAGCTCAAGAGAAGCAGCTTGACACAACCAAATGGCAGCGCGGCAAACGAAATCTGAGGTAACAGGGTGAGTGGGATTATGGGTAAGAGTTTAGCTCAAGAGTTTGTAGCTGACGCAAGCTTGGAAAATGGCCAGCTCACTTCTGAGGTCGGAACTGATACCCATGCGTTAGGAATGAATGAGGATTAACAATATCAGATGTAATCCTTCTATCTGTCCTTGATGTTCTGTTGACTGGTGAGCTGGTTGTTGCTGGCATCCTTTATGAAGGGTGACTGATGATTATCTTCTTTAACTTTCTGTTTACGCTTTGCTACCAGGTAGAGTTTATTTGTGCCATCTGCTGAGTTAATTTATAGAAGCTGGTAAGTTTCTTTGATGCCATTCTGATGCCTACAACATGCACTCCCTATATTCTTATTAAGATAGAATAAACACTGAATAAGGGGTCCTTATAGCCTCTCTATCCAGGCTACAAACCATGCAAAATAAGATCTGCTTATTTATATCTATCTCCATCACCAAATAACACTACTATACTCTATGTGAGAAGATATAATTGTTTTCCATATCAGGAAAAGTACACCCTTGTACAGGATCTTTGCTGTATAAGTCACCCATCCTTGAACACTGCCTGACAGTAACACATGCTCTGTTTTACTTCTCTGCTTTGAGGTTCCACAGATCTTCTCATAATACAGGCATGTCATTATCGATAGAAGAAAGCTATACATTATCAGCCCAGCTGTTATTATGATTTATTCAAAGTTTGGAATTGCAGTTACTTCAAGTTCTATGCTCAGGCTATGCATAAATCTTTCTCATTTGAGACTGCATGAACTATTCAAAGCTGCCCAAACCTTCAGCCATTGGAACAAGGCCACCAGTCATGTAAGGTTATCATAATGGACAACTTAGCACTGATTTTAGAAGCATTTCTCATCTGTGATACCTGACTCTCTATGCCATTCCAACAACATGTTTTATTGACTTGTGCACCATTGACAAGAGTTTAACTGTGTCCTTGATATCTTACCAGAGATGCAATGGTGGTAACAGCAGGGTGTTTTTACAAACCATCAGATAAGAACAAAGCTAAGTCCTGATTCTACTAGAGCACTATGGCAAACATTATATATTACCTAGTGGCACAAGAGAAACTGACACGTAGGTCATGAATCTTACCTGAAAAATGTGAGTATCTGTGTCAGACTTTGTCTATAGATGCTAGTGAACAAGAATACCATGACAATAATATTGGGATATGTCACTGGAGGTTGGAATTTTCATTTTTCTCTTACCTTGCACAGTTCATTATATACTTGGTGAAGAGTGCAGGGGGCACATCTTCCTGCTTGCAGGATGTGAGAAGATTTTCCCCATCCAATTAAATATTTGTGTACATTTTATTTTTCATAACCTGATATTGCAAAAAAACACTTACTGACTTTTCTGCATAGACAGTCAGTGCTGACAGCAGTCAGTATATGTATTGTTGATGCATAGTCCTAGACTTTTCTTCATGTTAATAAATTATTACTAAATAGCCATAGAGTTCTGAGTCTTCCTAAATAAAACGCCACTGCAGCCAACTAGTTTTACTACCCATTGGTGCTATGCAATTTCTTTCTCACATGCTGTGCTGACTTGCTATGCTTCTTCCAAATCTGTCCAAATATGATACCTTATAAGCAGCGGTACTTAGCATACTTTTCTGTTTTGAAAAAGTACCTCACAAAGAGGATCCTAGGCCTTAAACACTTGTCCTATATGGACAGACTCAAAAAACCTCCAACTATTCTCTGTCTCATATTGCCTACTTAGAGGTGATCTCTGCTTGACTTACAAAGCCATGTCTGACCCAGCTCTGTTAGAAATGCTATATCTAAAGAAATCCCAATCCCTCCACACCACATGCTCCAGAGATCTCAGCCTCATTACCACAATCAACAGAACATGCTGGAAGGACAGGTTCATAACACAGAGACTGCCCATGCTATGGAATAGACTTCCCATACATTTCAAGCAGAGCACCTCACTGACCCTCTTCAAGAGAAATCTTGATGAGTGGATGGGAAATAGAAAATTCACCCTGGGGATCACTCCAGTGGCTCTGCTCGACAGAGGTACTGAGAACTAAGGTTGGGTGGCATGATGTCAGGGTAATCCTATGGGCTAGGCTTGTAAATGCTCCAGGGCCATTAGCCTAGTACACACCTATGAATTTATGAAAGCTTGCTTATGCCTCAACTTGAAGAATTTTTGCCACTAATTTTCTGCACATTTATTGAGATACCATAATTAATATACTTGTTATCTGAGATGTATATTGTAAGTAGACTCAAAAAGCAACTCAGTGCTGGTCTTCATGAGTACAAGGCTGCCAAAAGCATACTAGTGCAAAGTCACATTCAGTGTATATACCACTGCAAGTGCTATTAAAGGAATATCAAACTAAGATGAAGA
Source organism: Protopterus annectens (assembly GCF_019279795.1). Lineage (NCBI taxonomy): Eukaryota > Metazoa > Chordata > Ceratodontiformes > Protopteridae > Protopterus > Protopterus annectens. The sequence continues at coordinate 1,477,421,896 of NC_056744.1, forward strand.
AAATTGCATAAATACATTTTTGTGGAGAGGTGGCAAGGCACCCTGCACCTCACTATGTGTGTGTGTAGATGTCTGCACCTCCACAACCCTGTTCATTTACATTCTCATTCTGAGATTGTAGTGTTCCATTGTAGTGTTCCACATTAAGAACAATACATTATATAATTTGAAGGCCATATAGATCACCTTCTCACATAATGTGTGGCAGTAGAGAAAGATAGAGATAAGCTAAATAAGATGGGAATATGGCAATAAAATGGTGATATACTGTTTACTGAATATTGTACATACAACATACAATACAGCAGATTTAAGATGCATAGGTTTCAGTATGTTGTGTTTTTGGCAGATTACTTTCATCAGCCTCAAATTCAAATATCTAAACTTTGACATATTGTCATGAACCTACTATTACACATGCTGATGCTTAAAAATTTGGCTGTACCTTTTTAAGGAAATGTGAATATGTTTTCAAAATTATGCTGAAGGTTACTGGCTCTGTTGCTTCTGTCTTTTTTAAGTACTAGAACATATAACCTTGACACACATGCACATTTTGACATCTTTTCAGTGGAGGCCCAGTAAAAAGCCCTGAAATATTACAAATATTTTTAAACAGACATTCAGTAATTTCCATGGACAAACATTAATATATATATATGTATATATATATATTTATGTTAATTGCAAATACATCTGTTAATAATACATTCATATGAAATAAAGGAAACTATTATGGGGTAAGTTATACGTATGCATTTAGTAGATACTGAACATCAAACATTTGATGAGGTAGAATAATGGATAACAGATCTTGTGATGGGTGTTTAGAAATTCACAAATACAGAATTGAAGGAAGGAACTCAGCAGGGTAGAGAATGTTAATATTGTAGCTAATAGGTGGGGTTAAGTAGGCTTGGAGACAATTATCTATGGCTTCCTTAACACTTAAATTAGATATTTAGAGGCTTGATGACTAGCAGTGTCTACAAACTATGTATATGGCCTGGAGATGATAGTAAAGCTATTCAGGTATTGGTGAAACTGGGTTGTAGGGCATAGGATTTTGAGTGAGGAGTAATGGTCTGACAATATACCACATTAAACATTACAGTGGCATTTATCCTGGGGATGTACAGAAGATCCATTGATCTGATAGATGATGTTATAGTTGTATTTTAAACAAGTGTACATTCTGAATGGATTGCACTGGTAGTGGGATATGATTCTGTAGAGTGTTTGATTTGGTTATAGTGGTTAGTGATTTTTCACTAGATCATAACATTCTATTTGGGAAGTAGTATTGCATTAAATTCTTAGTGACTGGTCAATTTTCTCACTTACAGAGAAGTCTTTGTATTGTAGTTAACTGAGAATGAGCTAGGTAATATATTAGTTACAACAAATCTGGCTATTTTATTATAAGGCTGGTCAAGTGTGGATAGTTGTGATACCCGAATGTTAGTGAAAATTGGGGCAGCAGAGAGGAGAAGAGAGATGGCAGTAAGAAAGTATAGGATATATGTCTTCTGGCCATGTCAGTGAGGTAGGTTTTCTCTCTATATAATATTCCTAGGTTTTGATGATTTTTTTTTTAACCACATGTGACATACTATCAATATCTTTCAAATAGTCATATATGGTAACACCCAGTAATTTTGTGTGGTTTACTTGTTCTAATATGGTGTTGTTGGTAGAGGCAATAATGAATAGTGATGTTTTGGTAGAGATGTGTTTTGGGATGAAGAACAGTAATTTTACTTCTTCAGGGTTTAGAAGTAGCTGTGAATTATTTATCTGTGTTTCAAGTGATAAGAAAGAGTGTTGTGTAAGGTCTTGGTGTTTAGCGAGAGTTTTGGTAACAAAGATTAGGGTTGAGTCATCAGCATATTGGACTGGGGTATCATGTTTTGATCATTGCTGAATGTGATACAAAGTATGGGGCCTAGTATGGATTCTGGTAAGAAGGTGGAGAAATCATTTTTCTGTTTTACTGCTTGTGCTCTGCTTGAAAGGTAGCTATGGAACCATTACAGTGAAAAGTCAGAGAACCCTAAGGATAAGAAGTTATTTAGGATTTTCTGGTGGTAGACAGTATCAAAAGCTTTTGATAAGTTTAGGAAGATGGTAGAGACTAGGTTTACAGCATTTCTTTGAGTGTTGACAATATTAACAACATGCAGCAAAGCAGTAGTAGTGCTGTGATGATTACGTCAGCCATGTTGCGTTAAAGAAAGAAGCTAGACATTTATTAGAGTATTGAGAAGTTGTGTATGGACACATTTTTCTAATACATTTGATAGGGGAGATAAAATGACAACTGGTTTACAGTCTGAAAGACCTGTACTCAGTCTGCCTTTGTGCATTGGAATAATGAAGGGTTTTTCCATGGAAAGGGAACTTAATTTTCAGATATGGATTAATTTCTCAGAATTGACATTTGATATGCAATAACCTCAGCTGCTATTTGAAGTTATTAATCAGGTATCTTGTAAGGGACAGTTGTAGTAACCATTAATTTTTCTGAGGGATTTTTTGATGGTATCTGTGGGAATTGGTTGGAAGGAGAAATGCTTAAGAAAGTTATTTAATTGAGTAGGGACATCAAGAGCTTGATTAATCACCTGGATGGTTAATGACAGTACTGAAAAAATATACGGTGCTGCTTACTGTGATGGATTTGAAGTCTTCTTAAGACAGTCAGTCTTGCTGGCTGGATTCTGCTGAAATCAAAGTCTGGTTATATTTGCATTCACAGTCTGTTGCATACAGAAACTTGCAGAATATACACTGATGAGAGAATATACTTTGCAGCATCAACTTTAGAGCAGTAACAAATAACTTTTTATAATAAACCAAATGGACTAACGTTGCAGCTTAAAGTACTGTTCCAATTTACTTCTCATATAGTACAGATGATGTGAGAGATATAACATTTACCTCGAGACAAATGTGTCTCTACAAATACCCCTAACATAACTGGATTCATACAGATCTTTATATACAATTTTAGTAATGCACATACATATACATTTCATCTTGGTATTCTATTTTGGAGAATTGCTCATCCTGTAGAAACAATACTGATTGTTGCAGATGCTGACACAAACTACTGACTTAATGATATTATTTTTCAGCTTTTCTGACAGTGTGAACATCCTGTTTTTTGATTTTGCATAAGAACATCTGTTCTTGTGCCAAGGAAACAGATTGTAACAGAGTCATAAACATGTCCTGTTGTTTAAGGAAACATTGTGTCCATTATTTTTATATGCAGAAACATGTCCTGTTGTTTAAGGAAACATATTGTATCCATTATTTTTATATGCAGAAAAACATGTTTTTAAGGAAACAGATTGTCACAGTCTTCCTTAAAAGCAGATTTTACATTTTTGCTCTTGCATATATCCTGTTTTAAGTCTGTAAGGGAAAATGTCCATTCAGCAGATTCCTTATTTTCCAAGCCATGGTAATTTAGTATGGATGCTGATCACATATTGCGAAACTCTATTTCTACATTTAAGCAAGCTTTATCTTATACCTTATTTATGTTGCATATGTGTAGCAAAGTTACTTTCAACCTTAGTGTATTGTTGAGCACACTCTAACAATTGCCTCTTTTTTATTTTAAACCAGGGAAATAAATTCAGCATTATTTGATAATACTTTTTCCTTATGACAATTAACAACAATAACTTGACTAGCTTTTGCTAAGCAGACTTTAATACATGTAAATAATATGCAACCAAGCATTACAATAACAATAAAAGAAATTAAAAATACAGTGATTTTTTCCTGTCCATCCTGTAAATAGATTACTAAACCATTCACTCCAATCATCATTCCAGTTTTTTCTAGTATGTTGAGACACTTGTGCAATCACGTCTAAATGTGCTTTTACAGATTATGTTTTGTCTGGAATAAATGTACAACATTATTCTCCTATTAAAGCACATGTACCCCCTTGGGATGCTAATATGTAATCTAATGACATTCGATTTTGCAAAACCATAGTTCGTATTGCTGTCATTTCGACAGTAATGTCAAGAACTGCATTAAACGTGGCATTTGCCAATACCTCAACTAGTTTAGATAGTTTTCTCAGCTCCCAGATGGCTTTTGCAGCCCCGTACCAAGGGAAAATACCTGCTCTAGAGATTACATCATCTCCTAAATCCATATCTTTTAATTTAATATAATCAAAATTTTGATGATATATACGTGATGTATCTAAGGAGTCTACTGGATTTTCTGGACTTTCACTCACAGGTAATATATCCTTTTTCTTTTTTGCATTTCTAATGCTTCCTTCTGGTAACTCTTTTACATGATGCATTGCTGGTACCACTAATCCTATATAAAACAGGTGCCATCCCATCCCTTTGGTAACCATTTATAAGCATATTTACCACAGATGTAATATAACCCATCTGATAGAGCAACACTGCTTTACCGGACTGCTATTTACTTGCCCCATAGTATGAGTTTTATCATATACAACTGTAAAGTTTTTATCTGTTTTACTTCGCCAACATGTAATATTGGTTTTACACTCATTTTTATCATTTTGTGAAAAATGAAATACTGCTGTGTCACTTAATATTAACTGACTCTTAATTGGTATTAAAATAGTAAAACCATGAGAAAATACCACGTACTGGTATGTGGTTGTGAAAATTTATTATTTCAATTGTTTGAATACAATTGCTATTACCCACTGGAACAGTTCCATTTTGTTGAAAACATGATCCCCTACACTATTGCAGATAACTATACTCTTGCTTTACTTAATTGTACATTTATGACTTGATCTCCTGTTTCATTTATTAATACCCTCCAACTACTAAGAGAATTTAGTGGAATAAGTATTAGAGGCATTACCCCTGTTATTTTTGGTATTAAACTACATACCCAACAATTAGAAACATTCATACTTTTTGCATACCAACATTGCCTTGCCAAAAAAGTGTTAAAAGATGGTGACCAATCTTACATACCCAACAATTAGAAACATTCATGCTTTTTGCATACCAAAATTGCCTTGCCAAAAAAGTGTTAAAAGATGGTGACCAATCTTGTTCATTTTTCCACATTTCTTTACTCTCTCTCTTATGTAACTTTACAGTTTAACAGGTTGCAAGTATAATTTAATACTAAGCAATACAATAATAGTTAGTATGATAGCTATTATCAATTAAAAAAAAACATAGTTTAAATAGAAATTCCATTGATGAATCATTTTGCCTTTGGTCATCCGAAACTGGATTTCCAAAAGGATGCACTTTAAACCATGTCAATTTCATTATGATTTTTCTCTGTTGGAAACCTACAAGAGAATACATTTAACCAGATTTACATTGCTCACTATTTTTGATCATTCTTAGTTGATCTTTATGTACCAACATTGTTCTGTTTTTCCTTTTTCCTTTGATTTTGTACACTAATGGTCCAATTTGTTCCACTACTTCAAAAGGGTCTTGCCAATTGGTAGCCCATGGTCCTTCCATTTGGAATGTTTTTACCAATACTTTGGTTCCACAGGGAAGGTTTTCTTCAGCTGGTAATATTGCAACCCTTTTTCCATAGATGGAACGCTTGCTCCCTTGCATTATAGTCACATATATTAGTAAGTTTTTTTAGCCATTCCTGATGTTTGCTGATTTCTAGCATGGGCCTCCCATTAGGTAAATCTGGGTCAAATGATAATTGTATGGGCATTTTGTGGCCTGTCATTATTTCATATGGGGAAATACCTGTTTTGCTGTTTGGTGTCGCTCGAATGCCCATTAAAATGCCAGGCATATGATGTACCCATGTATTGCCCTTTTCCAAGCATGCCTTTTTAGAAGTTCTTTTAATGTCCGATTCATACGTTCTACAATGCCATTAGATTGTGGATGGTATGGTACATGAAACCTTTGCTGTATGCCTAACAAATTACACATTTGTTTAATGAGATCACTAACAAACTGTGGGCCATTGTCTGACTCTATGACCTGTGGCCATCCCCAGTGACAGAGAATATTTTTCCATAAGGATTCTGCTGTTGCCTTTGCTGTCATGGTTTTGGTAGGAATTGCTTCTACCCATTTTGAAAAGATGTCCACTACTACTAATAGATACCTGTAACCTCCCTTTGTTGTTGGTAATGGACCTGCATAATCTATTTGAACTGCATACCATGGCCCATCCGCTGACTGTACTCAATGTAACTGAGGCCTTTTGCTTTTAGCATTTACCTGCAGACAGAGTAAACATTCTTCTATAATCAGTTTGCAGACCTTTTTTAAATTTGGGTTCCAATATTTTTCTTTTACAACTGCCCATAACTTATCAGTTCCTATATGGCCCAGTATTTGGTGATTTAACTTGACCAACTGGCATGCCAACTGAAATGGTACATATGGCAACTGTAACCATTTGGAGGTGGTGTATGCATAGTACTCCTTTGGTGGTATACCTGCTAATCTGCATTGATCGGTTTCTTCTTTTAAGCCCTGTTGTTTTTGTATGTTTACAATGTCTTTTTCTATTGACTCTTTATCTAACTCTTTTAAGACACTAACTTCTACACTGGCATACTCATATTCTGGAAGTTCTTTTCCATTTTGTGCTGCTTGTTTAGCCAAAGTATCACTTAACAATTTAACCTGTAAGTTTCACTGGTTGGCTTTTGATGTGCTTTTACTTTTAAGATGCTATACTGTCCTTGTTGTTTTGACATTGTTATAACTTTATATATGTCTTTTAATACTTCAGCATGCCATAATGGTTTACTTACCATATCCACAAATCCTCGTCTTACCCAGGTTTCCATATGCAGTCTTAAAGAATTTACTATGTAAGCACTATCTGAAAAAATGTTAACAGGATTGTAATACTTTAGCACATACAGTACTGCCTCCAGTTCAGCTCTTTGAGCTGACATATGCCCTGGTAACTTGATTAGTTCAGGAGAACCCAGCTGTGGATTCTCTGGAACTATGGCAAATCCTGTCCAGTATCTGCCTTGGTCCCAATATCATGCTCCATCCACAAAGATGGATGGTTTAAAGTGATCAAAGTCAGATGCTAAAAATTGCACCTCAGGTGACATTATCTTTTCTAAACAGTTATGCTGTTTTCCTTTGTATCCCATGTGGTTTGACAAATAGTATTTGTCCCATGTCTGTATAGTAACAATTTACATTCCAAAAAGTGCCATCCATTTTGCAAAGACTGCCTGACTAATACTATCTGTAATTTGATTCATTTCAAAATTGTCTCTCAGAGCTTTTACTGCTTGATGTGGTGTTTGTACTATAATGCTGGAAAATACAGTCAAATATTCAGTTTGTTTAATACCCCAGTAAATGGCTAATAACTACTGTATACATGGATGGTAGCCCAATTCCACTGGAGTCATCTTCCTGCTAAAGAAAGTGACTGGGCGTAATATTTTTTCCATTCTGTTGTCACTACCATGTGGCCATTCCTGTAGTAGTACCACAGACAGTGTTTTTTTCCCCTGCTGCTGCTTGTAACGCAAATGATAACCTTGGTGTGGGTGCTATTAATTCTGTAGCTTGTGCTAGTTTTACTTTTATTTGTGAAAATGCCTCCTCCTCTTCATGAGATCCCCACTCTAAATGCACCCTTCCATGTCTGTCCCTCTTGACTAAATTTTATGTCCACATTTTGGCTACTCACTGCATAGCATCCTGTGCCATTAAATGCTGAAATGCAAACCTTTTTTATAGGATTTGCTGGTAGCTGTCTGTTTGTGACAGATACTGCTGCTCTTGTGTCTATTAAGACATTTTTTCACAGTGACCCCTCTACCCAAATATCAATCAGTGGTCGTCCATCTCAACCCTTTTTAAAGGTAGTCAGGAAAGATACCAGAGTAGGGGGGGGGCACATCCCTATTGTAAGGAAATCCACTCATCCTCTCCTTTATTATCAAATGCAATATGACACACCTCATGTTTTTGCTTGTCATCTTCCTCTCTGTCTGAATGATCTACATATTTAGGTTTTTCAATCTCTTTTTTTAACTGTTGCCTAGCTACTCCTTCTGCCTGTTCTATCAAATGTTTCAGATTTACAGGTGATACTGTTTGAAAATCTACTGGGCATACTTCCCCTTTTTCTGTATATTGATGGCTCTTCTAACTGTCTTTACCAATATTGTAAAGTTTTTGTACATAATCCTGCTTTTCTGACTTTTCTTGTAAATTTGTTTGCTCTCTTTTTGGAAACACCCCCTGTTCTTCCTTCTTTTTGTGCCAGGCTTTGTAATGATCATAATTTTGCTTAACATGTCCTATTTATTTACAAAAGAAGCATGTTAGTGCCTTTTGCTCATTACCTGCGCTTGATCCTGGTACTACAGACATAGAAGCAGGAGCTGGTGGTGCTGATGCAGCTCTTTCTGCTGGTGGTTGGTCACACCACCTTTGCCTTCCCCTATTTTTACCTCACCAATTACTTCAAATGGCTCACTATTATCTTCAAATGCAAAGATATGGTGTGAGTATAATGTCCCATCATTGGCCATAGTCCATTCCCTCATTAATTTTTGTACCAAATCAGTGAGGGTATCAGAATTTTCTTCATAGATACAGTTAATATCCCCTGGAACCCCTTTGACATGTTCTAAGAAGCAATGTATTAATTGTTTTTGTATGTCTCTTTTTCCCATGTCTCTGTCTGTTTTTTGATATATGATTTGAAATGCAAGTCTAAAACGTTCACTTTGTTCCATTAATCTGTGATGGTAATATTAAAACTATCTAATAATTTGGCTGTGAGAGGCTGCCCTTGTGTAAATGCCATTAAAACAGCTGTCATACGTCCTACTTTAGTGTTTAACTGATAATCATCTTGTTTTAATTGAATGAAAATTTTAAAACATTTGGGAATGAAAATCCAGAAACATCTAAGTAATGCATCTGCCCATATATCAGATCCTGCTGTATATGCCACCCATTCTTCAAATGTAAGCATGTTATAAAATATGCCTTTTTTATCATTCCACTGTGGTAAACTCTGTAATAATCTGGACTGTGTATATAAATCTGTAGTGGTTCCCTGTTCCTGTTCTATAATTTGGGCTGGCTTTGTGTTTTTTAACTCTTCTTTAAGCTGGGATATCAAAATAGTATTTTGGAGGTTAGTCTCTGTTAATTCATCTAATTCTTCTTCCTTTTCCTTCAGACGCTGTTTAAGGTCTGCCATTTCTACCTGTAAATGTTTAAGGGATGTGTGATACCTGTTATTGGATCCTCTGTGGACTGCAGGGCTCCTATGCACTTTTGACAGAGATCTTGGATGTCATTTCTGAATGTTTTAAACTCACTTTGTTTCTCTTTTAAAAATGTATTAAATTCTTCTGTCAATTTATCATAAGCTTTGTTTCTGTCCTCATCTGTATGTGTAGCCGTGGCATCATTCCATGCTTGTACATAATTTTTAAAGGGAGTTAGAAGATCTAAGGGGACTCTGTCAATAACAGATTTGACTTCTGTTGTAATTCAGAGATTAATGTACTGACAGGACATAACTGCTTTACATCTGGATATAATGAAAACGGTGTACCCTTAATTATTTCTTTATCATGAACAGATCTGTCTGCACAGTCTATTTTTTAGCAATATCATGCAAGACTTTTTTATGGCATATTACACAAAATGCAGTTTCTCTTGAATCACACAATAAACATTTACTATGATATACTTCATTTTTTTGTTGCAAATACCATTCAAATGTTACAATCCACTTACATAATGCCTGGATGTCAACTTGCCCTAATAAGGTTTTACACTTACTAATGTGTTGTGTATACCAACATTGCAATTTACGCCATATTTTATCTGCTTGTTCTGCTACATTAAGATTAAAACTTGGCTTACATTTCCTAGAATTCTGCCTGATAGCATCCATACTACAAAATGTGATGCAGAAAAAAGTCTTACCAGTGAGTAAGAAAACAGGTGATCAGGCTGTTGTTGCAGATGGCTGGAAATTTTTCAAAGTCACTCGAGAAGCTGGTGAAGCACAACAGGCAGTGGACTGCTGTGCTAGTAGATATCCAACTTTTCTTGTAGAAGTTATGGCACTGCAACTTGAACTTCAGTCTCACTCCGGATGTAGACATCTAAAAAACTTTAATACTGCAAGCTGCATAAACTGGAATACTTCTGTTTAGGATTTACACATGCGTACAAATGTTAGTTACTGCAGTTTGACTGAAGTGACCCTCTGCAGGGCTTACCACTCCTTCTGTGTTCGAATGCAGTCTAGCTTGCCATTGAAAAATTATATGGTGCTGCTTACTGTGCTGGATTTGAAGTCTTCTTAAGACACTCAGTCTTGCTGGCTATATTCTGCTGAAATCAAAGTCTGGTTATATTTGCATTCACAGTCTGTTGCATACAGAAACTTGCAGAATATACACTGATGAGAGAATATACTTTGCAGCATCAACTTTAGAGCAGTAACAAATAACTTTTTATAATAAACCAAATGGACTAACGTTGCAGCTTAAAGTACTGTTCCACTTTACTTCTCATATAGTACAGATGATGTCAGAGATATAACATTTACCTCGAGACAAATGTGTCTCTACAAATACCCCTAACATAACTGGATTCATACAGATCTTTATATACAATTTTAGTAATGTACATACGTATACATTTCATCTTGGTATTCTATTTTGGAGAATTGCTCATCCTGTAGAAACAATACTGATTGTTGCAGATGCTGATGCAAACTGCTGACTTAATGATATTATTTTTCAGCTTTTCTGACAGTGTGAAAATCCTGTTTTTTGTCTTTTGTATAAGAACATCTGTTCTTGTGCCATGGAAACAGATTGTAACAGTGTCATAAACATGTCCTGTTGTTTAAGGAAACATTGTGTCCATTATTTTTATATGCAGAAACATGTCCTGCTGTTTAAGGAAACATATTGTATCCATTATTTTTATATGCAGAAAAACATGTTTTTAAGGAAACAGATTGTCACAGTCTTCTTTAAAAGCAGATTTTGCATTTTTGCTCTTGCATACATCCTGTTTTTAAGTCTGTAAGGGAAAAATGTCCATTCAGCAGATTCCTTATTTTCCAAGAAATGGTAATTTAGTATGGATGCTGATCACATATTGATAAACTCTATTTCTACATTTAAGCAAGCTTTATCTTATACCTTATTTATGTTGCATATTTGTAGCAAAGTTACTTTCAACCTTAGTGTATTGTTGCGCACACTCTAACAAGTATTGTTTGTATAAAGTGGGTATTCAATTGGATGGCTGTGTTACCATTTTGTTTCTCTGTGTTTGGTCTTGGCTGTATAGTTTGTTCTAAATTTAACATTTTATTGACTGAGACTCAGAACACTTCTGGATTAGTAGTGTATATGTTCTGATTAGTTGAGTAACAAGTTTTCCTATCCTTGGTGATAAATTTAGCTAGGTTTTGTAGTTATCTATATGCTAGTGAAGTAGGAGCTATTTTATTTTTTTTTCTCCATACCTTCCAAGCTTTGTCACTTTATTTCATGAGTTGTTTAGTTGCTAAGGATAGACATGGGGCAGTGTTGGCTTTGACTTCTTTTGTTCTGAGGGAAACTAATGTGTTCAGAATACATGAAGGGATTTTATTGAATTCAGGGACAGCATCATCTATGGAGAGAGTTTTTAGTGACTCACAGTTAAGGAGGTGCAGTGTATGAATAAAAACATCTTCGTGAAAAGTAGTAAGTTATATTATCAGGCTGCAATGATGTGTTTTAGAGCTGTTGCTTTGATGCATTATGGTGTAGGTTAGAAAGTGATCACTTAACCTGTCTGACAAAGTTCCATGGGATGATATTTTATCTGCAGAGGATGACAGCATTGAATTAAGTGTTGATTGGCTGTGGTCTTGTTATTTCTAATTGGTGTGGTTACAAGCTGGGAGAACTTGTACCGATGCATATTATCAGTTGAATTTTCAGATAGTACTGTTTGACAACCCATATTAATATCACCCAGTATTAGGGTTTCATGAAGGACTTTTGAGGATATACACAAATGATTGCTATTGTCTTTTTAGTCATTAGTTTTAGCATAGTTAATAGGATTTCTGAGTTAGCGAAAACTAGAAGGGTGTGGCTAGAAAGGAGATAAGTAGTGTGTTTTTGTATAAAATAGTGACGTTACCAGTTTTTTTTTTTATTTTGTTGCCTCTGTATAATCTAATAATGTTATATAGCCTGGTGGAGCAAATTTTAACTTTTTGCTTCCATGCAGATTCAGGTTTCTGTGGCAACTCAGATGCATGGAAGGTGTAGTGCTATCCCTGTATGTACTTTTTGGAGTTTATTATAAATGCTTTATAAGTTGGTATGGTATATAGATAAAGGCCGGGGTGGGACTCTAGGTGAGGTGGTAGCAATAAAGGATCTGCTGGGGATATACTGTCTGATGCTTGAATATACTGAGTACGGCCTAGATTTGGGTGGATGTCATCACTAAGATTTATTGTTATGGCTATGGCGATGTGACGGTAGAGGCAGAGACATTTTTTGCTTGATTTTATGTTTAATATAGAGGATTATGATTGGCTCACATATTTGTGATTTTATCTTGTGGTAACAATGACAGTCCATTATACAGCTTTTCTCTTGTAAACACTTGATCAGATATTCACTGAAAGTTGTTTAATTTTCAGTACCTGCTTTATCTAATTCATGGTTACAAGGAACGAGAACTTATCCCAACAAGAAATTTACATAATTTATTTTATTTAGCTCTGTCTTGTTGTCTGCCTGGTTTGGGGCATATTTTCAGTGAAGTCCTTGCAGAAACATTCACTGTGTCCTATAAACAGAATTCAGTAATCTTATAGAAAATGAGACAGCAAGAAATTATTCATACACAAGAGAGGTAATATAGGCAGTTATAGAAATTACCTTGCAGCACACTTTTATCACACATATAAAAATAATAAGACACATATTTACAATTACAAAGATTTAATAATGCATAACAATTTGCTTATAGAAATGATGAGATAGAAATAGCAACAGTTAACACTATCTGCATTTTTAAAGCTTGTGATAGTTACATTTATAAAGTGCCTGACAATGTAATGCCTGGATAACAGCAGTTTAGGATTTGTATCAGTAATTTGCTACATTGTACAACTTTAGCTTCCTCTGGAATTCAGACAAGACATTAATGCTTCTGTTATCTCTTGGTAGATTATTCCCCATGCTGTCAGTATGACCGCAAAATAATGCAGGGCTATAGTGGGTTGCCTGCAAAATAATGCAGGGCTAGAGCAGATTACATTGTTTTGCAGACTGCAGTAGATGACATTTAATGGCTGCAGAACATTTTTTGAAGGACAGATCCTATGAATGTTGACCTGATGCAGCGAATATGTAAATGAAGTGAAATGCCCTAAATTTTCTAATATATTAAAAACTTAATTCAAGTGAAGTGGAAAGAATCCTGAGCGGGATGTCATTCTATAACAGCATGCATCATACCTCTCAGCCTCTTATCACAAGAAATCTGGACAAAGCATAAAATAATAGGAGGGTAGGACATAGGCCCAAAAAATAGGGCCAGATTTTAAGCATTGCTCTTAAAACTTAAACAGTTGCAAGAATAACAGGATTTCTGTTGCATGCATCTTCTGACGTATATGAAGTCAGAAATGCAAATACATGCCACTTTAGTGAATTCAGTCTTCAGTGATTTGCCAGAAAACCACATTTTTTTATGAGAGACAGACCACAAATATGAAGCAAAAAACTGGGCATTCTGTAAAAATCTGGATGGTTGAGAGGTATGGATACTCTGACAGAATCACCTCACCATTTCCTAGTTATCTGTCTGCATGTTGTTCCAGTGCAGGAATAAACTGGAACACCAGCAAAATCCCATGTGGGCATAAAAGAGCTCTACAGACTGCACAGATCAGTCACCCCAGCAGGAAGTAAACCAGAAAATGAAGAGCAATAAGGCACCATAGGTATCAGTTTTACCACAATTCTGCTCAGCTCAGTTATTCAGTGTACCCTATGTTTTCTGCTGCTCTGTTTGATCCAGATTACTCATTTTTCAATCTGCACCACATAAACTGCCTTGAAAAATCTCGACTGCTCATCTGTCTTTGTAACTGATAACTTGATGAACAGAACTGATGAACCATTTTCAGCTACAATCCAGCTCAACACCAGTATAAAAATGTAAACAAATTACTCAACATTAAGTACAAAATGCAAAGTAAAGTAAAATAAGTTAAAATGTACACATTTTTCCAATTCTTCCTTCAAATAAATACATAAATAAAATACTTGCACCAATCGAGTCAGAGGAAACACTATCAAAATGTTAGCCTGACCACCAGCCATACTTCTCAAATGTCCACATTTTTACCTCAATGCTTTGTCTGTTCCTCATGAAAATTGTGGTTTTCTGGCAAATCACTGAGGACTGAAGTTACTAAATAATGGCATACATTTGAGTTTCAGACTTCATGGCCTTCAGAAAATGCACACCAACACAACTACTGATATTCTAGCAACTTTCCAAGTTTATAAGAACAATATTTGAAATCTGTCCCTATTCTGGGGACTTTTTTGGGCCTTTGTTCCCCCATTATTTTAGGCCTTGTCCAGTTTTTTTGTGCTAAGAGGTTGAGAGGTATACCACCAGCTTCGTACATTTATGGACTATGATTCATTAAAGTTTAGATGATATAAAGAAACATTTGGTATCTCATAGTGCTGGAAACTTGCAACATACATAAATGCTTAATAAAAATAAAAGTTTAAAAATATAAAAACCAAACCGAAAAATGCACACGTAAGATCAACAACCCAAAAGTCATTCATTTACCAGCATACATAACTAAAATTAATGCAGTAATATACACTATGAATACTGTATGATTAGAAAAATCAATGCATCTGAAAAAAAGGATGCATTTATTTATGTTTAAAAATAGAGTAAAAGCTCCCAGGAGAAGTGACATGAGACAAATCCATTAGCAGGAAGGATGTCTCGTTTACTGAGTTCAGCCAAATGTAACAAGCCTTCTACACTCTGCATGGTGAAATCTTGGACAAAAAAATCATAACGTGTTACCTTTCTTTAGGAAGAAGTAATATGTTTTCACTTGTTCCAGTACTGCACTGCCATGTTCAGTTTATCAGTTACACTTGGAAATCCTGAATGACACCTCAGTATTTAGAAGCACCTAGATGTACTTAGCAGATGTTTGTAGCACACAAGAAAAATATTCTGATGTGCATGTTTATGGTGCATTTATGATTTTTGTCATTTTTATTTATTCTTTCTGCAAAAATTGACTGGATTACATATTTTCCAGGATATGATACAAAAATATAACTTTCAATTACAAAGATTATTATTAAATTACTTGACAATGCCATACAATATTGTATTATTCATAAACTACCCTTACCCCATAACACCAACAGTCAAAATGATAAAGACATTTAGTTTTCAAATTCTTAAGTACAAAATTCATAAAATGAATACCACCCTTGTTTTACAGAAATATCAGAGTCTAATGGGATGGGTTGATTTCAATGGGGTAATATAATTTCTTTTGTTTTAGAACTGTGCTGGTGGCAGTCAATAATTTTCAGGGGCATGATCATCAAATGTGAAGCCACGTGCCTGACTATAGCCATTTCAACATGTTGTTAATTATAGTCCCATCCCATTGCTTGGGGAATCTAATAAGCTGTGTGTAGTATTTTTTTGAGGATTACTATGAAAATATTTGTAGCAGGACCAATTATACAACAGTAATGCTTCATCTGGTTGTCCATCTGATTATACTGTCATTAATGAGGTCATAACAATTTTTTTCTAACAAAGTCAAATAGTATGGCTAAAGTATATTGCTTCTGACAAATCATTATACTTCAGAAAGAGTGATTTTTTTATTTTCTTCTTCCTCTCACAGCACTAATAGGTGCTAAAGCACCATGATAGCCTACATCAGACTAAGGAGGAAAAAAAATCTGAAGAAACATCAGATTTAACACGGTCTCATTTGTTCACTTTCCATTTGACTGATTGTGTAACCAAACTGACATGGAGACATGTCCATGTAAAGTAAATGTAGAAATGAAGATTAGAACTATTTTCAGTGGTTAACTGTATAGAATCAAGGTGAGATTCCTTAGGGTTACACTGGGCTAATAACTCAAGCCAAGTGGACTGACAGGATTGCAATACAACATTAAACAAATATATTATAATGATAGTAATTTATCTGTAGGTGAATAACCATTGAGACCTATGGATAATTTAAATTGCAACCTCACTTCTTAGAAGGCACATTGTCACTCTATAAAATAAACATAATCCAGATTGTCTTAACTTTACTCTACCACATTTCACTGAGGGGGCATAAATGAACTTTGCTGGAAAAAAGACTACATTGGATACATTTTTAATTAAAAAATCTACCCATAAGAGAAATGTTTAAATTCAACCATCTTGATGAAGTCCAAAGCAATTAGCCAAAAGTAGCAACAAAATGTGTGTCAAGGCATTTGAGTAAGACTACCCCAATTTTTTAAATACTGGATAAATTGGAATGTTCAGAAATTGAATTCATTAATTCCAATGCTCTGGACCAGCTTGTTCTTACCCCCACTAGAGGTAGCAACATCCTTGATCTAGTCATTATTAACATGGGTGACTGTTGCTCCACACCAGTACTCAACTCCTCCCTGGTTAGATTCCACCAAAAAATAATGACCTTGGAAATCCACATCCCACCCACCCCCCATCCCCTGCAAAGATAACCACCATAAAAAACTTCTCAAAGCTAACTTTGGACTCCTAAAAACAGAGGTGCCTAACTTCACAGTACCCATGCAAATGGAGAATAGTTGCAGGGAGATTGTAGGTTTACCCCGGGTATCACTTCTGTGTCACTGTTAGACAGAGGCACAGTATACTAACCTCGAAAAAGGGCATAGCAAAATAAATTTAAAATGGGTGGCGAAAGCCAAACACATTCTGGCTAGGCTTATAAATGCCCTAGGGCAGATAGCCTAGTATGAACTTATGAACCTATGAACCTATGACTGCCAAATATTACACCAGTGCACTGTACGAACACATACACAAATGCATGGACTTCACCATACCCAACAGAACCAAGACACTCTACTCCCAAAAAAGGAAGCCAATCTGGTGGCACCCTACTATAAGCAAACTTTGCAACTGAAGGAGGAAACTGATGCGGAATAAGGTGAAGTCCCAAGACTTGAAAAACTCTCTTATCAGCCTCAACAAAAAGTTGAGATCCCTCATCAAATCCTCTAAAGCTAGCTATGAATACAGAATTGCAGCAGAAAGTAAAGACAACCACAAGGCCTTCTATAGTTATGTAAAGAATATCCATGGCAATACCCAGAAATGTTCTAAGCTACTGCAAAATGGTACCCCCTATACTGAGCCAACAGATATTGCCAATATACTGGCTGACAGATTCAGTGCCAACTTTAACCCTCTCTCCCCCACCAAAGGACCAATCACAATACCTGTAGATTGCCAGACACCCAGTATTACTGCTGCACAGGTTAAAGCAGTACTACCCAAAGCCAAGAATATAACTTCTATGGGACCTGACAATATCCCTGTCTGTGTTCTATATGAACTACAGAGTGAACTGGCATCTCACCTGTGTGCCCTGTTCAATCACAGCCTCACCAGAGGCTTTGTCCCTATGAATGGCACACTGCTACAGTCATTCCTCTCCACAAAGCAGGAGCGACTATAGACCCTGGGAACTATTGCCCCATTAGCCTGATGTGTCTGATATAAAAAGCTATGGAACACATCATCATGGACCTAATAAACAAGGATATAGGGAATCTCCAAACTCTGGATCACACACAGTTTGGTTTTGTGAAGGGTAAATCATGCCTGCTCAACTTGGTTGACTTATCTGAGTCTGTCAACAGAGCTGTGGATGAAGGCAAGGTGGTTCATACAGCCTACCATGATCTGGCCAAGGCCTTTGATACCATTCTCCACTCAGGAATCATAGAAAAACTCACTAATCTGGGCATCAGCTCTATATCACTAGGTGGGTTGCAAACTGGCTCAAAGATAGAACCCACAGTGTGAAAGTAGCTGACTACAAGTCAGACTGCCAACCAGTCACAAGTGGAGTCCTACAGGGTTTGGTCCTGGGTCCTCTCCTGCTTGGTATCTACTTCTCTGAAGTCCAGGCCAACACAAAAGGACTCTCGCTGACAAAGTTTGCAGACAATTGCAAGTTGGGAGCTATTATTAACTCCCCAAGTGATGTTGGCATCCTACAGAATGGCCTCACTGAGACCAATGACTGGTGTCAGAACCATGGCCTTAAGCTTAATGCCAAAAAATATGCCATCATCCTCTTTGGGAAAAACACAGTTCTCATGAATTACTACATCGATGGTAGTCCACTGAACACAGAATGCATTACAAGAGATCTGGGAACACAGGTTGACAGCAACCTTCTCTTTTGACTACCACATTGCCACTGTGGTCAGAAAGTTCTTCTATGTGGCACATCTCATTACTAAGGGTTTTGCATCCTGGAAGAAAGAGGTCATTGTCTCCCTATACTCTTCCCTCATTAGGCCAATCATTGAGTACAATGCCCCATTTGGCATATACCTCATTAGACACCTGCAACAACTGGAGAGGCCGCAAAAGTACCTCACAAAGAGGATTTTTGGCCTTAAACACTTGTCCTATATGGACAGACTCAAAAAACTCCAACTATTCTCTGTCTCTTATCGCCTACTTAGAGACGATCTCTGCTTGACTTACAAAGCCATGTCTGACCCAGCTCTGTTAGACATGCTACATCTAAAGAAATCCCAATCCCTCCACACCACACGCTCCAGAGACATCAACCTCATTACCATAATCAACAGAACAAGCTGGAGGGACAGGTTCATAACCCAGAGACTACCCATGCTATGGAACAGACTTCCCATACATGCCAAACAGAACACCTCACTGACCCTCTTCAAGATAAATCTTGATGAGTGGATGGGAAATAGAAAATTCATACCAGGGATCACTCCAGTGGCTCTACTTGACAGAGGCACTGGGAACTAAGGTCAGGTGGCACGATGCCAGGGTAATCCTATGGGCAAGGCTTGTAAAGGCTCCAGGGCCATTAGCCTAGTACACACCAATGAACCTATGAACCTATAAAGGCTCCATTAGCAAAGAACATGACTTTTCTTTTGGCAGATTAATTCTCCTGGTCTAGAAATTAGCTTACTAGTTTCTTGAAAGAAATGAGGTAGTGAAAAGAGATCCAGTAACATTAAATCATCTGCATTAGCTAGAAGCTTTATTTATGTTCCATTAATAACAATTAGATATATCACAGGGTCTTCCTTTATGAAATTTAGTACTGGATTAATAGCCAGTAAAAAAAAGTTTTGGCAAAGAAGAGTCCTTTGTATACTATCACTGATTAAATGTGCATTACTGACTCTAGCCCAGTGATATATGTGAACAATGCTTACTTTGCAGAAAAAAGCCAGAATTAGATTTAATATGGGAGTCAGTAAATCTGGGCATATAAGAACTTAGCTTAAGTATCTCTTTTTACTGTGTCAGATGCATTTGGCATATAAGGAAGAAAAATCAGGTTCCAGTTAGTTGTATGGTAGACATTTTTTTTCAGAGATAAAGTCAAATCAATTCTGAAGAATAATATTAGCGATGGATAAAGTAATAAACTTAACTAGCTTTACCTTAATTTTATAGTCAAAGTAGAAAAGACTGCTCTATAGTTAGAAACTAACGTTTTAACTTCCTCAGGTTTCTTAAGAAAAATCAACTTGGCCAAAGAAAAATATGAATCCATTTCTACGGATGAAACCTGAATAAACTCTTTATAAATTCCATTCAGGTCAAGTTTTATTTGGGAAAACAAAATGCCTCCTATTAATTGTGACAATATTTTAAATTCTTCAAAACAAAATAATTTTCTACGATATTGTTGGATGCAGTTTAAGATGTTATTTGGCAATATCTGAAAAGCTGAAGTAAAAATTTCAGCACACTAGTCTGAAAAAGTTCATAAAATGTCTGTCAGATTTGTGTTTAATCTCCCCAGACTTTGTATCACCTGGGTATACATTGAACTAGAATCTGGGGTTAATATGTTATGAAACAACATGCCATATAACTCAGGCTTGAAATATCTTTATTTGCACTTTGAAAATATAAACATTTCCTTAAGCCACTGAGGCAGATTAGATGAAACAGTAACAAAATTCAGCATAGCATACTTATTTTTTAAACCTCAATGACTGTAACCATTTTCTCTGATATATATGTAAGTTCCCAGAAGGTGACAAGATCAAGCAGCTGCAAGAAATCTTTTAATTTACCTGTGTTTGTTTATTCGAATAAAAATTAATATTAAACCCTCCAGCTTATTAGATGATTGGAGTTAAGACAAGCAATATGAGCAAAGCGATTATTTAAGAAAAAGCCATAACTACAAAAATGTGCATAAATACAGCCCCCTTTTTTGCTTTTTAATTGCATTTTATTAAGACAAGTCTTACTTCTGAATCATTATAACTATCCAAAAATCACAAAATTGTATTGATTTATTAATTTATTTTTATTTTTCAGTCTATCTTTTGTTAACTACGATAGTTCACTGAGCATGGGGGTTCCTATGAGTAAAGCTCCACATACATTACAATACAATGTATAAGTAAACATAAAACATAAAAGATTTTTTAACCAATCTGAGTAGACAACAGGTGCAAAAATCATATAACTTTTTATTGGACACTTTAATAAATGGGACACTGTTATGTAAAACTAGTTTTGAAACATATAAAAGACAGGATTGTACAAATTTAAAGAGACATAATGGAAAAATAAACAGAAAAAGGGTACATTGCAGTATAGAGGGGATAATTGGTAGACACAGCAAGGTATTGCGAGAAATGTCATAGTTAGGAAAGAAGTTAGCAATGAAGACAGAAGATTGAGATAGTATGGATAAAGCGAAGAGAGGAGTAGATGTAGAAGAGAAGGGGAGAATGACTAAGAGGATAGGGGTAGTAATGTAGGAAGGATGTTAAGGAAGCAGTTTAGGAGAGATTAATGACTTAGTCCGATAAAATATGACTTCTATTGTCTGAGTTCTGAAAAAATCAGAAGCCTGCAAAATTATTGCAACACCCAAAGATTTACTGTCACTTAAGTCAGCAAAAAGCTGCTTAAATTATTTTCTTAAAATTAGAAACAGACTTCCTAGTCTGTCACGTAATTCACCTTGAAACATGAACACAAAGGAGCATCTCAACAGACTGCATAACATCAAGTGTGGGGAGTGCTTTCATACATATACATTCTCAAACAGAAAAGACTTCCTAAAAGTTTAATAAACAGACTGTATGACATCAGAAAATACCACAGTAATGACTTTGAGAGTTCCCAAAAGACTGCTTTCATAAGAATGTATATATGTGAGATCTGATTTGATTTTTTGTAAGATCTGTTTAATGGAGAACATCTTTCATGCTGTATGAGAAGCAATCTTGAAGACATTAAAGCTGTAAACTGTACAGTGTTGTACGAGTTGTCTGCTATATAGACAATTTATTTTAGTACTCTGCAGAAGAAAGATAATAATATACTGCTGATAAGGTTAATAATCTGCAAGGTTTATGTGCAGTGATCACACTTTGGTTTTCTACAAGGCATGCAGCATTCAGCACAGACATCTGCACATCTGCAATTAATCATTCATTTTAATTAACTTTCAATGGCGAGCCTTGCCTTAATTTGAACACAGGGGAAGTAGTGCCTGTGCCTTGTATAAAGTCACTTCAGTAAAAGCCCAGTAACTAACATTTATGTATGTAATTCAGTCCAGAATAGGAGCACTTCAGTTTCCACAGTTTGCAGCAGTACAGTTACCCAGTCATCTGGATCCAGAGAAGGACTGCAGGGCAGGAAGTAAGAAGTGCCATAAATTCTCCAGGTTGGTAAAACTTCAGGTTCGAAACTGTAACTGCCAGATTCGATTTACCAGCTTTTCAAGCAACTACAAATGTTTTCCAACCATCTACTGAGCTCTGGATTGGCCAGCTAAAGTTATCATAGACTTTGGTGAGCAACTTTTTTGTGGTTATGTAACAGCATGAATGCCATAAATCAGGCTAGTACAAAAGGTGGTAAACATAGTATTACTATTAATGTGTCAATTTTAGACAGTTTCAGTAATGTTTAATTAGCAGGCTTCAGTTTAATACTAAGTTTGTAAACTAGACTGAGTGTACATTGCAGCCCATATATGTACAAATGCAAAAATAGTTTGTACAAGCAAGTGTATGCTGTACAACAAATGGTTTAATATGTAAACAGCATATTAGCAAATGTAAAACCTTATTAGGGCAAGTTGACAGAAAATATGTAAATGGATTACGTTTGACTGGTATCTTAAACAAAACATGATTGCTATGACAGTATATGTTTGTTGTGCAAGTCATATAAAACTGCTTTCTGTGTACAATGTCATAAAAGTACAGTTAAGACCATTGTTAATGATAAACAACCAGCTAATGCACTTGCATTATGTCCTGCCACCATATGTAATATGTTAATTTCAGAATTACAACAGCAGTCAAGTCAGTTATTGACAGAATCTCCTGTACATTTTGTTACACTCTTTAGACAAAGGTGGCATGAAACCACTGCACAGTACAAAACAGATAAAGGCAGAGATGAGGTTCATGGTGAACTGACAGAAACATTTAATAAACTTCTAAGAGACAGACAGAGTGAGTTCAAAAGATTTTAACAACATATGCAAACACTTTTTCAGAAGTGCATAAGAGATTTAGAGTCAGCAGAACAGAATACTAAGAAATATCAGACAACCCATGCAGAATCACATGACAAAAAGAATCTGGTTAGTAAAGAGTTAAAGCAACAGCAGTTAACTATGCTGACAAAAAATAATTTATGTTTAGAAAATGGCTAACATAAACAAATGCATTAAATCACCATTTCAAATAACAGAACAGTTCTAGGGCACACAAGTCAAATGAGAGTAGTTAAAAGCAGTAAAGACATGAGGTCACAAGACTGACATGCATGTATTTTCTTTTCACCTAAAGTGCATCTGTTTAAAATGCATAAGAGCAAAAAGCAGACAACAACAAATGTAAATAATGTAAATATATCTGTTTTAAGCATGTGTTAGTTAAGCCAATAAAAATAGCAGAGACTCCAACAAAGACAGTATTCAAAAGCAATGTTAGTAATATAAAGTTGTACTGAGTACATGATACTATAAATAAAACCTAAGTTTAAAAGTTATGCATAGTGATGAAAATTACAAATAATTTTAAGAGTTTTACAGCTGCAGTCTAATATCAAGTTGTAAGTGTATTAAATGACTGAAGGTAAAGAAAGTGCTGAAGGAGTTAAGGGATGTACAGAGTCTGGATTGCCCAGGAAGAAAAAAGTAAAAAAAAATAGTTTTATGTGAGCTCAGATCTTTCCAGGCTGAGATGGGTAGTTACAAGAAATGTTGAAAAAATAAAACATAATTAAGTGTTCATGTACAGCACTAAGCAAAAAGCAGGAGAGTCTATAGAATCCCTATTTGATAATTGTAATAAAATTTCATAATTGTACATGTATGTCATTAATAATCTGTTTGCAGGAAATGCTAAAAGTAAAAAAGACCTCAGCTACACTGAGTACAGCCAGTAAATGGGCCATGGTATGCAGTTCAAATAAATTATGCAGCTCCTTTGCCAACAACAAAGGGAGGGTACAAATACCTAGTAGCAGTGAATGTATTTTCAATTCTCACAGCATAAATGCTGCATACTTCAAAAAGGGCACTTTTCAAATCTGCACTGATTGTATAAACAGTGCTGCAAAATGGACTAAAATAAAGGTATGAGAAAAAACAAATTGGTCTGTGTTAATAATTCAGTAATTATTAAAAGACAAGCTTGCCTTTTTATTGTCAAGTGATTAGGATACCATTAAGATCTATGGTAGTGAGACAAAATTACCAGAAATACATTTTAATGTTTCAGTAATGTTTAATTAGCAGGCTTCAGTTTAATACTAAGTTTGTAAAGACTGAGTGTACATTAGAGCCGATATATGTACAAATGCAAAAACATTCTGCACAAGCAAGCATACACTGTACAACAAATGGTTTAATATGTAAACACCATTCTTCAGTGTATAAAACATGTTTTCTATCTGTGTAAATGGACAGTTTTGCATTCAAGTTTTAAACTGTTCACAGAAATTGCCTCTCATTGCATTCATATGTATAGTAACAAATCAAAGCTTGACATTTATAACACATGTTTATTCCAGAAAACAAGGCTGCAATGCCTTTTGCAGTAATATCCATAAGCATTGTCAAATCACTGTATAAAGCATCACTGTATAGAGTCATATTCAGCAACTGCAAAATACAGCTCATAACTGGTAATAGTTCATCCAATTCTAGTAGTGATGGTTATCATTGTATTAACAATATAAAACTGTGTTTTAATTTGCTGTATCAAAAGAAAACTAAAGGTTTTGTAATTTTAAAACAAAATGGAACTGTTAGATACATATTTAGAGATTTATAAATGTGCACTTCTGTTTGCTAGTTAGTTGCATATATACACTTGTTTCTATAATATATGTAGAAATAATATAGTCAGACACACACATTTCTGTTTGTTAGCATACATACATTAAAGGGTTAAACTATTCTTAGCTAAAAATCAAATAAATAAGCGACATTCATCTGTAAATATAACATGAATGTTCAAGGTCTAGTACAGCTTGAGAAAAATGCTGATAAGAATAAGCTGAATGTTCAACGTCTGGAACAAGCTAAGGGAAACAGTTAAGGACCCAGGTGCAAGAATTAACAGACTTTCTAGTAACGTTATTCACCTTAAAACATGAACACAAAAGAGCTTATTAACAGACTGCATGACAACAAGTGCAGAGAGAGCTCTCATACAGAAACATTCTCAAACAGAAAAGACTCCCTAAAAGTTTAATAAACAGACTGTATGATATCAGAAAATACCAAAGTAATGACCTTGAGAGTTCCCAAAATAATACTTTCATAAGACTATATATATATGTGAGATCTGATCTGATTTTTTGTCAGATCTGTTTAATGGAGAACACCTTTCATACTGTATGCGAAGCAAACTTGAAGACATTAAAGCTGTAACTGTACAGTGTTGTAAGTGTTGTCTGTTATATAGATACGTTATTTTAGTACTCTGTGTAAGAAAGATAATATACTGCTGATAAGTTTAATAATCTGCAAAGTTTATGTGCAGTAATCACACTCTGGTTTTCTACAAGGCACATAGCAGTCAGCACAGACATCTGCACATCTGCAATTAATCGTTCATTTTAAATAACTTTTCATCTCCTTATCTGTTGTAATAACACTTTTCTACTTGGAAGGCTAGGCACATATTCTAAAGGTGTTGAAGCAATAGCATCAACTACTAGTAGACAAGGTGTAACTTTAGAAACAGCAGCTCTGTGTTTCAACTCGCTACACAAAGCATGCTTTCCTACTTTTACAGGTGTGGTCATGAGCAACTTATTTCAACAATTGTTCACTGTCTGACAAAGACAACATTACAGCCCTTCCTTTACATTTTGCTGTAGATTTGTACTTACAGCACAAATACTTTTTAACTTAATACTTTTTTCCAAATGACAAATATATCCTTCTATAAACAAAACCTGCTTACTCTTTTGATATTTAGTAGTGTTATATATTTCTCTAATAGTTCCCAGAGAATGCAACGTAATGCCGACCATTTTTTTATGTACAAAGTACGAATCCTTAAAGAAATAGTACCCAATTTTAATCTTACATATGCTGTTTAATCAGCAATTTTGGTATTTAGAAATTCAGGAACATAACGTTTCGAAATATTGAACTTTTGATGTTGTGGTCTAAATATTTTGAATTCCAGTATTTTAGTAATTTGAGAATTAAAAGTAGATGCATAGATATATATAAAGGTCAGTCAGATTTTTTAACTCTTTTTATTTTTTAATATATGGATGAATGAAATTCTACAATCCTACACATTCTAAAACCTTTACTGCAGAGATTGCATCTCCTACCATTTCACAGAATTTGAGTCTGCGTCTTCATACTTTGATGACTTTGGAATAAGAAAAAGTAGTAAGGAATGATGGGGAAAAGGGCTTCTCTGCATGTGGGTGGCTAAATGTTTCTAATGTTGTTAATGTATTTGGTCTTAGAATTATGAAAATGAAAGTCCTAAGGCACAGTGAACCATATCCATTTCACTAAGATATATAACAGCTATGGGGAAGAGCAGTGACAGTGACTTAGTCTTCAGCACTAAGATATATAACAGCTATGGGGAAGAGCAGTGACAGTGACTTAGTCTTCAGCACTAAGATATATAACAGCTATGGGGAAGAGCAGTGACAGTGACTTGGTCTTCAACACTAAGATATATAACAGCTATGGGGAAGAGCAGTGACAGTGACTTAGTCTTCAGCACAAAGATATATAACAGCTATGGGGAAGAACAGTGACAGTGATTTAATCTTCAAAAATCTGTTTTTGAGAAATCTCACATAATCAAGCCACTCTGGATAATTTTTCCCTGATTTTCTGCCAAATGAATAAAAACATTTGACTAAAGGTAACCAAGAACTGCAATTTCAGTTAAATATTCAAATTCATCAATGGAGTGGATGTTATCCAGACATTCCATCTGTGATTTCAGTGGTTGTCCAGGTACAGGTACCTTTAAATAACTTATCACTGCAGCTCATTACACATGACATAGTTTGTGAATTAACACAATATCATCAGTACTGCATATTTTTATTTTATTTATTTATTTAACATTTGTTGACTAGGAAAGTCAGACTAGGTTCCACAGATCCTGTTTTCAGCAGAGGCCCGGGGAGAAATGCTCCAGAAGCATGTCTTTAGAATGTGGGAGGAAACGAGAGTACCCAGAGGAAACCCACGTGAATGCAGGGAGAACATACAAACTCCACACAGAAGGCACCCCAGCTGAGAATCGAACTGGAGAACCTTTGCTGTAAGGCGACAGCATTAACCGCTGCACCACTGCGCCGCCCAAGGAATATACATTTTTTTCGTTCTTTTGAGTTTTGCACTGAAATTGAAATTAATTTAATTTTCACTTACACAACAGAAGCACAGATAACTCTGCCTAGTTACAATTAAATCTGGAAGAGTGCAAGATAAAATTGTCACTATGACATGTTATATACAGACATCATAAATAAATCATAGACTTCCAAGC
Source organism: Protopterus annectens (assembly GCF_019279795.1). NCBI lineage: Eukaryota > Metazoa > Chordata > Ceratodontiformes > Protopteridae > Protopterus > Protopterus annectens. The sequence goes on from NC_056744.1 coordinate 1,477,449,293, forward strand.
TTTACTTTGCAAACTCCATGGGAAGTAATATTACAATTATTTTGATTATAATGTTAAATTAATTAATTAGAAAATCACTTGTGGTAATATAAAAAGAATGTTAACTTTATAATAAAATAATGCATTTTACACTACCATTCTACCTCTTTCTGATAATGTTTTTTAAGTGACTGAAAATAATAATACACTAGAAAGAATACAATAAAACTGAGTACTAGAACAATTTCTTATTCAGATTACAGTTTCAGGTGACATAGTTTTAGGGGCTCTGCATTTTCTCCCTCATGATTAAGACAGGGGCTAAAAAAAGGATAGATTCTCTCAGTAAACTTGTCAGTAAGGGTGTAGATATGGGACATGTTGTCAGCATTATACAATGAGACCTCTCCCCTTTCATAGTCCAGGTACACTCCGATCCGTTGGGGTTTCACAGTGAGGGTTAAATCCTTCCATGATGAACCTGCAGCTGTGTACTTATTCCCATTCCTCAGACTCATCCTCCAATATCCATGCTTCGCATTGACTTCAAAGCTTCCCTTCCTATTGCTGGATTCTCTGGTGACACCCACAACCCATGAAATCTTGTTCTTCACCTCCACCTCCCAATAATGTCGCCCTGAATTGAATCCCTCTTTCCCAAGTACACAGATGTGAGAATCAAATCTCTGAGGATTATCAGGGAGATGCTGTGAAACATTACTATCTCTCACACTGGTCAGGTCCTCAGATAGAATGAGATCAGGATGTGCTGTGTCAGGATCCAGGGTCAGAGGTGATGGAACTGTAAAAATAAACATTTTGGTTACATCATCTAATACTGATAATTGATCATATTTCAGGGTTTCAAAAAAGCATTCAAACATACAGTATATTAAGGAAAGTTCATGCCCTGCCCAAAAAATAAAAAGAAACAGTTGAGACCTAACCAAAGTTTTATTTTTGGCAGGTTTCCCACTCTTGTGGGTTGGTCTCTACATCTATGGCAGCTTGACTACCCTATCAGCCAGCAACAATCATTAGTCCATTGAGAATTCTGTGATCTGGTTCTAACCATGCCAGCTGAGGTTGCCTGCTCACTTTACTGGCAATATCAGCTGCCAGTGGAGGCATTGAGAAAACCATGGAACTAACAGTATAAGATTGTAGCCCTATCTCCCTTCATGTATCCACTAATGTCCACGTGTTGGCATGCAAGGGTTGTTGTGATGTATGTCCACACTTCCATATGTGATAGGACAAGCTGGCACTTTTTCTACTGAAGACAGCTACTTCAGTGGATCCCCAGTCTACACCAGGAACTGTACTGAGGAAAGCGCGCCAAGAGCACACACCTATCTATCCCTGAAGAAGGGTGAACAGGCTGAGCTTTGTCACTCTTCTCCTTTACCAGGCAAACTCCACCAGGTGCTCAAGCTGCTAATCAAATGGGGATCACCTGAGCTGCAGCTAGGACTTTATTACTCTAGACTAACATATCTGATAAGGGCAAATCAGACTCTGGCACTACACCATCACAAGACACAAACAGTCACACTGTTCCAGTCAATTGCAAATGCAATTTAATATCTTGGGAAACTTGACACTTGGAGCTTTGTGTATGTATGGGAACTATAGACCTATTAGCCTGACTAGCCTTATCTGCAAGGCCATAGAGAATCATCATGGATCTTATCAACAAAGATATTGGTAACCTCCAACCACTTGACCTTACTCAATTTGGATTTGTCAAAGGGAGTTCATGCCTGTTACACCTGGTGGAATTCTTTGAGACAATCACCAAGGCCCTTGATGAGGGGAAATCTGAGCATACAGCTTACCTAGACTTACCAAGGCTTTTGACACTATCCCCCACTCAGGCATAATTGACAAACTTACCCAGCTAGGTATCAGCCCATACATCATTATTTAGGTCACTAATTGGCTCACTAATAGAACCTATGTAGTCAAGATAGGGGAATCCACCTCCAACAGCAGACCTATAACCAATGGTGTTCCACAGAGAACAGTCCTGTGACCTCTACTGTTTGGAATCTATTTCTCCGAAGTGCAAACTAAAACTAAAGGTTTGTGGCTGACAAAGTTTGCTGATGACTGCAAACTGGAAAAGGTCATAGAATCTCCAAATTATATCATTATCCTACAAGAGGGTCTTACACAAACAAATAACTGGTGCCAAAGTCATGGCCTTAAACTCAATGCAAAAAAATGTATTATCATCCCTTTTGGTAACAGTGATGTTCCTGCTATCTACCACATCAATAACAACACCCTAAGTATGCAGTCAATGGTGAGAGACCAGGGCACACAGGTTGACAGCAACCTTACCTTTGATCACCATGTATCCACAGTGGTAAGAAGGGCATTCTATATTGCTCATGTTATAAGTAAGGGCATATATAACCTCCCTATACTTTTCCCTCATCAGGCCAATAATTGAGTACAATGCCCCTTTCGGTAATTACCTTTCCAAGCACCTGCAGCAATTGGAAAAACCACAAAGGTTCCTCACAAGGAAAATTCAAGTTCTTCAGCATCTGCCCTACAGCCTACTTAGAGGTGATCTCTGCCTTGCATATAAAGCAATCTTTGACCCTGCTTTATTGGAAATGCTGAATATCCGTAAGTCAAATGGTACATGGGTTATTCGCTCTAATGGCCTTAACCTGGTATGTGACATTAGTAGAACCTGCTGGAGGGACAGATTTGTCTCCCAGAGGTTGCCACACCTTTGGAACAGACTCCCACTTCATGTCAAGCAGGGCACCTCATTGGCCCTCTTCAAATGCAATCTGGACAATTGGATGGTTAACCACAAATTCACCCCAGGGGTTCCACCTATGCCCCTCTTGGACAAGGGTGATAGGTGCTGATCATGGAAATAAGTGTAAAACTTGGATAGGCTTGTAAGGGCCCTAAAGTCATTAGCCTAGTAACCTCCTATGATCCTATGTAGCATATTGCAGTGTTTCCATAACAAAACCATATTAACATGACAGCAAAAACATTTAAGACATCATACAGACTTACAGTCATTTATCATTCTATTTCTCTTGACATTCCTGCACACTGATCTGTGAAAGAAAGTTTAATTTTTATATAAGTATTTATAATGGTGATGAAAAATAAATATCACCCTATATGTTTTCTAGCATGGGAATACATTTATTAGCCAAGACTGGTCAGTTTTTGATAACTTCTTTTACTTGTTTCATCATTTATCAAAAAGAATAATAGTGTAATTAATTTTATTTAAAAAAACAAACAGAACAGCAAAATTATATAATGAAAAAAATGGTGACACCCTGTGTGGCAGCTGCTGCTTCATTTCTCTACAGAAAAATGCACCATCTGTCTTGTTTTTCATCTGCCACATCAGAAAAATCAGTTTCAGAAGCAGGAAATGAAGGGATGATATGTTACAATGCTGAGAATCTATTTGAAATTCAGTCTCTAATTTTACCGTGCTGTATGTATGATGAGCTATTAACAGTAAGGCCTGTAAGGTCTAACACACTCCAGGAACTACTACAGCTAGTCATCTTGCTGAAACAGGACGAAAAAAGGAAAAGATGTGAGAGATCAAGAAAAAGAGGCACCAGAGCAGGAATTACAGCCAGACTAAAAGATAATCCACACAGGCCTGCACTTCCTTCCTAACTGCTGGCTAATGTATATTCTCTAGAGAGTAAGCTGGATTATTTAAAGCTGGAACTCTCTACACATACTAAGGTGGGAAACAGTTGTTTATTTGCGTTCAGTAAAACTTGGCTTAACTCCAACATAAATGACAGCACAGTAAATGTAGAGGGAATAACATTATTTCATGCTGATGGAATTCATTCACTCTGTGGCAAATCTTGTGGAGGGGGTGTATGTATATTCATGAACAACAACTGGTGTATTAACTATGAGGAGGTTGCCTCACACTGCTCAGAGAACATTGAATTTCTGTCTCTAAAATGCAGGCCCTATTACTTTCCTAGAGCGTTTAATGGAGTGAGCCTAACAGCTGTTTACATTCCACCCAGTGCAAACACCAATGCAGCACTTACCACTCCATAGCAGTTCATAAGTCAACTCCAGATCAGGAACCCAGAATTTGCCCATGCAATTGCAGGTGACTTTAACCAAGCCAACCTGAAATTGGTACTACCCCACTACCATTAGCATGTGAACTTCGTGACCAGAGGGGAGAATACACTAGATAAGGTTTTTACCAACATAAAACTGGCACATAAGGCAGTACCTTATCCACACCTGGGCAGCTTTTGTCATCTTGCCATCATGTTGTTTCCTTCATACAAACCACTGCTAAAATCATGAAAACCGTCAAGGAAGCAAATGAGGTTATGGCCTGAGGGTGCAGTCACAGCACCACTAGACTGCTTTTCTATGAACCTATGAACCTATGAGAGCACAAACTGGTCGATGTTCAGAGAGGCAGCCACAATGAATCAGCAAATAGACCTGGAAGAATATGTATAATATATATATATATATATATATATATATATATATATATATATATATATATGGGTCTATATGACAGTATTGAATGGACTAAATAGCGAATGCTATTTAGTCAATCCGATACTGTCGAAATGGCAAAATAGTGAAGTCACAGAACATCAAATTGTTTTGAAAAAATTCGGTGGGCCGTCTTCGGGACTTTGCCATTTCCTCCACTATGGTGTGATCTTGGAGTTGATATATTTAAATAAGGGGGGTGGGGGGGCACAGCCCCACACATCGGGAGGTGGGGTGGTGAAGCCCCCCCACTTAAATTTGTGTTTAAGTTTTTTTTTTTTTTTTTTTTACCGAGCAGCAAATTTTTTCCCTGGGAAAAAATTCGCTGTTCCATTTGTTCGATATTTAGTTGTTTAGATATTATCATATGATAATATAATATAGACGCTATATATATATATATATATATGGGTCTACCTGATAACACTGACACGTCAAAACACAGACAACGAAATAACCGACATGAAAAAACAGAAACTGAAAGTTCAAAAACACGAAACTTCACATGCCCGACAAACCACAATCCTGACAATCAACAAAACAAATACCTTTCCCAAAAAACACACACATAACACAAGCACATCAAAAACCTTACAAACCTACACTAAACCTTACATACACAACTATCTATGCAGTAATCTTAACCCAAACCCTAACCCTAAGGTCCGTCACTATCGCAAACTTACCTTACCTGCATCCTAACCCTAACTCACTTAATCTGCCCCTAACCCTCAAGTCCGTCACTATCTCACACTTACCTTACCTGCACCCTACCCTAATGTCCGTCACTATCACACACGTACCTTACCCACACCCTTACCCTAATGTCCGTCCCTATCGCACACTTACCTTAACATGTCGGTGTTCTCAGCATCGGGATTCTCAACGTTCGATAATCTCCATTGTCGATCTTCCGGTGTCGGTGTTCTCGTTGTCAGTGTTGTGGATTTTCGGCGTTTTCAGGTAGACCCATACATATATATATATATATATATATATATATATATATATATATATATATATGTATATATATATATATATATATATATATATATATATATATATATATATATATATATATATATAAAATCTGTTATGGCCTACATTTCAAATGTGTGGATGATGTGATGATGTGACGACTATGAAAGACATCACCATACATGCAAACCAAAAACCATGGCTGTCCAATGAGGTGTACAGGCTTATAAAGGCATGTAATGCAGCATTCAGATCCAAAGACAAGGATGTTGTAAGGGTGGCAAGAGCAAATCTAAACAAAGGCATAAAAGGGGCAAAGAGAACCTATGGAAAAAAATTCAGTGTGACTTTAATGACCATAGCTGACCACAAAACTGCATCTGCCCAGTGTGATGACAGTACAGAATTCTTAAATGAACTAAACAACTTCTTTAGCAGGTTTGACACGGACAACAAAACTGTGGCAAATAAACTACCTGTCAGTCAGGATGAGGAAGTGCTATGCCTCAGCACAGCTGATGTACTGAAAACATTGAGAGGAGTTAAACCAAGGAAAGCAACTGGTCCAGATAACATTATGAGCAGGGTTCTCCTCAGGGCCTGTGCTGCATGGCTGGCATTGGTACTTATAGACATTTTCAGTACATCACTGTGATTAGCCATTGTACCGATATGCTTTAAGAACATGACTATCATTCTCATCCCAAGAAACCACATCTAGCAAGTCTGAATGATTATCACCCAGTTGCTCTAACATTGACAGTAATGAAGTGCTTCACACAGCTGATCAAGGACCACATCTCAGCAAGCATACCTCACCAGAACCTAGTGATGAAACTAATCCAACTGGGCATCCACATCCCCTTGTGCAATTGGATATTAGACTTTCTCACAGACAGACCCCAAAAGGTATGTGTGGGAAATAATAACTCTAAAAGCATAACTCTGAACATGGGTGTATCCCAGGGCTATGTCCCGAGTCCTCAACTATTCACATTGCATATACATGACTGTCTAGCCAGATATGAATTTAACAGAATTATCAAGTTTGTAGATGACACCACAGTCATAGGTCTTGTCAGGAACAGCATGGAAACAGCATATAGTAGTGAAGTGGAACATCTGCTTGGCTGTTGTGACAGCAACAATCTGGCACTGAGCATCAGCAAGACCAAGGAACTGATTGTGGACTTTAGGAGGTCTCAGGGAGCACATCAACCTCTAGAAATCAAGTGAGTAGCAGAAGAAAGAGTCAAGTGCACTAAGTTCCTGGGTATACTCATATCTGAGGACTTGTCTTGGTCTGTGCACACCAACCACACTGTCATAAAAGCACAACAATGTTTGCACTCCCTACAGAAAGTGAGGAAAGCAAACCTGCCACAGTCCATCCTCCAAGCCTTCTGTAGGAAAACCATCGAGAGCATACTGTCAAACAACATCATTGTATGGTATGGGAACTGTAATGCCTCAGATCGCAAGGCTCTCTGAAGAGTAGTAACAGCAGTGGAAAGAATCATGAGCTCTCCACTGGCATCCTTGGATGACTTACATGAATCTTCATGTATTGGAAGAGCTAGAAAGATAATAAATGACCATACTGACCCTGCTTGTGGTATGTTCTCATGCCTTTCCTTGGGTAGACATTACTGCAGCATGCACTGTAAGACTTCCCGGCTCAGTAGAAGCTTTTTCCCCTTATCCACCAGATTGCTGAACTCTAACAACAGGCATGCCAGAAGACATTCTGTTCTTTCAACCAATTAACTGAATAGTATTTTGACTTGGCAGGGGTCCAGGGAAGTAAATAGTGTGGGAAGAAATGGCCAGGGAGTTGTTATGGCTAGGCTTGTATAAGCCTTAGGGCCAATAGCCTAGTACTAACCTATGAACCTATGAACTAATCCAGTAAATGACATACTCTCATGTCCATTTATTCTAAGATCACTATTACTAGTAGCATACTTTAGTGCAATATCCAAATATTCATCTGTCCTGAAACTTGAATGTGCAATATTCTATGCAATATTTTTACTTCACAGGTACCAGTTAATGTGAAAATTCAAGTTCATGCAATATCTACTTGTGTAATACCCTAAATGGCACATTGTTATACAAGTAATGCCTGTTAAGTGTCTGTCCTAGTATTACTAAATAGTAACTGTATGTGTGTATGTATGTTTCTTGCACTGGGACTGGAGCAATGCAATTTTGTTAAGCTGCACTATGTGCAGATCTAAATGACAACAATGTTTACTTTGACTTAATGCCCTTATTACAAACTACAGTGTTTCTTCACAAAAGAGATAATATGTGGACATGTTTTCTTAAATTGATAAGAACGGATACCACACTTTAACTAAAAGGCCATAACTTATTGCACAGTACTTTTGTACATTTCATTATCCAATTTTTCCAGAATATAAACTTCTAAAACAATAAGATATCATTAAAATAAAGACTGGTATTCATATTCTCAAGGTTCTCATTTGTGTAGCAGATACTTTGCACAAAGCATGGCTATGCCTATCAGAAGATATACTGAGTGCAGGCTATCTGCAATGATTATGGAAATGTGAAAGCCTGAGCAAGGAGACACCTTCTATCTACAGCTAAATGAAATGGGAAAAATAATGGTTAGTTATATGTGAATTAATTAATTATTGTGTAAAGTTTTGATTGACTTCATATTTTTAAGTTCTATATGAATCAGGCAATATGCATGCCCACTTGAATTAACTGAGAAAAGCCGAAAGACACAACAACAACATAAGACAACCAGCACTCAGTGCAGCTTTTCAGAATGAATTTAAAAAATGTAAAAAGGGGTTTATGCATTTTCTATATGGGTGTCCTTACGTGGACACCTTGACTGGTTCTGTGAATGTTGAGAAAGGGACAGATAGGAAAGATGGAAATGGGGAGACACAAGGCAGGGTACACACTCAGGGAAAACATCAAGAGGGTTGTGCTGGAGGAAGTGGGAGAAGAAAGTGCTATGTTTTTGCTGGGTAGAGGCAGACCTCATATTTATTCAAATTTGTTTTTATATGAGGGGATGTTGGGAAAGGAAGTAGGGTAGAGGATATAGTAGAAAGAGGGAGGTGAAGAGGAGTTAACACAAATCCAACCCTGGTCTGAAGGACCTCAGATGTTTCCACTGCCTAATGGCAGGCCCCAATGACAAGGGTACAGAAGCCTCTGATGGCTCGGTGGTCAGCACCCACTAAAGAAGGTCCAGCATGGGCCTCTCCACTACCTGCTCTGCCATATACTTGATCAGGTCTAAAATTCATGCCTTTTGTGGTTTTCCTGGCTGCGCCATGTCAGGATGCCTGCAGGACTAGACTCACCACCCCGATCATGAGAGAACATCCTTTAGCATGCAGAGGATGATCTAGAACGTACCCTGATTTGTGATGAATGTGGGTTGGTTGCTTTGGTATCCTTGGACTTGTAAAAAAAGGAACATAAATGGGATAGAAATGAAAAAAATAAATTTGCATTAGTTTTGAATATCTGTTAACTCTGATTTTTCCAAAACTTCCAATACCAAACCAAGAATTGTTTATATTGATAAGTGATCTGATATCAGTTTTCATTCTCTCCTCAACTGATCGGTTTGGATCTGGTGCTTGGATCTGACTTAGCCATTGCTAAAGCTTGTGGCAACCCAAAACTCTTGAGCTTCCCCTTACCAATAATGCACCAACCCTAAGTTACCTCAGATCTCATTTTCTGCTTTACGTGAAAGAAATGATTGTCATTAGCTCTCGAGCAGTTTTGAGATGTGTTTTCTTTGTTTATTCCTAAATATTCTATTAAGGTTTTTCTTCTCCTTAAGCATTTTCTTAACCCCTTACCATTTTGCTGATTTAGCGAATTCAAAATATGGCTTTTAGTCTTTCTTTTCCTTAGAAATTTTATACAGAGTATAAACTGTGAATTTCTTATTGTGAAATATTTGTTATAGTATTCGCCTTCTCTACATTTGGTGTAGCTTTTGTCTACCATGGCTGGTATTTAGTTTCTTTATTTTTAAAGGTTGTAAAAAAAAAGTCTAGTTTTCTTGCTTTGGTGGTAATTCAGGTAGCTAGTTGCTGTTAATGGTTACTGTTAGTTGTAGTTATGGCATAAAAAGGCAGTGCAGTTTTTAAAAAATGTGTTAAGCATGGACACAAACTTCCTATGTCTGATGCCTGTACTTTATGTGTTTCCTGTCTTGGACCCTTACATTTGCAGGAAATTGTGCAATTTGTCATTGCTTTAACCCCAGAGCATTAGTTGAGAGGAAGAACAAATTGACTTTGAAAGGTTTCCTACCTTCAGCTGTCAGAGAAGCAATATCTGGAGCTCAATCTCCTAAAAGAAGAATTCTAAGTCTTCTGCTCAGAGATCTTCCACTTCATCCTGTCAGGTCTCAGAGAAAGCCACAAAAAAAGTCAAAGCCAGATCCAATCTCACCCTCAGATCCAACGAAGAAAAAGAGTAAAGTGATGGATCCAACCACTTCAGATCCTTTGAGAAAACTAGCAAATCCAACCATTGCCAGCCCTACAGGATCCAGCCTCATTTATTTGCCAAGAAAAAGATATTCTCCTCATGTAGATATGGTGTCCTCAAGGGTGCCTTAGCCCTTTTTTGGAGCATCACAAACACAGGTTCCTCTCTGTTACTTCCACTTGTTCTTCTAGAAGTCTGAATATGTGTCAACAATTGTGCAGAAGATGCTCTAGGTGCAGAGTCAGATGGGTCTCTTACTGGCTCCTACCCCTTCAGGTCAGGAGGGCCATGCTTCTACCACACCCCCACTACAACCTTCTCCTCTGCAACCCTTAGCTGTTACAGAGACACTGGATCCAAACCATCCAACTCTGTCTGACTTGGATCTGAAGATTGCTGTACCTTCAGATCCAAGGATTACCCTGAGTGCTCTAGATTCTCTCTTACCTGGATACCCCTCGGAAAAAGATCTTACTTGTCAGTTTCGAGGTGTTGGAGTCGACTCCGAAATTGTCAGAGCCATCTCTGCACCTTAGAGCCTTGCTTTGGATAGCTTGACTTCCACCTCAGGGGGATTGCTTTTGGAGCAGAGATGGTCAACAGTCCAAAAGCTTGTTCTTTTGGATCCAAGGTTTTCTCTTTCTCCAGGGCAATCCTTCGGGGCTGTGAAGAGGATATTTCCTGCCTGAACAGAACAGACAGATCCTACTCCTTTGTCAACTGTGACATCTCTGAGCTAGGAGCCTCATCACTCTTTGTCACAGGGACAGCCAGTCTGAGAGCCCCATGCTTCCCAGCAGGGTATTTATATTTCTATATCTTCCGATACCTCCCAAAAGCATCCCAGTGAGGTGGTCTCTAAGAAGAAGTGTAAGAGGAAGCACTTGGACTCTCTAGAAGAGTCAGTCATGGAGGATACAAACTTAAATGAAGGTGAAGGGTCCCCACGGTCACCTCCTGAAGTTGTCTCATTTGGAGACATTCTTGAAATCCTAAAGCAGAGAGGTGTTTGGATGCCCAGTAGCCCTTCATCTGAGGAGTCAGTATTCCTGGTGGCTTTTGGTACTGGCCAATATACTTCCTGGGTGACTCCATCCACCAATGAATTGGTTTCTCAGTGGGCATGGAAGGAACCTGATACAGTGAAGCCTATACTTAGGAGATTATGGCACCACCTTTGAATGTTTTGGAGTAATGTGGTGCCCGGTGATGCCACTGTTAGGATGGTGGCCACCAAAAAGGAACTCGCATAGGAAAGTTCTACTGTTTACCCCCCCTAACAAGTAGTCTAGGGCAATGAGCAGGTTTGGTAAGAGTGTTTATGCTTTAGCAACCTTCAAATTAAGGTTGCTGAATTATTTGGCATATTTTACAAGTTTACAGAGGGATTTGAGTAAAGAACTCACAGATACCATATCAGGATCCATTTCTGCAGAGGTCCAATCATATGTGACTTCTGAGTTGGCTACCCTTCGATCCATTTTGAATTCCTCCATGAGGCTCATTTTGCATATAGCTGAAGAAACCTCTAGGGCAGGAGGTTCAGGCATTTCCAGTAGGAGACATGCCTGGATGCACTTATGTGATTTTGCTGAGCCCTTCAAGTCTTCTTTAATCAATGCTCCCTTTGATGGTACACCTTTGTTTAGCTCAAAAGTCAAAGACATATTATCCAGGTGTAAGAAGGATGGAAGGATCGCATATGTCAAATATATCAATGGCATAGAGTATCAGGTGTAGTCTATGACAGAAGAATGCCAAAGAAGCTAAAAAGTAAGGTGTACAAGACAGTGGTGCAACCAGTACTACTGTATGGTACAGAAACCTGGGCAGTAAAGGCAGAACAGTTGAAGAAGCTAGAGGTGATGGAAATGAAGTGCCTGAGAAAGGTGGTAGGATGCACACTGTGGGACAGGCGAAGAAATAAGGACATAAGAGCAGAAGCCAAAGTAGCTCCAATTGCAGAAAAGATCAAAGAGAACAGATTATGATGGTATGGGCACATGTGTAGAAAAGCAGAAGACAATCTGGTGAGGGAGATTTGGGACAGACAGGAAGAAGGTAAGAGGAAGTGAGGGCATCCAGCAAAGAGGTGGATGGATTCTGTGAAAGAAGATCTGCGACAGTCATGCATGAGTGTTGAAGAAGGCAGGAGAGTGGCACTGAATTGAGAGAGTTGGCGACAGTTAATACGATACCCCAACCCCATGTAAATGGGAAAAAGGGGATGATGATGATGATGATGATAAGAAGGATGGAAGGACCCTATCTGCCATGTGTGTACATTTTTCCACTCCTCAGAGATCCTTTTATAGGAATCAAAGAAGTGGTCAGAATTTGTGGTTCAAGAAATCCCAGGGTCCTTTCCAGGACACACATAGAGGAAATTCCCCCAGGGGTAGAGGGGGAACTCCAATGGATGACAACACCCTTATGGCAGAGGTGTCCCCACAAAACAAGGAGTCCAGAGATTCTTTCTTTGACAGACCTTACCAGTGCTCCTGAAAGGAGACCCAATTGCTTACCTCTGGAGGCAATTGGGGGTTGGTTATCCCTGCAACAAACAGCCTGGATACACTTAAGAGAAGATACTTTGGTGCAGAGGATTATTTCCAGAGGTTATATAATACCCTTTTCCCTCCCACCTGCAATCTCAAGGAAAATCCCCAATGTTTCACCCAGTCAGAGGGAGCAAGCGGCAATTCCAATACAAAAGCTGCTAGAAAAAAAAAAACAGTCATCCAAGAGGTCCCAGCAAACCAGATAGAATCCAGGACTTACTCAAGATTATTTTTATTGCCAAAGAAAACAGGGGACTGGAGACCAGTTCTGGATCTCAGCAACTTCAACAAGTCAATTTGATGCAGCATGTTTTGGATGATGACAGTTCAGTCCATTCTCCCTTTTCTGGGCAAGGTCAAAGTTGATGACTCCACCTCCAGCAGTAGACTCATCACAAGTGGATTACCACAGGGTCTGTGCTGGGCCCTTTTATTGTTTGGCATCTATTTCTCAGATGTCCAGGCCAAAGTAGACGGCCTTTGGATCACTAAGTTTGCTGATGATTGCAAACTGGGAGCAATCATTGAGTCCCTCAATGATGTCAGCATATTACAAGAAGGGCTAACACAAATAAATGATTGGTGCCAAAGCCATGGTCTAAAACTAAATGCAAAAAGAAATGCATTATTATTCCCTTTGGTAAAACAGAATTCCATACAAATTACAATATTAATAGTACCCCCTGAGTTCCAACCCAGCAATGTGAGACTTGAGAACACAGGTAGATAGCAATCTGAACTTTGACCAACAAGTTTCTACAGTGGTAAGGAAAGATTTCTATGTAGTGCACCTAATAAGTAAGGGCATAGCATCCAGGTCAAGGGATACTATAACTCCACTTTATTCAACCCTCAGACCACTAAGAGTATATCACACCCTTTTACCTCACCATACACCTGCAACAACTGGAGAGATCTCAGGTTTCTCACTAAGAGAACACATGGACTCCAAACCATGACCTACATGGACTGGCTGAAAGCCTTGTCACTTTACTCTGTTTCTTATAGGCTACTGAGAGGTGACTAGTGCCTGGTCTACAGGGCAATCTCCAACCCTCCCCTAGTGGACATTCTGCACATCTGCAAGTCAAATGGCACAAGAGACACTTGCATTCTCAACACCTAGCTTGTGACATTAACAGAACAGATATGTCTCCCATAGACTGCCACTTCTCTTGAATAGACTTCCTGTTCATGTAAAACAGAGCTCCTCACTGACCCTCTTCAAATGCAACCTAGATAACTGGTCGGGAGACCACAAATTTGTCCCTGGGTGGCACCCATGTCCCTTATGGACAGGGGTAGCTGGTATTGATCACAAACCCAATCTGTTCATAAATTCATTCTGTGAACTATCCAAAAAAAAAACAAATGGGGATACTTGGGATTAACATGGGTAGGCTTTTAAAGGCTCTAGGGACACTGGCCTAGTAACCTCCTATGAACCTATGAACCTATGAATGACTGGATGTACTCGATAGATTTTTTGGATGCATACCACCATGTAAAGATAAAATAATAATCCATAAGGTATCTACACTTCTGCTGGGAGCCAGTCACTACCAGTTTAGAGCTCTGCCCTTTGTTCTCACCACAGCTCCCAGAGTGCTCACCAAATGCATGGCAGTAATAGCAGGTCACTTGAGACTGCAAATATTCCAGACATTTCTGTACCTAGACAGCTGGCTCATTATAGCACCAACCAGGCATCTGTTGATAAGAGAAAGAGATCATGTTCTTCAAACTTGTTTTCATTTGGGGATAACCATAAACTATAACAAGTCTCAACTGGAACCAACTCATATTCTGGAATTCATAGGAGTACTGTTCAACACTAAGTCTGTGACAGCTTCACTGCCTCCTTTGAGAGTCCAAACTGTAAGATCACAAGTCAGAAAAATAATATGCAGTAACAAGATGTCAGCCCAATTGGTTCTTCAAGTCTTAGGATCAATGTCAGTGACAATAACACTTGTACTTTTAACCAGATTTTACATGAAGATTCTACAGTGGATGTTAGCATCATAATGGTCGATACTTTACCAACCCATGTCAACTCTGATTCGAATCACTCAGACATGCAAGAGAGTTCTCAAATGGTGGATTCAGTCAGCTCATATTCTACAAGGCTGTCCATTCATTCCCCTGCAGCCCAAGGCTATAGTGGCTAAGGAAGCTTCCCAGTTGTGCTGGGGGGCATTTTCTGAGTAAAACAGTCCAAGGCACTTGGTCCCCCAAAGAGGCAACTTGTGTATCAACATTTTAGAGATGACAGTAGTGCTGTTAGTTTTGCAGGCCTTCCAAGATCCTCTCCCTTTGGGGACAATTGAACTTCAAATGGACAATATGTCAATAGTTTTGTACATCAACAATCAAGGAGAGACCAGATCTTATTCCTTGTGCCGTGAGGCCTTCAGAGTGTGGCAATGGGTGAGCTCCTCCAACCACTTTCTTACAGCAATTCACATTTCAGGGACATTCAGTGTGATAGCAGACAAACTGGGCAGCTGTATTCTTCTACTTCATGAGTGGTCTCTCAACAAGAATGTGACGGAAATGATTTTTCATTGATGGGGTCAGCCTTGCTGAGATCTTTTTGCTTCTCCCCTAAACAAGTGCAGCACCTTTTATTTTTTATTTTATTTTACATTTGTTGACCGGGATAGTCCGACTGGATACATGTCCATTTTCAGCAGAGGCCCGGGGAGAAAAGCTCCAAGGGTAAGCAGATACAGCATTACATAATACCAGCATTACATATTACAAACATACTATTTACAGAGATTAAGCAAGCAAGTTAAACAAGTTCCACAGGTTACAGTTAATCCTGAGCACAAGTCAGGATTAAATTAAATTACACAGTAAACTGGTAAACAGATTTTTACACATTCTAGAGAGAGTTAGCCAGGCTTGATACATTGACATAGCCAGTTAAGTGACAAATGTTGTTTGAGTCTAGTTTTAAATTGACCTAAGGTGGAACGTAAGGTAATATCAGCTGGAAGAGAGTTCCAGGATCTACTTACAGAGTTTGCAAAGAGAGAATCACCGGCTTTGTTATTAATTTTGCAAGTCTGAATTAGTAGTTTGTTAGAGGATCGAAGCGGTCTAGGATTGTTATAGGGGGTGATAATATTTTTAAGTGCAGGAGTATTGTCCGGATTATAGAGGATTTTATAGGCCATAATCAGTTGGTTATACTGGATTAGGCTGGGTAGTTCAAGCCACCCAAGCTGATTTAGATTGATGCAATGATGTGTCCTAAAAGGCAGCCCAGTGGCAAACTTGGCAATGTGGTTGTAGCAAGTTGAGAGTTTGTTAAGAACAGTTTTGTTTAAATTCGAGAGGGGATGCATACAGAAGGGTTGAAAGAAGGTGAGAGCGAGCTATGGCAATTTTAGCTGGAGGGGTTGGGAAGGCTTTTATTCTGTAAAGTGACCCTAGTTTTTTATTGATGGTTTTGATAGTTTGGTTAACATGTAGGTCAAATTTTAGATTATTGTCTATGATGACACCTAATAGTTTTGCAGATGGGTCAGGGGAGATTACTGTGCCATCATTTGATTTTATGGTAAAGGTGAAAGCGGTAGACCTATGTGTTGGTGAAAATAACAGCATTTTAGTTTTTTTGGGATTTAGGATCAGATGATTTTCAGAAAGCCAGTTTTCTATTGTATTAAAGGTGGTCTGGGTAGCTGACCATAACTCTACTGGAGATGTGGCTGAGCAAATCAGAGTAGAGTCATCAGCATATTGGATACAGCTGACTTTTGGGATGATGGTATAAAGGTCGTTAATGAAGATGGAGAACAGCAAGGGCCCTAGTATAGAGCCTTGTGGTACTCCAAGGTTGTTAGGTAGAAGGTTAGAGAGTTTGTTCTGCCAGAGGACAGCCTGCTGTCGACCATTCAGGTAGGATTGAAACCATTGGAGGGCTCCAGTATCTAGACAGAATGTTTGCAAGGTGTGGATTAAAAGTTGGTGATCAACCATATTGAATGCCTTGGAAAGATCCAAAAAGAGGGCTGAGGATATATAATTATTGTTGCGATTATGGTTTATGGTGTTAGTGTCACCTTCATTGCCCTAATCCCCTACAGGGGGAATCACCAGTGGATGCTCCTCTTCACAATCCATCCCATGGTTTTTGTTATGTTTATCCACCAATTCTATTGATTCCCACATTCCTACAGAAAACTGCCATGTTGAAGAGGAAAGTCATACTCATTGCACCTTACTGGCCTTGGCAGATTTGGCCTCATCAGATTTGGTTGTCCTTTCTTTAGCTTCAGTTACTTCAACAGCCTTGGATTCTGGATCTGACTAGAGACCTCCTGTCTCACCAAACAGGTATGATCCATCCAGACTTATCAAATCTCAGGCTGACAGCCTGGCTTCTCCGGATCTATTGATAGAAAGACAATCTATGCTCTCTTCTCCTATCTGGCATATACTTTTATCTTCCCACAAACCTTCAACACATAAACTCTATTCCAGTAAGTGGAAAAGATTTGTGTACTGGGCTCATCATAATCATATTGAACCTTATTCAGCTCCTATACGTGACATACTTGAGTTTTTGGCCATACTTTTTAAAGAAGGAGCTAGTTCCTCTAACTTTCATGTTGGACATGAGGGTTCCTCAGTAGTCTCTCATAAGCTGTGCAGAGCTTTCATGTGAGACACTCTACTATTAAGACCTCCATTTAAAGACTTCACTCCTCCAAGGAACCTCAACCTGGTAATGCAGGCACTTATACATTCCCTCTTTAAACCAGCAGCTAAATGTCACCTTAAATATCTAACTTGTAAAATGATTTTTCTAGAAACCATTACATCTGCCAGATGAATTTTGGAAATTCAAGCATTATCTTTGAAACCTCCTTACTTAATTTCTCACAAGGATAGAGTTGTGTTACTAACCAATGCATATTTTCTTCCCAAGGTGGTGACAGAATCTAACACAAATCAGTCTATTAATTTCCCAGATTTCTTCCCCAAACTTACTAACAAAGGAGATAGTATATTTCATTTATTAGATGTTCACAATTACTTCTTTTCTTGCACATAAAAGAAGACATAAGAAAAACAGACCAGTTATTTGTTTCCTTTGCAGACTTCAAATTGGGTAAACCAGTTGCCAAAATAATTTAGCCAGATGGATAACTGATTGCATTTCATTCATCTATAGAAAACTGGGCACTGCCTCACCACCGGGCTCATTCAACTAGATTAATGGCAACTTCTACAGTTTTCCTCTCCAGAACATCCAGGGATTACATGTGCTCAGCAGCAAATTGGACTACACCTGAACCCTTTCTTACTCATTACAAATTAGATCTGGTCTCCAGGAGTAGAGTATGATTTGGTTCAAGTGTGCTCAGGAATATCCTTTCTTAGAGTCCACCCTGGAATTTAGGTAGCTGGGGACTCTGTCCTATCAGTTGAAGAGAGAATGAAAATTGACAACATCAGATAAGAAATAATGTTCTGTCTGTGTTGTCCATTTTCATTCTTCCTCAACTTCCCACCCACCAAACCCCATACATTTTTTATGCATGAACTTCTGGAAGACTGAGTTCTTAGAGGAATATCACTGTCTTTTATATTGTGCTCCAGATATACTTTGTTTCTAAACTGAGTACTTGCAATTGTTACACCTCTTTTGTTTATGCATAGTAAATATAGTCTTTTCTAGTAAAATAAGCAAATAAGATCTGAGGTAACAGGATAGGTGCATTGTGGGTAAGGGGAAGCTCAAGAGGTTTGGGTTGCCACAAGCTTTGGCAACAGCTGAGATGGATCTGAGCATCAGATCTGAACCCATCAGTTGAGGAAGAATGAAAGTGGACAACACATATGGAAAGTTATGAAAGGTTCATAACTTCTTTTTATGTCCACTGTAAAGTCACTGGTGAAAACATAATTTCTAGTTTTCTAGTTTTTGCAATGGATTTTCAGATGTTTGCATCATTTTAATTAAAAAATCTGCATAGCACCACCTTCCTAATAACTCTATATAATATTCCCCTGAATGTTGCTGAAAAAAATTATTGCTATTGACTTTCATGACCACAACACTGTCCAACCTCAGCCTCCATACAGGTTTTGTACAAAGCAATTGGAGAACAGCAGCAATCACTCCCCTGCATAAGCGAGGATCTTCCACAGACCCAGGCAACTGCATTCTCATAAGTCTGACCAGCTTCATGATCAATGGCATGGAAAGACCTATCATGGAACTAATCAATAAGGACATAGGGAATTTCCAAACACTGGACCATCTCAGCTTGGAGTCAATAAGGCAGGTCATACTTATTCAACCTGGTCGACTTTTTTGAAATGGTCACCAAAGCAATGGAAAAAGGCAAAGCAGCACATACCACATACACTCAGTATAGTAGAAAAACTAAATAAATTGTGACTAAGCTCCTCTGTCACCTGCTGGATTGCCAGCTGGCTCACAGATAGGACACAGGAAGTTAAAACAGAGAAAGTTACTTCCAAAAAGAGACCAGACTCCAGTGGAGTCCCCTAGGGACTGTTCAGCATTTATTTCTGTGATGTAAAAGCCATTACCAAACTGCTCTGGTTGACTAAGTTTGCAGATGGTTATAAACCAGGAGTAGTCACTGAATCTCCAAATGACTATTTGTTATAAACAAAGGGACTCTGTCTAGATCTAAGGATGTCATTGCCCCCCTTTACTCAGCTGTCGTTAGGCAAATTGTTGAGTATAATGCCCCCTTTGGCATGTATCAGTCTACTGTAGATGTATGCAACAACTGGGACACCCACAGAGATACTTTACTAAAAGGATACAAGGCCTAAACAGTACATCCTAAATGGACTAACTCAAAGCCTTGTCACTATACTCGATATCCTACAAACTGCTAAGAGGTGACCAGTGTCTGGCATACAAGACATTCTCTGACCCAATACTGATGGATTTACTGCACATCAGCAAGTCAAGTGGCATCAGAAATACTCAGTCTATGGATTTAATCCTCTTCTGCAGCATCAAAAAAAGAGTTTTGAGGGGCAGGTATATCTTGCAGAGGATACTGCTGCTCTGGAACTGACTCCCCATCCACATAAAACAAAACTCTTCCCTGTCCATATTCAAGGGCAATTTGGATCTGTCAATGAAAAACAGAAAATATACAACTAAACTGAACTGAGTACTACTAATGGACAGAGGCAGCTCCTAAATGCTGTATCCCATGCATGGATCCCCCAAATTATATATGATATGCTCCCAGCTGTTCTTATTAGAGGTAATAGGAGATATGCGTGAATGGGCATACCTTCGTTGAAGGTCGTACATCAGGGCTGGCAACGCGGCACATAAAAATCTACTGCCAATCATTAGTGGACCGGAGTTCCGCTGTGGCGACCCCTAACTGGGAAAAGCAGAAAGACACAACATATAATTATCAACCATGGGATGGGTAAGACCAATCTAACACCAAATGGGATAGGTAAATTTGAGCGGGTATATATTATAACATAGAAGTTCAAAAACTTCGAATGTTATAATATAGAACTCAGTAGAGTGAACGCTTGAAATAGCAAAGCTGCAGAACACCGAATACTTTCCTAGGGAAAGTATTCAGTGGGCCGTTTCTGCAGCTTCGCTATTTCCTCTACTGTGGAGCGAAGGTTACGGACCAGGTCAAGGTAAGTGTGCGAATGAAAGTGAGTGTGCGATTGGGCATGGGTTAGGTGAGTTAGGGTTAGGGCACGGGTCAGGTAAATATGCGATTGTGTGGACATAAAGGTTAGGGTGGGGTAGGTGAGTTAGGGTTAGGGAGCGGGTAAGGTGAGTGTGCGTTAGTTAGGGACCTTAGGGTTAGGGTTGGGTTAGGTAAGTGGATAGCTAGTGGTGTATGTCTGGTTTAGTGTAGGTTTTCGTGAAGTTTATGTGTGTGGATTATTTATTTTGGTGTGCTTGAGTTGTGTGTATATTTGTTGGAACAGCGAATTATTTCCCTGGGAAAAAAATTTGCTATTCTGACTGTTCGGTTTTCTGGTGTTTCGATTAAATGGGTTTGATATTATAACATTCAAAGTTTTTAGACTTCGATGTTATAATATAGACCCAATTTGAGCACCTAATGGAAAATTAGCTAGGCCTGAAATGGCCTGAAAGGGCAGCTAGCCTAGTACTTACCTATGAACCTATGAATGCATTTAAGAAAATGGCATAATACTAAATTAAGGCTGATATGGAAACTCAAGCATAAAACATGTTTTGAAAATTGTTGACCAATTTCATTAGTGAAATGTGATTACAGAATGTTGGCATACGTACTACAAAAGAGAATACCAGCTCAAATATGATTTTTTTTTATCTAGCGAGGTGCACATTTAACATTCTTAATTATTTAATTTCACCCAAATATTATAGTACTCTTTTTTTAGGGTTTAATTATCTCATATTCCTGAACCTATACCATTCTTGCTGATTTTCACCTTTCAGAAATCAGCCATACCCTGCTAAATAAATACCTAGCAGAAAAAGATCACTTTTTATAATATGGAATCTTTCTTGACTGACATAGGAAACATTTTCCATTTTTGCAATCTAGTTTGCATCTTATCCAAAACTTCTTACAACTGATTCTTAGCTATTATTTCAGTCCCCAAACAACTTCTTAGAACTGAAAAATTATTTGAATGAAAAAGTATTTCTTAGAATGCCACCATATCCAAATCTTTCACTTTAACTCATACAGATTCTTAGCCCCAACTTCATTAATTCATCCTGCGCCACTATCATAATCTGAATCTCTTTACAAACTGCACAAGTTAAAGTTACTAGAAACTTCAGCTGTGATGCCCATTTCAATATCTGATTCCTATTTTATAAAATATAATGCATACATACTCAATGCAGATAATAATGCTCTTAGAGGACACCTTTGCTGAATTCCTTGATTCATTAATAAGTGTGCTAATGGGTCTATATCAGTTTTTCGAATAGTTTGTTCAGTGAATGACTATTCATCGAACCTACTTAAGTGAAAACTCAAAGGTTCATAGGTTCATAGGTAGATACTAGGCTATCTGCCATAGGGCATTTATAAGCCTAGCCAGAGTGTATTTGGCTTTCACCTCCCTATTAGATTAGCCTACTGTGCCTCTGTATAGTAGGTCACAGAAGGTAGCCCTTTAAGATTAGTTTACTCTGCCTCTGTCAAGCAGGGACACAGAAGAGATCCCAGGGGTGAATTTGCGATTTCCCATCCACGTTCCCAGATTTCGCTTGAAGAGGGTCAGCGAGGGGCTATGTCTAACATGAATTGGAATTCTATTCCAGAGTGAGGGGAGCCTCTGGGAAATTAATCTGTCCTTCCAGCATGTCCTATTTATTTTTGTGCTGAGGTTTAAGTTCCTGGAGCGTGTAGCTCTAAAGGATTTGGGTTTTTTGAGGTGGAGCATGTCCATTAATTCTGGGTTAGACATGGCTTTGTACATCAGGCATAGATCGCCTCTGAGTAGGCAGTAAGCAACTGAGTAGGGTTGGAGTTTCTTTAGTCAAGCTGCATAGGACATCCATTTGTGGCCCATGATCCTCTTGGTGAGGTACTTTTGGGGTCTCTCCAGTTGCTGCAGGTGTCGGGTAAGGTACATCCCAAAACTGGCATTGTATTCAATTATGGGCCTGATGAGTGATGAGTAGAGGGGCACAATGACCTCTCTTGATCTAGATGCAAACTCTTTCTTGATAAGGTGGGCTATATAGAAGGTCTTTCTAACCACTTTGGCAACGTGATTATCAAAGGAGAGATTACCATCTACGTGGGTCCCCAAATCCCTAATTACTTCTTCCATACTTAATGGATTATCACCTATGTGGTAATTTGTGGGCACTTTGTTTTTTCCAAAAGGGATGACTATGCACTTTTTAGCATTTAGCTTGAGGCCATGGCTCTGGCACCAAGCATCCGTCTCCGTGAGACCCTTTTGGAGGATACTTGTGTCAGCTGGAGAGTTGATTATGGCTCCTAGTTTGCAGTCATCTGTGAACTTTGTCAGCCATAGTCCCTCCGTGTTAGCCTGTACCTCAGAGAAGTATATACCGAATAAGAGAGGTCCCAGAACTGAGCCTTGTGGGATGCCACTTGTAACTGGTTTGGATTCAGATGTGGCACCTGCAATTCTGACCATGTGGGTTCTATCCCTGAGCCAGTTTGCAACCCATCTTGTGACATAGGGGTTGATATTTAAGCTGGTGAGCTTATTTATGATGCCCGAGTGGGGTATTGTGTCAAAGGCTTTTGCGAGGTCCAGGTAGGCTGTGTGGACTACCTTGCCCTCATCTATGGCTTTGGTAACTGTTTCAAAGAAATCAACTAGGTTTAAGAGGCAAGATCTGCCCTTAACAAAGCCGATTTGGGTAGGGTCCAGTGTCTGGAGGTTCCCAAAGTCTTTGTTTATGAGTTCCATGATAATACGCTCCATAGCTTTACAGATCAGACTAGTCAGGCTTATGGAGCGATAGTTCCCGGGGACCATTGTGGCGCCACCTTTGTGGAGTGGGACCACTGTAGCTGTACGCCATTCTTTGGGTACATATCCTGTAGTAAGGCCAAGTTTGAACAGTGACTTAATGTGAGGGTTCAGTTCTTCTTGGAGCTCGTTTAAGACGCATCCTGGGACACCGTCTGGTTCCATAGATGCTGCGTTTTTTGCTTTGGAGAGGGCAGCTTTCGCCTGTGCATCTGTGATGTCAGGGAGGTTACATTCAGTTGGGATAGGCATTTGCTCCTTTGGGGGGGGGGGGTTAGCACTGAACCTGTCTGCCAGGATGTTGACTATGTCTGTAGGTTCGGTATATTTTGTACCATTATGCATCAATTCAGAGCATATCTGGGAGTTTCCACCCATATTCCTGACATAATTAAAGAAGGCCTTGTGATTATCTTTAGTGTCTAGGACAATTTTTCTTTCGAAGCTGGCCTTTGATGATTTTATGAGGGATCGTAGTTTCTTACTAATACTGATCAGAGATGCCTTCCCTTTTTGGGATTTTGCTCTATCATGTAGTAGCTTCCTCCTTCTGTTGTATAGCTTATTTATGGCCGGGGTCCACCAGACAGGTCTCCTGTTTTTGGAGGAGTGAGTCTTGGTTTTATTTGGGATAGCACAATCCATGCATTCCTGCAGGTGCTCATAGAATGCAATTGTAAAGGATTCTGCAGATTGGGCAGTATTATCCTCTGGCCCGGGAGCTTTGAAGGATTCCACCTCAGTCTTGAGAAGTGTGAATTTAGCTTTTGAGAAATTTTTTTACAGTGGTTTCCTTGGCTGGGGGTGGGGACGGGATATGGATGTCCAGGGAAATTAGTTTATGGTCTGATCTTACCGATGAGGGGTTTACCTCTGGTGTGGAACATGGAGACCCCATGTTGGTGATGACCAGGTCCAATATGTTGTCCCCTCTTGTGGGAGTGGTGACCAGTTGTTCCATAGCGTTAGAGTTTACAAATTCAAGGAACCATTGGGCGAGGGTGTTTGGGCTTGAGTAGTTTTCCCAGTCAGTGTTTGGGTAGTTGAAGTCACCCAATATCATGGTGTTTGGAGAGACCTTCATATTCTCCAGTGTTCTCAGGAATGCCAAGTGGGGTTCCTGTAAAAGGGAGGATGATCTGTAGCAGGCTACAAACTGAAAGGCAGTTTTGCACTCTGTAAGTTGCACATGGATGGTCTCCGATGCTTCATGCAGTGCCACTAACCTGGAGGTGTAGGTATATTTGATGAATATAGATACCCCCCCTCCTTTTGTGCTTCGGTCCGAGTTTTGGGGCCGAAAAGCATGGTATGAGTTATAACCTGGTAGTGCTGGGGTGCTCTCAGTAGCCTTGAACCAGGTTTCTGTTACTGCACAGACATCGATTTTCTCCATACTGAGGACAGTCTCGAGTGCGTGCATCTTGAGGTTTAGACTTCTGGCATTGAGTAGCATTACCTTTAGTTTTTTTATCCTTGGGTTGTCTATGGAGGTGGGTTTGTCCTTTGAGCCTTGCCTAAAAAAGGCACTATGGGGGTGGCAAGAGCCTTGGACAGTATACGAAAGCCTAAGGGTGACAGGTGCAAGCCGTCCCTGGTGAAGCAACGTGGCTTGTCGAGCATGTCATCCCAGGCTGACAGACACTGGATCCCCTTTGAATGACACCAATACTTTAGCCAATTGTTGAAACTGATCATTTTGTCTTTATACTGTGGCATCATTCTTGGTGAGGGCAAGATGCTACTGAAGGTCAGGGTCATACCAGCCTGGGCTACATGATCAGAGAGCTCCTCTATGTCTCTTTTCATGTAGTCCAGGGAGGTACGTCTCAGGTCATTCACACCAGCATGGACAATGATGGAGTCATATTTGTACTTGCTTTGGAGTGACCTGAGTGCTTGCGTTATGTGGCGGATCCTGGCACCCAACAGGCAGCTTACCGTGACCTTCTCCTTGTTCAGTCTGGAGAGCGGGACGGAAGTGTGCCGGACATTAGAGTCCCCTATAACAAGTGTATTTGGTGTGTTGTTTGGCCTTAAGTGCTGTGACTGTGAGGCACACTGACTTTGTGAAATATGTGATTCGTGGGTATTGTTGAAGGGTGGCTGTTGCTTGGATGTCTGCTTTGGAGGTCTTTGCTGCTTAGGCAGATTTTTATTTAGAGCCTCCGAGTATGTTTTTGTGTGTTCATGTGTTGTGTTTGCAGATGCAATAGGTCTATGTGAGACTGGATTTGTGGTGTGGGTGGTTAGCTTTTCCTCCTGACTGACTGTGCCAGTCTTGGGTTAAGAGAGCTCTGCCTCCAGTTTGGCTGTGTAACTGCATCTCTCACATGTATTAGAGTTTGTTGGAAGGAGGAGAGGGTTGCTGTGTACATAAGGCAATTGTAACATTGCTGCAAAATTCCCAGATTCACCAGCTGGACTGGAGAATAACCCTGAAACTGACCCTTGGACATACCAGATTAGTATAGGGAACTGATTTTTCACTGATCAGATTAGTAAAGGGAACTGATTTTTTCACTGATCAGAAAGGACCAATCGGGAGCCTAGTACTTATGAAAAGTCTAGGAGGGTGTAGTGCTTTAGTTAGTTAGTGTTTCCTTATAAGATTTGAGTAAGTGCAGGGCTTTAGAAAGAGAATAGAGTGCTTACTTTGAGAGTTTGAACAGTTCTAAGGGAAAAAATGAAGAGCAGACTTTGTGGAGCTGGGAATAGTTTAAACCTGTTTAGGCGGCGCTGCCCGACGCTGCTCAGTGCGCAAGACCGCGCAAAAAAGAGAGTTGTAGGGTTTTAAGAGAGAGATCAAGGAGTTTGGAATTGACCCAAAATGGACGATAAAACTACAGTTTCTAAGCAGTAACCACTCCTACAGGGACAGGCAGGCTGCTCAATGTTAACCACTGCCACTGATGAACACAGAGACTTCCCTTTAGCCCAAGCAAGCACTGGCCTCCAAGAAACTTACAAACAGTTCAGAACAGCAACTCTGTAACTGAACTTTTTAAATTTCAGAAAGTTGGAAAAAAGCAAGATTTTTTTTTTTTTTTTTTTTTTTTTTTTTTAAAGGTAGAAGAGATAAACAAATAGTAAACTAGTCAGAACAGTTCAATAAATGAACCCACATTTGAGTGCTAGGCCAGAGGCAGGTAAAATGCAATTTTAAGAAAAAACAATTTTAAATTAAGTGCAACACAGGAAATGCAGTAAATATGCTCTAGATGTGTTCTAGATACTGTTTCTAATAAAGATATCAACTTTAGCTAGCCAGAAAATGCCGAAAAGTAGGCGGCAATGCAATTTTTTTAAACAATAAATCAGAAGAAAATACTTAAAATCTCAAAAGTGGCTCCTTTCTTCTCTCAGCATTTTCTCCCCTTGGTAGGTGCTTCAGCAACAACTATCAAGCCTGGAAAGATGCCAAAACCATGAGGCAGCAGGGTTTTAAGAGAGAGAGATCAAGGAGTTTGGAATTGACCCAAAATGGCCAATAAAACTACAGTTTCTAGGCAGTAACCACTCCTACAGGGACAGGCAGGCTGCTCAGTGTTAACCACTACCACTGATGAACACAGAGACTTCCCTTTAGCCCAAGCAAGCACTGGCCTCCAAGAAACTTACAAACAGTTCAGAACAGCAACTCTGTAACTTAACTTTTTTACAGAAAGTTGGAAAAAAGCAAGTTTATTTTGTTTTTTTGGGGTTTTTTTTTAAAGGTAGCAGAGATAAACAAATAGTAAACTAGTCAGAGCAGTGCAATAAATGACCCAACACTTGAGTGCTAGGCCAGAGGCAGGTAAAATGCAATTTTAAGAAAAAAAGATTTTAAATTAAGTGCAACACAGGAAATGCAGTAAACAGGCTCTAGATGTGTTCTAGATACTGTTTCTATTAAAGATATCAACTTTAGCTAGCCGGAAAATGCCAAAAAGTAGGCGGCAATGTAATTTTTTAAACAATAAATCAGAAGAAAATACTTAAAATCTCAAACGTGGCTCCTTTCTTCTCTCAGTGTTTTCTCCCCTTGGTAGGTGCTTCAGCAACAACTATCAAGCCTGGAAAGACACCAAAACCACGAGGCAGCAGGGTTTTAGGAGAGAGAGATCAAGGAGTTTGGAATTGACCCAAAATGGCCAATAAAACTACAGTTTTTACGCAGTAACCACTCCTACAGGGTCAGGCAGGCTGCTCAGTGTTAACCACTGCCACTGATGAACACAGAGACTTCCCTTTAGCCCAAGCAAACACTGGCCTCCAAGAAACGTACAAACAGTTCAGAACAGCAACTCTGTAACTGAACTTTTTAAATTTCAGAAAGTTGGAAAAAAGCAAGATTTTTTTTTTTTTTTAAAGGTAGCAGAGATAAACAAATAGTAAACTAGTCAGAACAGTGCAATAAATGACCCAACACTTGAGTGCTAGGCCAGAGGCAGGTAAAATGCAATTTTAAGAAAAAAACGATTTTAAATTAAGTGCAACACAGGAAATGCAGTAAACAGGCTCTAGATGTGTTCTAGATACTGTTTCTAATAAAGATATCAACTTTAGCTAGCCAGAAAACACCGAAAAGTAGGTGGCAATGCAATTTTTTAAACAATAAATCAGAAGAAAATACTTAAAATCTCAAAAGTGGTTCCTTTCTTCTCCTCTCAGCGTTTTCTCCACTTGGTAGGGCATTTTAGCGAACAATCGTTTCAACACATTTTTTCAGAGGGAAAAAACTAGTGGGCCAGCTACCGGCCATAACAAACACTACACATTTTAAAACTCAGCAAAGTGGGGGGGGGCTTCACCTCCCGCAACCCCATCTTCACCTCCCACTACAGTGGGTAAAGGGGCAAATTCCCGATGATGGCCAACTACTTCCTTTCCCTGTGAAAAAATTTGCTGAAACGATCGTTCGCTAAAATGAGTTTTCGCTTAAGTGGGTTCGATTACTAGTCATTCACTGACTAGACTATTTGACAAACTGATATAGACTCATGTGCCAACATGGCCATATTATCCAAGATATTATTCTATTGTTAAACTCTATTTAATATGGAATATAGAATCTCTGTTGCTAAACCATATTTTTTAATCTATTCAGCAATGAAATATGGAACATGGCATCACATACCCTTATAATATCTAGTTTCCATAACAATCCTCCTTCACCTCCTAATTGAAATTGTCTTACATATTCCTTTACTAACCATAGTACTCCTGAAGCTCCTAGACCATTCATAATTCCTTGCACCTCTCCAGGTAAAAAAAAAAAATACAGATTTGAGTTTGCATTCTCTTTTGTAGTATGTATGCCAAAATACTGTAATCATAGTTCAATAATGAAATTGGTTTCCAAATTTCAAAACATGCTTTATGCTTGACTTTCCATAGCAGCTTTAACTAGATCCATATCAGTGATCATAAAGAGAAGTAGGTACACCACAGAAGAACTGTTCATGAAGTAACTATCACTTTCTGGTATTGTCAAAAGATCAATGTTTTACAATAAAAATAAGGTATATTGCCTACCAATTTAAGGCTAAATTCAACTGTAATGCAGTAAAAAGTTTAGGAAGCTCTTACCATGTTATGTCCCAGTTATCAATATGTATATCCACTTTCATATTTTCTATTATAAGAAAAACATTTTAACAAAAAAAAAGTAAAATAATAAAAAAAATAATTGAAATTGCTGCACATCAGTAATGTGTCTCACGTACTTTCCAAGAACCATTACAAAACTTTCTATGTGACATTTTTTATACCATTTCAACTGCCAACAATTTAGGTGCCTTACCCTACTTCTATTACCCGATTTAACCAAAGTTTTGTCTTTTGCTTTCAACACTTTTTTTTAATTTCTTTTCAAAAGAACTAATATCTATATCTTCTAAAATAGCCTGATTATATGCATGCATTTAGTCTGTCATCTTCATCTGTTTCTCTTTCCCTTCCATAATTAACTTATTTTTATGTCAGTATCACAATTCCATTCAATTTTCATTGGAAAATCATAAACATGTACAGTCTTCCCAAACCCTAATTAAATAAAATGATACCTTATATTTTTCATATAAATCCTCTGAGTTTAAATAACCCTGGTCCATCTTGCTCACATGTTATATTTTGTTCTCCATGCTAATTACTAAAGCCTTATGGCTGGAGAACACATTTCACACCATTTTCTTTATTCTTCAAATAAGACACTGCTAAAAAAGATAATCTGTTCTAGTAGTTACATTCTTAAGTAAGTAGACTCTTTTGATCCCCAAAGAGCACAGTCTATTTTTATTTATTAAGCCTTTGCAAAGCCTAACATCCACATCCTCTAACTGTTGTTATCCTTTTCTTTTCTTCTCCTCTAACAAGCTGGAATTAACGTCCTTCCCCATTTAATAGTATATTCTGAACATAATCACATTTCAATTTTAATCCATGACTGCTTCCTTCTAGCTGAAGTTATACAGGCATATACATTCATTAGTCTCCATCTATAACCTCCATCTTATTTGCTAACAAAATCCTCCTTGGTTTCTTGGTGTACAATGTAGACATTCTGTAGTAAAACTGGGTCTATATTAAATCAGCAAACGCTTAAAATAGAGAATGCTGATTTATCAACCCATTAAAAATGAAACCTTACAATCTCGAAGACACAGAACAACGAAAAAAATCCCTTCTACTTAAATATACCAACCCCGAGATCGCACCACAGTGGAGGAAATGGCAAAGTCCCGAAAACGGGCCAGCAATTTTTTTCCATTAGAAAAAAATTGCTGTTCCGTGTCTTAGGGATTTTAAGGTTTCACTCATAATGGGTCGATAAATCAGCATTCGCTATTTTAAGCATTCATTGATTTAATATAGACCCGTAAAACAGAGGTGACTCCCCCAGAACACTGGCCTGGTACAAATTATCAAAATGTTTTCCATCCATAACAATACTCTAAACAATATTTTTCACAACTTGTAACTTTTTTAATGTCTTGAAAGATATAAACATTACACCCAAAATGCCTAGCCCATTTTGCAACTTCCCACAAACAAACACTAGAAATCCAATCTATAAACATTACTAGGAAATAAATCACGTTTTATGTCTCCCTTTCTCTTTACATTTGTCTTCCTTTTTGTATCATTCGGTTCAGCTATTTCACTTTCTTTTATACTTCCACTCCCATCATCTTCAGTCTTATTATCCAACACAGCATAAGAATCCGAGTATGAATCTGTGGTGTCCGGTCAAACTTTAGTAGACCTGCTAGTGCTTTTCAGATGATTATTGAAGGAATTTATTTATTTTGTTGTATACAGTTTAATTATTGTGGTGAACCACTAATGTGGCTTATTTATGAATTTTCCTAAATACTTGGTTTTGGAAGCAGTTGCTAGCTCTATCCATTTTTAAATGGGTATAGAATTCCTTAGTGGAACTTGTTGTTGGATCATGGTCAGCATTTGTGTAATCATAAGTGAATTTTGATATTTCATCATAAAATAGGTTGGACTTAGCACATTTGTAGTCCTTGAATTCAGTGGGCTTCTTGTAGGGGTTTTTTATGAATTTAAAGAAGAAAGTCCCAAGTTTTGTCATCACACTTCAATGGGGAAAGACATATCAGAGAAGTTGTACGAGAGGTGGTCATATTTGTAAGAATAAGGTCAAGAATGTTGTGTCCTCTTTTTTTTTTTTTTTTTTATCAACTGCTCAAGAGAGTTTTTGTTTACATACCCTGGGATCCAATAAACTCTTTATAGGTTTCATGTAGAGCCTACACAGAGTGGTACCATGAACATAATGTTGCACATCGCACAGCACCGCCTAAAGCATATTGAGTATATTGCTCACACCTAAGCAAGGTTTTGCAGCTCATAACAGTGTTGCTCGCAGCAAAACTTCTTGAATGTGAATAACATTTCTGTGTACGGTTGCCGGCTACAAAACCTTGCAAGGAACTGTGGCTAGCAATTCCATGTGAGTGCAGGCAGCTATGGGCTGCAAATTTGCACAAAATGCCACAACAACCACCAGGAACACATATATCTGTCAATTTTACCCCCATATAACCTTTCCGATTTCAGAAGTTAGTAAGCCGTAGTACGTTTCCCTACATTTTGGCCATGTGTTCCACATTATTAGGGCCACTGTATCTAATTTTGGAGATAGAAGTTCAAGATATAAACATTCCATTTGCACATCATGAAAAATCAGTTGTATAGTAGCATGAACTGTGTGAATACCATACACATACACATGGATTAGTACCCAGTAACATCTTGCCCAAAAAAGGAATGAATCTAAGCATTAACAGGTTGTGCTACACAGTAAGCTATGGAGCATGTGTATTTAATAGAATCAGTATCAACTGATAGAATTTGGTGAGGATTTCCCTGTGTATTCTCCTGTGCTTGCTCCACATATCACCACTGTCATACCTCTTAACTGTACAGATTTTAACAGAATATCCAGATTGTGGACTCATATTGTTGGACCATTTTTCATAAGACAGTGGGTTTCTGGCAAATTAGAGACAAATCATTAAATGATGAATATTAAATATGAAAATAATGACATACATTTCACTTTCAAACTTCATACCCTTCAAAGAAGTTATGCTAATGTAAAACCTGTTATTCTATCCTGTTTCTAGGTGTGTAAGAGCAAGTTTTAAAAACTGTCTCAATTCTTGGGCCCTTGTCCCACTTTTATTTATGGCATTCACCACATATCTTGCACAAAGAGTCTGAACTTTTTTCATTTTCTACAAACTTGTTTGTGTGATGGTACGGATCACTCAACATCACTAAGAAATGCTGAATATGAAAGCACACTCAACAAATGGAATTATAAACATCTGGAATCAGGATCAGTAACATCTGGCCATAAAAGGAAAATATATCTCTGGATGCAGTGCATTAACACCTGCTGCCACAGAGTCAGTGAAGTAGCAGGTGTATGCAACACCAGGTAAGTCTGCCAGTTGTAATACAGTCTGTAAAATACAATTGCTCCTCCACTGAGTCTGTGGCACCACCCATTAATGCATTGAAAAAGGGTCACATGATACTGGGTTCTAATCCACCTGTAAGTAACACTTGCAAATAGTTTTACTTTGTGAGACAATATCCCTGTATAAATATGTTCTGGCCACTATTGTGCAGTGCTTACTGTCACTCAAACATCTGCTTGCTCTATGCTAAGCATCACACAACATTTTTAAACTTTATGTATCTTTCAATTTAATGGAATTTGGTGGAAAGAAAGCCTTATATTAGAAGCAATTGGCAGGAAAAGCCCATTCAACACTGAGGCTTGATCTATAGTAGACAAGGCTACAATTAGTGGAGAGGGAGCATGCTTCCATGTACAGATGTGGGGTGTCTAGGAGTCCAAAGTGTTTATTGGACTCCTAGTTAAAGAACATGGGCCCCAGCAACTGGAGTAGGACTATTCTGGCACCCAATATAAATATGAAGCCTGTAATAGTGTGATAAGGGCTCTCATCAGTGCAACAAGTATCCCCTGCACTGCAGATCAATGTCGTCATCACTTTCATGACCTCCAGAGGAGGAGGAAGAGAGATATGCTCCACCACTGGATCAGGCAATGTCAGGTCAGGGACACCCCAAAAATGTTTAAGTATCAGTTTCAGTGACTACTTGTAAGAGTCAAAAGCTGGATATAGTCAGGACTGTTATTCTGTTATGTTGTTTTTTCCACAACTGCTACAGAAAGAGCATTGAACATGAGTACTCATGCCCAGTGCTTGGCAAGGATGTGAGAAGCATGTGGTATGTATGCATCATATATTTGTAAAATACAATTTCAAATATTTTAAAGATTAAAATATTTTTCACATCCAAAATTTATAACTTCACTTTTGTACCATTAAATAGTAAAGACAAGCTTATTTGTGATTTAGTACACTTACATCACATTGAGAATGCATATCTCAACTATAAAACCAAGTATGCATGGCTTAGTTTGTAGCAGGATGCAACAGTTCCATGTAGTCAAATAACAGTGAGCATGCATTTCTCAACTGTAAAAGGAAACTATGCTTGCATTAGTCTGTAGCACAAATGAACGGTATAGTTTTACACAGTAGTCAGAGGTTGTGGGTTCAAAAACACACTTCCCAATTATGCAGTACTAATAATTGGTCATCATTATTGCAATGTAACTTCAGACCTTTATTGCAGTGGCCCAGATGGCCTGCTGTACTCTGTCATCAGTATAATGTGGACACACATATGTGCAATATATGCACACATCAAGGATTGATTGCTGCAATCCATACTACAGTGTGTATCTGTTATGAGCTGGGTAGTCTTACAAGTATTAAACACATTTGTTAGGAGTTGGTAGTCTTCAAAGTAAAGCTAAAATAATTTACTGAAATAATTGTATTAATGCTTTGCATGTGACATATGAATATAGTAGTGTTATCCCTTTTCTTTTCTCTCACCTCAACCCTTCTCTCTATTTTATTTTTTAATTTTATTTTTAACACAGCATAGTGGGGTGGGCCTGTCCAACACAATCCTCCTGCCCCCACTCCACTGGCTACAATACCGCTATCCAACAAGCATGCACCAACTGTGCAGCACACAATCCTGTGCACCAACCCTGGCAGTCCTTCATGGGTGATAAAATCACCAACTCTGCCACTGCTCTAAAGGGAACCATTGGTCTATCCAGTAGGGCAGAACTACATCGAGGGCTCGGATAGTGCAGACCAGCAGACAGGGAGCTGCCAGGTTGCATCCCAGACATGCTGATGTAATGAGAAAATGGATCTGTTGCGTTCTGCTACAGACTAAGCCATGCACAGTTGCTGGTATAGTTGAGATATGCATGCTCAGTATGATCCAACTGTATTAAATATCAAATAAGCTGTACTTAATTTGTAATGGTACAATTCTCAAGTTATTAAATAGTAAGGTTTTAATATGGTATATATTTTACTTGTCTTTTACAATATTCTGATGCATACCTACCACATGTGTCTTGCATCCTTGCCAAGAGATTGGCATGAGTACTCACATTTGATGCTCTTTCAGTAGCAACTATGGAAAAAAACACAACAGAACAGAATGCCATTATGAATAAGTCTTGACTATATCCATTTTTAACTTTTACAAGTAGTCACTTTAATTGATACTTGCACATCTGTGGGGTGTCCTCAGCTCAAAGTTCCCTGATCCCATGGCTGAGACTATCCTGTTTATTCTTTTCAGCAGTGTGGGAGATACCTGTCGCACTGCTCAGAGGCCTAAACACTCTATTCCATGCTTCTGCTTTATATTGCCAGATGGAAACTTCCCACTGTAGTATCTGGGGCCCATGTTCCTTAACTAGGAGTCCAACAAATACTTTGGACTCCTGGACACCCTACCTTTGCGCTCAGAAGCACACTACCTCTCCATTAACTCCAGCCATGTCTACTATAGATCAAGCCTCAGTATTGAATGGGCTTTTCCCACCAATTGCTCCTTATATAAGGCTTTCTTCCAGCCAAATTCCATTAACTTGAAAGAGACACAAAGTTTAAAAATGTGGCACAATGAACATATTCATCCACAGTGCACAATGGTGTGCAGCATTGACTAACCTAGCAATGCCATTTTAGGTTTGTCGTGTGTACACGTCTTTAAGTATGTGTTTTATGCAAATTTAAAGGCCAGGCCAGTCCACATAGCAGCAGTGATATAGTGCTCATAGACTAGTTATATGACACCCCCTATGTTAGCAAATAAACTGTTACATGCAGAAACGTAAACATAAATAAGGGAAAAACAGATGTGCTATCATCCAAGCCTAAGATCAGAATATCATAGCATGACCTGTGATGTGCATCGTAGGTCTGCCCTGGAAAATCCTGTAAGACATAGGTTAGAAAATAATTATACACATTGCAGTATCTTCCTTAACAACACTCACAGCAGATCAAGTTGGGACATATTGCTGTTATCAATTGTAGAACTGTGCAAAGCCACCGTAAGTTAAGGGTACAAGCCGGTAAATACAGCAAATGCAGATATACATAGCAGTAATTTAGATAGGCACCGTGAGCATCAGACACCAACCTTTTGTCTCCCTGAATCTGAAACATAGAAAACAGGGGATATGGCACAATGCACATCACTTGCACAGGGTGTTAGGTGCTGGTCATTACAGAGAGGAGATACAATTTACTATTACAGATTGCAGTTTCTCAATTCACAAGCCTTACAACAACATTCACTAAAACACTGTAACAACTGCATGCTCTCAACTATTTACATATCTAAGCACCATATATGTTACAGGTGAAATGAACTGTTCTACTACATAAATTCAGATATAGTATGTTCTAAGTCAGCTATGTACCCTCAACATCAGACACTGATTTTGTATCCTTGAATCAAAAAGGTGGAACACAGAGATATGGCACAGTTATCATCAGTTACACAGTGTGTTGTGTGGGGGGGAGCAGGAAGCCTAGGCTGACACAAAAGGTCGATGAGTATGTGTGAGTAATAATTTATTTATTTACTTTATTTTAGATTTGTTTACTGGGAAAGTCCAACTGGGCGGAGACCCATTTTCAGCGGAGGCCTGGGAAGAAAACCTCCACAAAAGTAACAATACATAAAAATAACTTAGACAAAGTGATGATTTTTATACAATGGAATAAACATGACATAGACATAGTAATTAAAGCACTAATTTAAACAATAATAAGACACAGAGTTTTCACAGTTTGTATGATCTTGCAATATTACAGCTAGCCTAGATATAGTGAGAGATAAAACATAAGGGTAATTATTATAACCACGATTAAAAGTTGGTAAAAGAAAATGAAGTATATGTTTACAGTTAGTAATAAAGAAAAGAATTAGTATAGGCAAGTTATTTTATTATCAGGTTCTGTTCAGTAGTAGTAAAGAAGAGAGTAAAGTAGAAGTTTGGGAGAGGTCAGGATGAAAACCCTTGAGGGACAGTAGAATATTTGTTTGGGTGGGGCTACTGTTAGTTAGTAGGATGTTGCTATCTAGTTATGCATGGCAAGGGGTAGGTAGGGTAAGAGAAAATAAAGCAATAAGTTATTGAAGTATTTTTATGAGTAGGGTAGAAACAGTAGTAGTTATTCTTTGCTAGCCTGGACTGTTACATGAGCAAGGCCATAAGTTTGTTAAATAACTTTTAAGTAGTTTTTCTTAAATTGAGTGGAGTTGTCAGTGGCTCTAAGAGTAAGGAAGCATATTCCAGGTTTTTGCTATGAGGTAGAAATATACAGAAGGTACACATTTGGCCAAACAAATAAGGGGAAGACAGAAAAAGTGTGTGTGTGTTTGGAGGGGTCCTCCAGGTGAAAATGGTGTGTGATTGTGTGTATGGACACAGCCAAGCAGAGTACTAGGTCTATGTCTTGGTCTGTTGGACAGGTGTGAGCCACGCATGCTAGAGGTTGCAATTCATCATTATTATCCATGAGCACAAGACCTGCCACTGCCAGGAGGTGACTGGCATGCTGACATCCAGAACCATACTCAGATGCACTCCTGCTACTTGACTGCTATCTTATAGGTTCATAGGCAGGTACTAGGCTATCAGCCCAACAAGCCAACAAGGTTCCTTGACTTACGCCACCCAAGAAAGTTATTTTCCTGTGGCACTGTCGAGCAGAGACACAGAAGTGATCCCCGGGGTGTATTTCCTATTTCCCATCCACTCAAAGATTTTTCTGGAAGAGTGCTAATGAAGAGCTTTGCTTGACATAGATGGGTAGCCTGTTCCAGAGTATGGGAAGTCTCTGGGACAGGAATCTATCCCTCCAGCATGTCCTGTTTATTGTGGTGACAAGGTTTAAGTCCCTAGAACGTGTAGCTCGAAGGAGTTGGGATTTCTTTAGGTGTAGCCTTTCCAGCTGCTGCAGATGTCTTGTGAGGTGCATTCCAAAAGGGGCATTGTACTCTATAATGGGTCTAATGAGTGTTGAGTAGAGGGGAACAATGACTTCTTTTTTCCTGGATGAGAACCCTTTTATAATGAGGTGTGCCACATAGAAGGACTTCCTGACTACTGTGGTGATGTGACTATCAAAGGAGAGACTACTGTCCACCTGGGTCCCAAGTTCTCTTATCACACATTCAGTGTTAAGTAGATTGCTGCCTATGTGGTAGTTCATGGGTATAGAGTTTTTACCAAAGGGGATGACGTTGCACGTTTTGGCATTGAGCTTGAGGTCATGGCTCTGACACCAGGCCTCTGTCTCAGCGAGGCCCTTCTTTAGGATGTCCACATCATTTGGGGACTTGACTATGGCTCCTAGTTTGCAGTCATCTGTGAACTTCATTAGCCAGAGGACTTCTGTGTTAGCCTGTACTTCAGAGAAGTAGATGCCAAACAGGAGAGGTCCCAGGACAG
The DNA here is from genome assembly GCF_019279795.1 of Protopterus annectens. Classification (NCBI taxonomy): domain Eukaryota; kingdom Metazoa; phylum Chordata; order Ceratodontiformes; family Protopteridae; genus Protopterus; species Protopterus annectens. The sequence continues at coordinate 1,477,486,778 of NC_056744.1, forward strand.
AACCCTGTGGTACTCCACTTGTCACTGCTTTGAGGTCAGATTTGGAGTCTGCAACTTTTACAGTATGGGTTCTGTCAGTGAGCCAATTGGTAACCCATCTTGTGATGTAGGGATTTATACCTAGTTTAGTGAGTTTAGCTATAATTCCAGAATGGGGGATGGTGTCGAAAGCCTTGGCAAGGTCAAGATAGGTTGTGTGAACCACCTTACCCTCATCTACGGCTTTGGTGACTGCCTCAAAGAAATCAATCAGGTTCAGGAGGCATGATCTGCCTTTCACAAACCCAAAATGGGTGGGATCCAGAGTTTGGAGGTTACCAATGTCTTTGTTTATGAGTTCCATGATGATATGTTCCATGGCCTTGCAGACCAGGCTCGTCAGGCTAAAAGGTCGATAGTTCCCGGGATCAGTGGTGGCTCCCCCTTTGTGGAGTGGGATAACTGTTGCTGTGTGCCATTCAGTGGGCACAAAGCCTGAGGCAAGGCTATTATTGAACATGGTGCATAAGTTGGGAGCCAGTTCGTTCTGAAGTTCATGTAAAATGCAGCCTGGGATGTTGTCCTGTCCCATGGATGCTGTGTTTTTGGCTTTAGAGAGTGCAGCTTTTACCTGCATAGTTGTGATTACAGGGGCCCTGCATTCTTCCTGTATAGATATGGGCCCTTTAGGGGGTGAGATGGGGGTAAAGCTAGCACTGAACCTATCTGCCAGGATGTTGGCAATATCAGTTGGTTCTGTAATTTTCATGCCTTTGTGCTGTAACTCAGAGCAGATCTGGGTGTTGCCATCGAGATTCTTAACATAGCTATAGAATGCTTTGTGGTTGTCCTTGGAATTAGTGGTGACTTTGTTTTCCTAGCTAGCTTTGGAGGATCTTATAAGGGATTTCAACATCTTACTGAGGCTGACCAGGGAGCTCCTCCACTCATGGGATTTTACTCTTTTACAACAGTTTCTTCCTTCTGTTATACAGTTTGTTTATGGCAGGGAACTACCAGATTGGCTTCCTTTTTTTGGAGGATACCATCTTGGTTCTGTTTGGGATAGCACGATCCATGCACTCGTGTAAGTGCTTGCAGAGTGCATTTGTGTAGGATTCGGCAGTTGTAACTGTATTGTCCATCTGCATGGGTGTCATGAAGTTCACCAATTCTGTCTTAAGAAGCATGAAGTTGGCTTTGGAGAAATGTTTTACTGTGGTTTCCTTAATGGGGGGTGGGGGCGGGATGTGGATATCAAGGGTGATTAGCTTATGGTCGGATCGGACCAACAAGGAGTTGACTTCAGGTGTGGAACACTGGTCACTCATGTTGGTGATGACTAGGTCTAGGATACTGTTACCCCTGGTGGGGTTGTGGATAAGTTGATCCAGGGCATTGGAGTTTATGAATTCCAGAAAGCGTTGAGGTAAAGAGTTGGTACATGAGTAGTTTTCCCAGTTAATGGTGGGGTAGTTGAAGTCGCCCATTATTAAGGTATTTGGTTGAACCCTAATTTTTTCCAGTACATCAAGAAAAGAGGAGTGTGAATCCTGGGGCATGGTGGGGGATCTGTAGCAAGCTACAATTTGGATTGCAGTTTTGCCCAGAGTTAGTTGCACTTGGATAACCTCGGATGCATTATGCTGAGCAACTAGCCTGGAGGTGTGGATATCCTTAATGAATATGGACACACCTCCGCCTTTGGTGTTTCAGTCCAGGTTACATGGCTGAAAAGTGTGGTATGAGTTATAGCCTGGTAGTGCAGGGGTACTCTCTGGAGCCTTGAACCAGGTCTCAGTCACTGCACAGATATTGATATTCTCCATTTTAAGGATGGAGTGCCTAGAGTGAGTGCATTTTGAGATTTAGACTTCTAGCATTGAGTAGCATTACCCTCAGTTTTTGCTTGCCTGTTCCTGTGAACCCTGCCTAACAAAAGGCACTATAGGGACAGCAAGAGCCTTAGCCAGTATCCAGAATCCCAGGGGTGACAGGTGCAGGCCATCTCTGGAAAAGCATCGTGGTCTGTCGACCATGTCATCCCAAGCAGACAGATACTGGATCCCCTTAGAATGACACCATAATCTTAGCCAATTGTTGAAGTCAATCCTTTTGTCCTTGTATTGCGGTATCATTCTGGGCAATGGCACGATGCTACTCAGTGCTAGGGTCATATCTGCCTGGGCTACAAGATCGGAGAGCTCTTCCATGTCTCTTTTCATGTAGTCCAGGAAGGTACATTTTAGGTCATTCACACCAACATGGACAATGACAGAGTCATATTTGTACTTGTTGTGGAGTGACATGAGTGTGTGGGTTATGTGTCTGATCCTGGGACCCGACTGGCAGCTGATGGTAACCTTCTCCTTGTTTAGCCTGGTGAGTGGGACATCAGTGTGCCTGACTATAGAGTCACCTATGACTAGTGTGTTGGGTTACATTGTTTTGCCTTATTGGCTGTGGTTGAGTGGGCTATGTGTCATTTGTGTTGTGTTGGGGGATGGAGATTGCTTGCGTTTCTGCTTTGGAGGTCTCTGTTGCTTAGACAGATTATAATTGAAAGATTCCGCGAATGTTTTTGAGTTACTATGTGTGGATTTTGGTGGTGTAGATTTAGTGAGACTATGTGATGAGTGTGGTGTGGTGCAAATGTTTACCTTCTCCTCATGACTGTCAAGTTCAGTCTTGGTTGAAGAGAGCTTTACCTCCAGTTTGGCTAGATAAGTGCATCCCTCACAGGTTGTAATGTTGGGTGGTAGAAGGAGAGGGTTGTCTGTGTACATGAGGCAATTTGTACATTGCCTCAAGATGCCCAGATTCATCAGATAGACAGGAGAGAACACTGGGAGCTGACCCTTGGACATGCCTGAATAAAAAACTGTTTTCCTCTACATAAGTGAGGAAAGTGAGTACAAGAGCTGTTTTTCTCTAAGCAAGTGAGAAAAATAAGTTCAAAAACTGTTTTCCTCTAGGTAATGAGGAAGATCGAGTGCTATAGTAATTAGTAGCTTATTCATTGCTTACAAGTGCTGAGTATGAATAAGCAAATTTAAGTGCTAAAACTAAGAATCTGTATCTGCACTAGACTAGTTACAGGACAGAAATAAGTGCAAATGCAGGCTTTCAAATCAGAAAGTTGAGAGAGGTGGAAGATTGCCCAAACGGCCAATAACTACAGTTTCTGGGCCAGAACCACTCCTTATGTGGTAGACAGGTTAGCTAGTGCTTACTACTCCCACTGATAAGCTAGAAGGCTACCCTCCAACACAGAAAGGCTTAGGGGGCTCAGAAGCTTACATACAGTCCTGGATACAGCAAATCTGTATCTGGAGCATTAGTTACAAAAAAGGTAGGAAACAGGCTTACAGTTTTTTTTTTTTTTTTTTTCTTACAGAAAAGTAGCAAAAACAGTAGTAAAAACAATTCACATGCAGTGCAAGCTAGCACACTTGAGTATGTAGCTAGTATGTGAGCTACCTTTATGAGAATGTCCAGGACCATGACCCCATGGCCTGCCACATCTGCATGTGGACAGGACAGGCAGTGATGGAGCACTGGAAGTACTGCCACTTTGGGATCATGATCAGGAATGCACACGTTGGCTGACAGCAAACAATTTTGCTGCCCTACACCCACAACAATGCTGTTTTCCTCACTGTATATGTTCCATTACAGACACTTCTCATTCCAACATGTTATGTAATCGCTCCATGGAAGAAGCAACATGGTGAAGACAGTCTCACATGTGAAGCTGTTACACATGCATAATCCTGAATGTTTGTCTGGGCAACCTATGGGAATATGCTTGTGCCTCCATGATGGCCCCAAACATTTGATGAGTGGCACTTGAAGTGACACCTTCACAAGGTGGTGGAATAACAGCAGGCCTCCTCCGTGCATCCCTATCACTCCTGCATGGCACCTTGCCCACACTTTGTCTATGGTCAGACTCAACAGGCACTGAAGCCACAGTAGCCCTACTCCACTGCTCAACGTCCTTACCCTCAGCCTGTCCAAAATCTGTGAGCTCAGTGGACTGGGTAGGCATTGGCTTACTGGCTTTGTCAAATGTAAATGTAGGGGATGGATGAATTACAACCTTTGTGTGACATTCACCTTCTGCCCTCCCACTTGTGTCTCACTTTGGCCAATCATTTTCAGACTCTGATGACATACTGACATCAGGTAGCACAGGGGCAACAGTTACACTGTCAGAATCACCTATGATAAAAATACAGAAACACAGAAATACTTTAGTACCGGAACTACTACACTGCAATATATGCTAACAAACTAACAATGCTGTTTTACTGAAAGGCCAACAATACAGAAAACACACCTGAGAGCCAAATCATACATAACAATATTAGTTTATATTGATAGGCAGTACTGAAATGATAACTATTTCACTTACCAACTGCAGAAGGAAGGCGTGCCTGTAGGCTGGATGGACTTGGAACAAGTGAAGCAAGCATTCAGGGCAACAACAACACAATCAACAGTAACACAGGGGCTACTGCATTGTGCCCCTTTAAAGTAGAAATTGGGAATCATTTACACAAATACATGGTTTACTACCCAAGCTAAGCTTATAACTGTAGCAATCTTCAATCCCCCCAAATAAAACACAAGTGACACAATTAACATTGTCATTTAATAGCATTCCCTTATATAACAGTATTCAACTGTTTGGATAGCTAGGTTTACTTGGAAGATCCTCCAGGGATGTGGTTGGTGGAAGCTGCATATCTGATGGACCTGGAAAAAGTTAAGGAAGAGGTAAGGCCAATAACACTACAATCAACACTAACACAGGGACTAAGAAATGTATACCTTTACAACTGCTATCACTATTCATTTACACAAAAACTTTCCTGACAACTCCAAGCTAGGCTAATAACAGCAGCAATCTTCAATACCCATATACAAAAAAAAAACTACATATGACAAAGTGCATTTATTCATTTGCATTCTATCAATATTCCAGAACAATTCAACAGGAATGGAAGCCAACCACAAGAACAGCTAAAATCACACGATTTATTAGTTTGCTGAAAATAGTATTCAATGTTAAGCACTTTCTTCCCTCAATGAATAGGGGACTTCCTCAGAACCAAATAATGTAAACACACATAATAAAGAAAACCTAGCCTTAAATAATGATCCTTTAACAAGGGACCAATTAAATATTTAAAAATTTAAAGAGATATGCCACATTAAAATCCATAGATGAACTACATGCACTACTAAAACACAAATGTGATGCAAATGAAGACAAATGTCCAATTAAAGCCCTAAAGGTAATCAATGTTTTAATCTAAGCATCCAGTTATTGATTTTTCAATAAATTATCTTAAATAAACTTTAAATTACAAATTGAATACAATATTATAAATATAATATTAAGAAATTGAGTTTAGATACCTAACACCAAATATGAAAAGAATGCATGTGTGTAATATTTGTCACAGATGGAGACATAAATTGTGTTAATGATAAAAAACATTAAAAAACTGTTTTAGGCCCAATATCTCAACCTAATATATGTCTCAATTTTAAAACACTAGAAATACTGATAGCCTCATTTAAACTAGGGCAATTGGCGGCATCAAGTCTGAGCTGCCATCTCAATTCACAAATGTCCAAATGGACATCTAAACATCTCCCCTGTGGATCTTTAGTTCAATGCTGTATCACTAGAAATTGGAAAGTGTGATCACCTCTTTGCTGAATATGTCTGGCCAATGCATTAGTTAGCCTACGGTGTTTAATATCCGATAGGTGTTCCCCTATTCTATTCTTATATGGTCTAACCATTTTTCCCACATAAAAAGTGGGACACATTAAGCACTTGGCCAGATAAATCACTTTAGGGGTACCGCAATTATAATGTCCATGAATCCTAAGAGTCCTTCCGTTTAACAGAAATTTATCCCCAGTGTCCAAAATGTGTTGGCAAAAATTACAATGTTGATATTTAAAATTCCCTTTTGCTCTATTTGAACTGAAGGTACTATCTATCTTTGTCCCTTCAAAAATGTCTTTAAAGGACCTATCTCTTTTATAGACTATTTTTGGCCCATTGCCCACTTTTTGGGCTATATTCACATCAAATTGCAAAATGTCCCAATTATTGTAAATAATGTCAACTATCTTCTGCATAGCTTGGTTAAAACAAATAACAAAACCTAAACTACTTACAGACTCCACTTTTTGAGCCACTGCACTATTGCCATCCTTTGCAAAAAAAACAAAACTGGTTTGTAATAGCCCTTTTCTCATTTATCCAAAACTTCCTGACCCATCTCCTTTAGTAAGGCCTCTGGATATCCCCTTACTTTGAACATATTCAAAATGAACCTTACTTCTTCACAAAAATTAACATCAGAACTGATCATCCGGGCTGCTCTAACCAATTGTCCTTACTATGAACTTTTTTTGTAATAGTGGGTGTGCACTTGTAAGCTCTAAATAAGAGTTAGAAAATGTTTGCTTTCGATGAATTCTTGATTCTAAAACATGATTGATTCTAAAGATTTTGGAAGTATCCCAATGGGGCCAAGGGGAATGCAGAGTTATTAAATGAGTTACATTGCCTATTTGACAACACTGGACTACAAATGATGAGACTTACGGTTAAACATAATATTCAGGCAGCTGAAAAGGCAGTGAAAGAATTGGATGAGTTGAATCAATCTATTACAAATGACATTCATCATCGGGAATCAAACTTTATATAATAATGCCTTCTCAAATGTGACAGCAGCTTGTAACCTTATCTTTGCATGAAAAACTAACAAAATTAAAAGAGATATGAATGAGTATGCGAGTCAAAGGGTGTATCCACTGTCAGCAGGAAGTACCAATAATGAAGAGGATAAGACCAATCAGGGAGCAGATTCAGATGAATGAGTGACGTACAATGGGGGAGGTCATAAGGATAACAGGCACCACTCGCAGTCTCTTTCAAATGAAATGAATGTTAGGCGGTCAGAAAGATTGAGGGGAAAGGAGCAGCAGCCGCATTTTTTACTGAGAAATCTATCTATGGAAAGCAGGGGGCACGACCGAAAACCACCAACAACAACAACAAGAGGAGCAAGAGCTGACAACAGATGATTTAATGGACCTGGCTTTGGAATTATTTAATTCCGTAAGTACTGTACCTGTCAAAGATTGTGGGTTGGCTCCTACCGTTGACTGTTCTTTACCTAATAAAAGTATATATTTTGGTGATGACGTGATTGATGTAAGGGAGGTGAATATGGGTCCCTCTATCACTTTAAGTGACATTAATGTGGACAATTTTAAAACTTTCAAAACCTTTAATGTGGACAGCGGTGTTGACTTTGAAAATGCATCTGTAGTTGGTAACAGTATTCTCAATATGCAAAGGGTGAATCCAGTAGAAGTGACCAAGGTCGTGGAACCTGTTGTTATATATAATACATTTAAGGATTTTAAAGTATATAATTATTCTACAAAACATATAGATATTGAGCACGCAAATGTTTTAGCTAAGGGTTTCACATTTGTGACTTTCAGAAGGGCAAAGGTGGACAGTACACTGACTGATTTAAAAATTTATACTAAGAAACTTAATTTTAAAGTTTGGTTTAATTCACAAGATGGTGGGGTGAAAAAGGATGAAGGTCTGAGAAGACCCAGCATGTTCAATCCACCATTAAATAATATTATTAGGTTTAAAACAAAATCAATAGAGCAAGTGACTAAGGAGTAAGTGCTCCGATGCTGAAAAACAAAGATAAACTCAAACAGAAAGCTCAGAAACACTCCAAGGCTATGGATGTAAATACAATTCTCAGATGAAAACAGTTCCAAGTAGCAAACTCCAATAAATCCAATGGACGAAGTCTGAAATAAAAAAAGATTTATTGTGTAGAGTTAGGTTAACGCTTTCACCCTGTTGGGCTTCCTCAGACCTTTAATACATACAAAAATGGGGACACAAAGAATATATAGCCACCTAAATATGACATCACTTCCTACAATCTATTTAAAAACCAAACAGGAAAAAAAATGAGATGACTTTTTTTTTTTCTGTTTGGTTTTTAAATAGATTGTAGGAAGTGATGTCATATTTAGGTGGCTATATATTCTTTGTGTCCCCTTTTTTGTATGTATTAAAGGTCTGAGGAAGCCCAACAGGGAGAAAGAGATAACCTAACTCTGCACAATAAATCGTTCTTCATTTCAAACTTCGTCCATTGGATGTATTGAAGTTAACTACTTGGAACTGTTTTCATCTGAGAACTTTATTTACATCCACAGCCTTGGAGTGTCTCTGAGCTTTCTGTTTGAATATTATTAGGTTATTTGAAAATAAATGTGAAAAAGAAATAAGAAAAGTTTTAGTTGGAGGATCCGAGCAGGTTCCAACAAACATGACATCTATTGAGGAGGGCTTGCTTTTTGACCTGGCACATGATGTTGATATTCGTTTGATGAAACTGGATAAAGGCAATGGCATAGTTATTATGAATAAGCCTGACTACTTAAACGGGATTAATAGCTTATTATTGGATGGCACTTATGTTGAAAGTTCCCTTAATGAGATACATGTCATATATAAGAAAATTGATCTTTTAATTGACGACATGTTATATCAGAGTCAAATTAACGAGGAGGAGCATGCATACATGGTTAATAAATATCCAATGGTACCCAACATATTCGGAATTCCCAAAATCCACAAAGGGCTTAGGAATCCACAGTTAAGGCCATAGTGGATGACAAACATTCAAAAACCTATTTTATCAGTAAATTTCTAGACCAGAAATTATAAGTTGGTTTAAGAACATTTTTTTATATATGTAAAGATTCTTGGGAATTCCTTGATAAAGTAGGTCAAATTAGATGAAAACAACATTTTGGTTACCATATATGTTACAAGTCTTTTTATGGTGATACCGCATGAAGAGGGGTTGTCTTGGTTAGAAACCCAGTTATTTAATACTGGTACATATGACCAAGACACCATTAATATATGGAAGCAGTGCTTACAAATAATTATTTGTTTTTTGAGGGTCAGTACTATAGACAAAGAACGTGGGTTGCCATGGGTGTGGCATGCGCCCCTGTCTTTGCTAATTATATTATGTCATATTGGGAGCAACAATTTGTGTTCCAGAGTGTATTTAAACCAAACATTATCTTTTATACAAGATTTTTGGACAATTTGTTTATTTTATGGAAAGGCACGGAGGTGGAGCTTGAGCATTTTTATGCCTACATAAATGATATAGTTAATTTTCTGAAATTTACACACCAACATAGTAGGAAAAGTATTGTGTATTTGGATGTTGAGTTATTTATTACTGAAAGGAATGTTTTAGAATCTAGAATTCATCGAAAGCAAACATTTTCTAACTCTTATTTAGAGTTTACAAGTGCACAACCACTATTTCAAAAAAAGTCCATAGTTAAAGGACAATTGGTTAGAGCAGCCCGGATGATCAGTTTTGATGTTAATTTTAGTGAAGAAGTAATTAAACCCAATAAAAGCACTATTCATTGTGAGTCCAAAAACCTTCTTTATTGTGATATCAAAATTAAGTGCTTTCATCAGTTAAAACTTGACTTCATCAGAATTCACTAGAAAACTAAAAAAAACTGTTTTAATATACAAACTGCTATTCAGTGATTGGTTAAATATTTTCACAATTAGCAAACCAAATAAACCAATTAAAATTTAAAGTACCAAGAATTAATGTTTAAACAAAACGAAGATTAAAATTTAAGTTAAAATTCTGTTTCTTAAAAACAATCAATGCCATAAAAGAAATATTGTAATGATGTACAAAAGAAAGAAAAGACACTCATTTCAAAAATAATGTATATTGTATATATACATATTTTTTCTATTCTTTATTTAAACATGTTCTGCCCTCTCTTTCAAAATTGGTGCCAAATTTAAATATTCATTTAAGCCAGGGGGAGAATTTGCTGCAAGCCTGAGTTGCCACATCAATTCCTTTTTCAATAATATATTTTGCCAGTCTCCACCTCTGGCTTCCAAATGTACAAAATCTAGAATAGCAAAATGAAAACCTGTGTAATTATTACATATTATACTGTGTTTGTACAAGGCATTTGTGACTTTTTTGTTTCTTATATCATACAAATGCTCATAAATTCTTGTCTTGAGAAGCCTCTCAGTCTTCCAAATATAGAAGAAGCTGCAGGTGTTACACATATCAATGTAAACTAACTTACTAGAAAAACAGTTACCTCTCCTAGGGTAAATTGTACTGTTGTTCTGATTTTTCAAACAAATCTTCCCGGAACATTGATTTTTATTTAATCCCTTACCTAATAATGGGGTGTATTTCTTTCCCCATTCAACATATACTTTATTAAGAGTTTTTTCCACCAAACCCATAGGGTAACCCCTTTCCAAAACCATGTTTTTTTAAATTTCAAACTCAAGTAGAAGATCTTCCACCAAAAACCTTCCTGTTGAGGAAGGAAACAACTTTGCTGGCAGTTTGAACAGGTTTAATGGACGCTGTAACTGTGCGGTTCATGTTGAAGCTGCCATTGAACTTGAAGACGAAAACGGAGAGGGCAAATTGATTAATGGACGCCAGGCAATTTAACTACAAAAACAGGTACAAAACTATCCAAAAACCAATATAATAGTACTTGTTGTTGTTGCAAGGATAATGGAACAACTTCCAATATTATTAAAAACAGGGACAAAGCGAGGAACTGTGAACTCTCTTCAACTGGGTTTAGGAACTGTGATTCAAATACACATAACGGCACTTTCATACAGTTTAAATATGGGGACATTATTAACAAGCATTATTCTTTTTCCTGGTTAGCTTGTGTCAAATCTAACAACTCAAAAGGAAAAAATCAGACTTTCAATTATTTTAAATCATTGAAATATATGATTTATGTTTTTGAGAAAAGACTTTTAAAATACAAACTCTGCCAAATAGAAATTTGTTATTTGAATGAATGTTTAAAGAAAAAAGTTGTGCCACAGGGGTTAAGAATTTTTAAGTTTCCTTTTGGTGTTTATTACAACAAAGAGAATGTTTGTGAATTAATAACTGTTTGATAAATGGGGGCTTGAATTAATTATTAAGACTGTTTCATTTTATGAGAAAATGGAAGCTGATTTACAAAGGGAAGTGGAAAATTTAAACCAGATGATTGTAACTGACTTATTCTTTGAACAACAACAGGGTTTATATAATAACATTTTGAACAGGGTGGATAGAAAATGTGATGGGACATTTAACAAAAAAGTAAAAAAGTTGGCCCGAGATTTAAAACAGTATCAAAGTGGTAAAACATATCCTACTGAGAGACTTATTGTTCATAATCAAGTGAACATTGATGTTCCATCTCCTTTTAGGCCAGTTAATGAGCACATTTCAGGTCCTATGGACCTAGAAACAACAGGGGAGGAAGAAGATTGTTTTGAAGGGGAAGAACAACCTTTCTTTGATTATCAGGATTTTCCTTTACCTCGACGCTCAAAAAGAATAGCGAGTCGCAAGCAGGCGACTTACAACCAGGTAGTGCAGAAATATATGGATGCCCTAAGGTGGTAGTGACCTCTGGTTTAATTGAAAAATCTTCCAATAGGCCAATACAATATACCTTGAATGGTTTTAATATTTATAACTATACAGATAGAGAAATTTTGCCAGAATATTTTTCCCTTTTCTCAAAAGGTTTTAAGTTTGTACCTACTAAAATTCCAGATATTGCTGACACTTTAGTTGACATTCAACTTTACATGAGAAAGTTGAACTTACAATTATTGCATTCTAAGGTTAAGAAAGTTGATACAGATTTATCCAAAGAAGTATGTAAAAAAAGAAGCATGTTTAATCCCCCTTTAGACCTATTAATCAACATGTTTGAGAAGGTTGTTAAGGATGATATTTATAAAATTTGGGGTAAACATAAGAGAACCTTCCATAACCTTAGAAACACAGAGAGAATACTGTTGCATAATTTCAGAAATGATAAGAGCATACGAATAATGGCACCAGATAAAAAGGGGGAGGTATTGTTTTATTCAATAGTACTGACTATACCAATATCATGCAGGAAATTTTATTTAATGTCAACAACTATTCCATATGTTCAAGGAAACCAAATCCATATAGCATATCAGAAAATTGATAGTTTTCTATATGAATATTTTATGGACCAGGGAATTACAGGGGCAGTTTATGATTTTTTATCTAACATCCATCCAAGAATCCCTGGCATATTTGGTATACCTAAAGTACATACGAATTTAGAGCATCCACCCTTTAGACCAATTGTAGCAGCTACTGGGTCTAAAACCCATAATTTATCTGTATATGTGGACAGGAAGATCAAACATGTTGTGGACATATGTCCACACTTAGTTAAGGACTCATGGGATTTTCTTGGTCAGCTTAAGAGCCACTTATGGAGTGCTGAAGGTTATCTTGTTACTATTGATGTTATGGAATTGTTTACTTGTATTCCTAAACAAGAAGGTTTAGGTTATTTTGAGGAGACTTGATATAGTTTGTCCACAATGGAATGTGATGAAACAAAGTTAATTTGTGAAATGATGGAACTTATTTTAGACAATAATTACATCTTTTTTGAGGGAGATTACTTCCAGCAGGTTAGGGGTGTGGCAATGGGTGTTGCCTGTGCCCCAACCTATGCAAACATTGTATTATTAGGATGGGAGAGAGAATATGTGTTTGGAAGTGAATATTATGATTATATAAATTATTATTGTAGGTTTTTGGATGACATTTTTATTTTTTGGAAGGGAACAGCTGAATCTATTCCTTTGTTCATCCAATACCTCAATAGTACAACCAATTTTTTGAAATTCACTTTCCAGTTTGATGCTTATGAAATTAGCTATCTTGATACACTCATCACTAAGGATAAGGACACATTTACATCTAAAATATATCGCAAGAAAACTTTCTGCAATAATTATTTACATTTCAACAGTCACCACCCTCTTTGTCAAAAGAAAAGTATTATTAATGGTCAAGCAATTAGGGTAGCTAGAATGACCTCTTCGGTGGAAGACCTTCTACCTGAGTTTGAAATTTAAAAAAACATGTTTTTGGAAAGGGGTTACCCTATGGGTTTGGTGGAAAAAACTCTTAATGAAGTATATGTTGAATGGGGAAAGAAATACACCCCATTATTAGGTAAGGGATTAAATAAAAATCAATGTTCCGGGAAGATTGTTAAAAAATCTAATGAAACCAACTTTGAACACACTTGTATTGTACAGTACAGCCCTTTATATCAACAAGTTAAAGATGTTTTGTATAAGAATTGGAGTATATTTAAAGTTGACTATGGAAAATACCAAGTTTTTTGGGGGAAAAAACAGTGTTCACCACAAAAATTGGGTTTAATTTGAAAAGGATTTTGGAAAGTAGACCAAAATGTCTTGTTACAGATGAAACTAACAATAATGGTACTAGACATTGTGGGAGATGTAAATATTGCCCTTATGTTTTCCAGGAAAATAAGATTTGTTTGAAAAATAAGAACAACAGTACAATTTACCCTAGGAGAGGTAACTGTTTTTCTAGTAAGTTAGTTTACATTGCTATGTGTAACACCTGCAGCTCCTTCTATATTGGGAAGACTGAGAGGCTTCTCAAGACAATAATTTATGAGCATTTGTACGATATAAGAAACAAAAAAGTCACAAATGCCTTGTACAAACACAGTATAATATGTAATAATTACACAGGTTTTCATTTTGCTATTCTCGATTTTGTACATTTGGAAGCCAGAAGTGGAGACTGGCAAAATATATTATTGAAAAAGGAATTGATGTGGCAACTCAGGCTTGCAGCAAATTCTCCCCCTGGCTTAAATGAATATTTAAATTTGGCACCAATTTTGAAAGAGAGGGCAGAACATGTTTAAATAAAGAATAGAAAAAATATGTATATATACAATATACATTATTTTTGAAATGAGTGTCTTTTCTTTCTTCTGTACATCATTACAATATTTCTTTTATGGCATTGATTGTTTTTAAGAAACATAGAATTTTAACTTAAATTTTAATCTTCGTTTTGTTTAAACATTAATTCTTGGTACTTTAAATCTTAATTGGTTTATTTGGTTTGCTAATTGTGAAAATATTTAACCAATCACTGAATAGCAGTTTATATATTAAAACAGTTTTTTTAGTTTTCTAGAGAATTCTGATGAAGTCAAGTATTAACTGCCAAAAGCGCTTAATTTTGGTATTACAATAAAGAAGGTTTTTGGACTCACAACGAATAGTGCTTTTATTGGGTTTAATTGTCTTTTTCAAGCACTATTGCACCTTTATGTTTTTGGTTTAGTGAAGAAGTAAGATTCATTTTGAATATGTTCAAAGTAAGGGGATATCCAGAGGCCTTACTAAAGGAGATTGGTCAGGAAGTTTTGGATAAATGAGAAAAGGGCTATTACAAACCAATTTTGGTTTTTGGAAAGGATGGTAATAGTGCGGTGGCTCAAAAAGTGGAGTCTATAAGTAGTTTAGGTTTTGTTATTTGTTTTAACCAAGATGTGCAGCAGATAGTTGACATTATTTACAATAATTGGGACGTTTTGCAATTTGATGTGAATGTGAATACAATGGGCCAAAAAATAGTCTATAAAAGCGATAGGTCCTTTAAAGACATCTTTGAAGGGACAAAGATAGATAGTACCTTCAGTTCAAATAGAGCAAAAGGGAATTTTAAATGTCAAAATTGTAATTTTTGTGCACACATTTTGGTGACTGGGGATAAATTTGTGTTAAACGGAAGGACTCTTAGGATTCATGGACATTATAATTGCGGTACCACTAACATGGTTTATCTGGCCAAGTGCTTAACCTGTCCCACTTTTCATGTGGGAAAAATGGTTAGACCATTTAAGAATAGGATAGGGGAACACCTATCGGATATTAAACACCGTAGGCTAACTAATGCATTGGCCAGACATATTCTGCAAAGAGGTGATCACACTTTCCAATTTCTAGTGATGCAGCATTTAACTAAAGATCCACAGGGGAGATGTTTAGATGTCCATCTGGACATTTGTGACTTGTGATGGTAGCTCAGACTTGATGCTGCCAATTGCCCTGGTTTAAATGAGGCTACCAGTATTTCTACTGTTTTAAAATTGAGACATATATTAGGTTGAGATATTGGGCCTAAAACTGTGTTTTAATTTTTTTTATCATTAACACAATTTATGTCTCTATCTGTGACAAATATTACACATATGCATTTTTTTTCATATTTGGTGTTAGGTATCTAAACTCATTGTCTTAAGATTATATTTATAATATTGTATTCAATTTGTAATTTAAAGTTTATTTAGGCTAATTTACTGAATAATCAATAACTGGACTTTTTAGATGGATGCTTAGATTAAAACATTGATTACCTTTAGGGCTTTAACATTTGTCTTCATTTGCATCACATTTGTGTTTTAGTAGTGTATGTAGTTCATCTATGGATTTTAATGTGGCATATCTCTTTAAATTTTAAAATTTTTAAATATTTAATTAGTCCCTCGTTAAGGGATCATTATTTAAGGCTAGGTTTTTCTTTATTATGTGTGTATACATTATTTTATTCTGAAGAAGTCCCCTATTTATTGAAGGAGGAAAGTGCTTAACATTGTATACTATTTTCAGCAATCTTATAAATCGTGTGATTTTAGCTGTTCTTGTTGCTGGCTTCCTTTCCTGTTGAATTGTTCTGGTGTTTTGGATTCCTTCTATCAATATACTATAGTATTTAACATTTCACATCGCAAGGCCTACATGGAAACTCCTCTTGTAAAGTTGTTGGCAAATCTGAGACACTGGCACCCACATTGAACACATGGTGCACATCACTTTCTTGGGAGCTTTGGCTGCTCCTCAGGTATGCTAGGAAGTGCTCATTGGTTGTCGATGGTTGTTACAAATAAGGGCCTCTACCTGTACACCAGAGGTCATGGCCTACTACAGCTGCTCTTCATCTTGCAGCAGTTATCATGTCAGTGGTCCTGTGGCTCACCTGGTCACAATTTCTGCCATGGTCACCCACAGTATTTACATTGGCAACTGTCTGTTGCCAAAGTGTTATTCGACAGGCACTATCCCTCCTTTCCCTTCAAGGAGAAGGCCTCCATGTTGTTGTAGACCATTTATGATGGCCTGGTTTTCCACCTCCATAAAGGGTTGCTGCCTTGGATTGGGCCATCTGATTGACATCTGTGTACTTGCCCTAAAAGAAAACAGATGTAGGGTACACATAGGTATCACACAAGTACAACATAACAGTTTACAGATGCAACATACAAGGTAGACAGTCATTATTACTCATTTGAGAAACATGAAGCAGTCCACATATGTGAACCACTAACAACAGGCAGGATGCAAAACAAGGCAGTAAACTAGAGCAACATAGTCTTGTTAGAGCCATAACACTACCTCACCTTAACTAGCATCCCACACAAAAGTACAGACAAATGACACTTTCATGTAACAAAACATCTTAGAATTGCTAAAAGTGCTAGCAGTGGACTCGTCCATGAACATTTTCAGATATATCTCACAGTATTCAAACCTATGTAATTTCCTGTCTTAACAACCATGAGTACCTCTACAATGGCTTGATGAACAGGGCCATGCCATCAGTGCACTCCTAATTCATGCCTACCGATAACTTGGTCAAGTACTGTGCTTTACAGTATTTTGAAATACATTACAGCATATTCAATATGTAACTGACAAAAAGGAACCCTACATTGTGAGAAGTAGTACTCCTCTGTACAGATTTCTGAAATATACCTTGTTCTCAATGTTGCAACATGCAGGACTAAAAACAACAGGTCTATATTACATCATCGAATGCTTAAAAATGTGAACAATGATTAATTGACCCCCATATAAGTGAAAGCTTACAATGGCGAAACCTCAGAACAGCGATTTTCTTTTCCAAGGGAAAAAAATCGCTGTTCCAAAAAAAAAAAACAAAAAAACTTTAAAACATTACATAAAGTGGGGTGCTTTGCCCCCCACACCCCCAATGAGGGGGGCTGTTCCCCCACACCCCGCTACTTAAATATACCAACTCTGAGATCGCACTACACTGCCAAAAATGGCAAAGTAATGGAAGCGGCCATGCAAATTCTTTCCCAGGAAAAGAATTCGCTTAAAAGCCGCTTCGCTATTTTGCCTTTTATTTCTTTTACATTCAATCAAGGCGCATTCGACAGAATACGTCTGCGATCACGTAATAGGAGCCCACAACAACTTGCCTACCTACAGAGTTGCCTTTTTATAGCTTTTATATTAGTAATAGATTGTAGCTGTGAGTGATTAGTGTTTTGGAGGAGGAAATCACAACAGCCCTGCAGGCTGCCTTACTTCCACTGGGGTGTCAGCTTTGATCTAGAAAGTGTTAGATGTAAGGATGGAAATGTAACTCAGCAGCAGTCTACACACAAGTTGTGTCTCTTAACATCCATCCTGGACCTCAGTACATGACTGCTACATATAATATACAATTCCAGTAATATCCTGAAACATTTGAAGAACAATGATATGGAATGGGTTACATAGTAAATGTCCTGTAGTACTGTTCAGATAACTGATGACTGACCAACCAACAGACACAATTAAGACAGAGCTGGCTAGTTGCAAGCAATAATAATAACAGGTTGTGTATCACTACATACACAACATCAGAATATCATACATCTAAAGAATATACAATTAAAAGTATGGTGTAATATCAATGCACATTCTTTGTAGTTGGTTATTTGGAGAATAACATCAATTCTTTGGGGAAAATCTGTATCTGTGGCGAAGAGAGATAAGGATATAATTTCCTATTGTACATGTCATACATTCATTCATTCATTTATTTTTTTATTTATTTATTTTATTTGTCTTTGTTAACTGGGTTGGTCCACTTGGCTGGAAGCCCATTTTCAGTGGAGACCCAAGGAGAAAAGCTCCAAGGTCATCATTTCAACTACATGCCCCTGCAGTTCCTCTTTTTTCCTTTTTTGGCTTTTTGAGTGCAGTAGTGTGCTCACTGGACAACTGCAACATCCCTGTTGTTCCACCTTCCATTGTAGTCCCTATCACTTATAGCAGATGACATGGTCAATCAGTTATTAATTGTATGTATGCATGAAGTGTGAGACATTACTATTTTGTAACTTTGTTATGTACATATGTACGTATGACACAGTTTATTATTTCAATTCTCATTGCGTGTTAACTCTGTACTATATGCCTCTAAGTATTTTCTACTATCTGGACTGCCAGCATCTTCACATTTGCCTACTAGACATACAGAAATACCTGTATATGCAATGACCTAGATATTGAAACAAAAGCTGTCAGTCCAAACTCACTTAATAGGTTTCAGATATGTTCACTTTACACTCTAAAAGGAATGGATAGGTATGCATCTTGACTGTGTCCCTGTTGTACATTTCTGGCTTACTTTCAACCATTGCACCCCATAGCAGGTATCAGAGTGTAACAATACAAATTACTATGTCCTAATATCCAGTGTGTGCACTGCTATGTCTGCCAGCACTGTAGTGAAACATAATCAGTACAGCAATACAACTGAACACTATCATTTGCATTAACCTATCAGACACGTGCAGCACCTTGAAACACCACAGGCCTTTCTCATCAAGATATTCTCATCAACATA
This sequence comes from Protopterus annectens, assembly GCF_019279795.1. Taxonomy (NCBI): domain Eukaryota; kingdom Metazoa; phylum Chordata; order Ceratodontiformes; family Protopteridae; genus Protopterus; species Protopterus annectens. The sequence goes on from NC_056744.1 coordinate 1,477,505,482, forward strand.
ACATAGAAACTAGAAATCATGCCATGGTGTATGTGAATACATTAAAACCCAGGTCAATGTAATATGTGTGGTACAGGATGAGGTCATGTATGGCTGGCTTCCAGCTCACTGTCTGCCCATGCACTTGTGTGATTACTTCATATCCAAAGCTATCATATAGCTTCTGACATCATCAAACTGTATAGAGACCAAGATACATGTCTCACATGCTGGTGTAAAATGCTCTAGGTAATGTCAAGCAACATCTCTCACATAATCAGTTGACAACAATGGGAATAGAACTCCTATCTATATATGTGCACAGAGTACAGAACATTGTAAATTATGCAAGCACCACAGCTCAAGTCCAGCTTGAAGTTTTTCAGACAATGAAT